>NC_137689.1:31721531-31851531 GCF_963989245.1 Nansenia antarctica | reverse complement strand
AGGGTACTACTACCCTGATCATGCCAGATTTCTGGATTGGGGGACGAGACTCGAGAGTAGACTGTCGTAGTGCTGTATTGGGAATATCGGAGCACACCACACAATACGATAACAACTGTTCAAACCATGATTTTTTATCTTCATGTCTGGGGTCTCTCTCAGATAAAAAATCTGTTAAGGCTTAATGTGATTAAGATAATGGGATTGTTTCTGGGGCTGCCCCTGTGTTTCAGATGGGTGGCGTACAGCGAGGGCTGCTTTAGTGGAGAGCAGTGCATTCTGGAGAAGGGCAAGCACCCTGGCACTCTGGACTGGGGGGGCAGCCGAGGAGCGGCCAGGTCCATCCGCCCTGTCCGACTGGTGAGCTCTGTTCTATACTATATCTATACATATATCTATACATATATCTATACATATATCTATACTACATATATCTATACATATATCTATACATATATCTATACTACATATATCTATACATATATATATATATATATATATATATATATATATATATATATATATACATATATCTATACATATATCTATACTACATATATCTATACATATATCTATACAATATATCTATACATATGTCTATACATATATCTATACATATATCTATACTACATATATCTACCGGTATACATATATCTATACATATATCTATACAATATATCTATACATATATCTATACATATATCTATACATATATCTATACTACATATATCTATACAATATATCTATACATATATCTATACATATGTGACACGGTGTTGGGCGACTATCAAAAACAAAGTTTGTCGCCAAGAGGCTAAGTAGGGGAAAAATACCTGCCCGACGCGCTGGCTGTCAATGAATCACTGTTCCCGAAAAGTAAGTTTGGTATATTTATTGTAGATAAAAACAAAGGGTGAAACGGTATCACAAAACATAAAAAACAGCGTTCCAAGATAATCAAACAGTGACTTGTTAAAAGCGGTCAGCAAAAGTAGGACTTCCCCACTCACCCACTCTCCTGCCATTCACACAATTCCGCCAGGTGAACAGCTGATTTCAATACTACCACTGACGCAACACTGACGCACCACCAACACCACGTGACTCGAATCCCTGCCCGTAATCCACAATCCAACAGCGAACAACAAACAACAACAGACAACAGTACAACCCATACCTGGCGCCTACATTCCGGACCCTAATTATTACAGTTATTACACATTAATAATTAACAATACATTACCCATGTAGGAGAACAATACATTACAATTTTCTTTTGCGCAAGGAGTTCATAGTCCGTTAGTCCATTGTAGATCTTGATCCGATCTTCTTGAGTCGAGTCAAGTCAAGTCTAGGACAGAGGTTACTAGCACTTATCCTTTCAGAGTGAACCAAGTCATGTCAAATAAATAAAATCAATCTGAAGTTACGCCAAAAGTGCAGCCTTCACAGCTCCGCCGACTCCTGAAGAAGGCAAATCTTGGTCACAGGCCTGCAGACAGCTGGTCCGGGTCTTAATCCTAGAGTAATGCTTCTGGAACTGTTCTTGTAATTCAGTCTTTTCTCTTTCATGGAAGCTCTTGCAGCTTCAACCTCTTCCTTTTTTTAATAAGCTCCTCCTTCTCAGAACACACTTTTCTCTGGGCAGCAAGCAGATCCTCTTTCTCCTGCAGGACGTCGTACAGAGCTTTACGCCTCTCTTCAGCCACCTCTTTCCAGTAGGTCGAGGGAGGGGTTTCTTTAACCATGAGCTCATAGGCCTCCTGTGTGAGTCCTTCTAGTACATTCTCAGTCTGGGTAGATTTGACCTCAACCTTCACCCTCTTGGATCCCTTCACCTGCTCAGGGTCCCACTGTTTCCTCTTAGGGACAGCCTTCCTCATACTTATGACTTTTCCCAGGTTCTTGTTAACAGCAGATGGCTGAAGGACTTGCAGGGGGGTTTTCCTCATGGGTACAGTGTTTTCAGTAAAGAAGCTCTGGATGTTCTCAGAGGACTTCTGCTCATGTTTCAACATCTTGTTGGTACTCATTTTATTGACAGGTCCGTTTACAGTCCACCCAAGCATCGTCTTGACTGCATAAGGCCCTCCATCCACACTCCGGATGACTTCCAGGGGTTCCAAGGCTCTAGGAACATTCATGCCTATCAAAATCTCCACGTCTGCGTCTATCTGTGGCAGGTAGACATGTTTCAGATGAGGCCATTTTTCTAGGTCTTGCTGCCGTGGGATGTTGCTTCTATTAACCGGCATCTTATGTTGTGCAAAGAGTTTTGGCATTTCACAGTACCAGTCTGTCGGGTTGGTTCTGGTCTTAAATGCTATATTCTGTTCAGCTTGTTTGTAAAGCAAGCCATGCTAACCCGTCGCTAGTTCAAACAGACCGTAGTAGACTTTAAACAACAAAGAGACACGGAGTTCATCATGATCGCCATTCTCTTGCAAGGAGAATGAATTGCGAAGTCTCCCCCTAGAGACTCCGAATTCAGACTGCCTTATCTTGCAAGGAGCAGGTCATTTATTCTTAACAGAAAGGCACACATGTCTGGTTCTCATACAGAATGCAAAGGAGGAGACAGTTTGTGGTCCTATCAGAGTCCTAGAAAAGTGGGGTGTTTGTTCAGAACGAATCATTAGCAGAAAGTGTCATGGAAATCTGATAAGCAGGGGAGGAAAAGTTCACAAACAGTGTCCAGAGTACAAGGGTCACACAAATCATTAACAGATCCCCAGAGACAGGCCGCACAGAGTTTCATGGTGTACAAGGTTCATATACAGAATTAACAGAGTATCCTGTTTTAACCTTATTTAACATTTATGAAAACCTTATTCAGCCCTATCATTCCCTGCTGTTTTTCATAATTTATCACGATACAAACATTCTTTCTTTATTCAGGTCGTTTTAACTTTCTTTCATATTTTCTAGTTTAACTGTCATTCAACATCGCCGTACAGATTACAGACATGAATCTCAATTTGGATTAGAGTTTCTCAAATTGGGTTAGGTACTTAGGTTCCAAATATTCCTGAAATCAGTTTGTTAGTCATAGCTTTGAAGCAGGGGAAGACACAACAAACAATCATTTGGTGTCAAGCATCACACATGTTCCTCCTGCCACTGCAGTCGATAGGTCAAGAGTCATTCAGTTCGTAAGGGATGCGTTTACAAATGTCTCTGATTGATAGTTCAGGGTTTCTATGTCATCTGGGACATTACTGCCCCAGACTGGGTCGTGTGCCTGGACGGGCGTCTCGTTTGGGTCGTCGGGAGGATTTGGTCCCCTCATTCTAAGAGATAGTGGATCTGAAGAATTCTTCACCGGGTTTGAGACGTAATATTCACTAACTGAACAACCCCTTTGTAGCCCGGGCTTCCACCACCACCCGTCGTTCGGGGGAACAATGTCACCCTCTCCCAATGGCTCTGTGTAGCCACGTATCTCGTTCTGCGATCTTGACAGCAGTTGAGATGCTCTGCAGCACCCCAAATGGCTCAACCCACCGCGGGCTGCGCCAGTGTCCTCCTTCCATCTCGTCGATGAGGATCTTGTCATCAGGTTGGCTTCTCGATCCTGTAGGAAACAGAAGGGACTGGCAGATCATTTGTTCTGGCTATTTCCTATTTCCTAAATAGCCATCCACCAGTGTGTTTTCTGTTTCTGCCAAATCTGCTGTCTTTACATATAACGATGAATTGAGTATCAAGGACCCCAATTGAAATATGTACTTTCATGTCACTTGCTTCTGCAAATCTTCTAATAAAGTTTTCAATCAATCAATCAATACTTCCCTATTGTCGTCTACTATGGGTAGTCTAAACCCCTTCTCCCATTTACTATTTCAAATTCATTAATTTCATTTATTTCATTCATTCATTCATTCATTCATTCAATCAAACCCATAGGTCTCAATTTTATTGTCATGTGTGTTTCCATTAGAGAAACACACTCTTCAATGTCCAGGTGTTTGGACACTGTGTTTGATCAATTCGTTCACGAAATGTGCGCCATTATCACTATTATTATTTTTTTTAAATTGTGTGTAATTATATACGTGAAAATGTGCATTAATCCCTGTCAATCACCTTCCCTGCTTTTTGATACATGTCATTAAAAAGACCATGTATCAAATTAGCTGCTGTTTGTAGAGGCTTTGTGGTAATACAATTTTCCCATCTATTCTATAAACTTTGTCATTCGTCCAAATTCGTATTACTCCCCTGGTCTCTGTTCTGTGGATCAGGAGGGGGTCACACTAAAAATAAAATAGCAGTCTGTCCTCTGTCTCCCTCCCTCCCTCTCTCTCTCTCTCTCTCTCTCTCTCTCTCTCTCTCTCTCTCTCTCTCTCTCTCTCTCTCTCTCTCTCTCTCTCTCTCTCCCTCTCTCTCTCTCTCTCTCTCTCTCTTTCCCTCTCTCTCTCTCTCTTTCTCTCTGTCTGTCTGTGTCTGTCTGTCTCTCCCTCTCTCTCTCTCTCTCTCTCTCTGTCTGTCTGTCTGTCTCTCTGTCTGTCTCTCTCTCTCTCTGTGTCTCTCTGTCTGTCTGTCTGTCTCCTGTCTGTCTGTCTATTCCTCTCTTTCTGTCTGTCTGTCTCCTGTCTGTCTGTCTATTCCTCTCTTTCTGTCTGTCTGTCTCCTGTCTGTCTGTCTATTCCTCGTCTCCTCTCCTCGTCTCCTAGTCTCCTCTACTCCTCTACTAGTCTCCTAGTCTCCTCTCCTCGTCTCCTCTTCTCGTCTCCTAGTCTCCTAGTCTCCTAGTCTCCTCTCCTCGTCTCCTCTACTCGTCTCCTAGTCTCCTCTCCTCGTCTCCTCTACTCTCACACTCTCTCACACACTCTCTCTTATCTCTTACACACACACATACACTCGCTCTCTCTGTCACACACACTCTCTCTTATCTCTTACTCAAACACACATTCCCTCTCTCTGTCTTAAACACACACACTCTCTCTTATCTCTTTCTGCTGTTCCATGCTCCCTGTTTCCTGTTCTGTGTCCACTCTGACACATAGCCCCCACCTTGTGTGCTTCTCCTCTGCTCTCTCTCTGTCACTGAACATACAGTATCCTTAATCTTGCACTAATTCTAACACATGCACTTTCTAATTCTACACTTTTCTAATTCTCACTTTCAGTCATAGTTTCAGTTCCATTCTTAGTCTGCTGTTTACCTAACACGAAAAGGATATACATTTATCTTTCAAAGTGGATTCCTTTCGTATGTCAAACTACCGTATTTTCCGCACTATAAGGCGCACCGGATTATAAGGCGCACCTTCAATGAATGGCCTATTTTAGAATTGTTTTCATATACAAGGCGCACCGGATTATAAGGCGCACCGGATTATAAGGCGCACCGGATTATAAAGCGCATAGAATAGAAAATACTGCAGTCAAACGTTTGACTGGGGTTGCGTTACGCCCAAGCTCCACCTACTGCGTTGTGTCACCTCTCCATCGGTGTTGTGTCAACTTCCCGTTGTCCATGCTCCACCTGAGCGTTGTCACCGTCAACGTTCTACCTGCTCCACTGTCAAAAATATATATTTTTCCACCTCAAGTATCAGCCGTTCGTCATCCATTTTTGCAACAAGCGTCAAGGACCTGCGGTGATTCACAGCTGACTCGCGTGAATAGCAATTCGCAATAGCTGCGACCACGAGATATAGAGTAGTTAGCTACAAGCATTTTCAATCTGGTATTATCTCTATTAGTGGATTAACCGCTGTGGTGATTTAACAGCTGATAAAAATACATCAAGTAGACTACAAACAGAGCAAAACAATAAAACAACACCAGAAAACAACCAATAGGCTATACAATTATAACCAACAACCAATATGTGACAGCTCCTGGTGAAATGTGCAACGTAATTTTTCAGTTTTGTGACTCTGAACGCAGCCACAGCTACGAACACTGCTAACAAAACACATCGCTACGAAGGTCTAAACTGTATTTTAATAACATGACAACATACTGGGAGAACATCGACATGCTAAAAACACATAACTACACATAACTAGATGAACACACAGTTCTTGCTTTTGAACACGAGCTAAAACGAAAGTATGTTTACAAATCAACCCTCCCTTACCGGTAGCCTCCGGCAAACGAGAATAATGAATCCAATACACAAATTATAAGTGTTTAGTGATCGTTAAACTGTTGTTTATTAGATCGAGTGGGTACTTTAGTACATTTTTTTACTTTAATGATGAGATGTTCATTAATTCAATTCAGTCAAACATTCAAACTTTATTTCAGTAAACACGTAGTAAAAGAAACAGTCTGATACCACTAAATCAAACGTTAGTGCATAACTCAACATTGTTCAGTTATGTATAACACGTAAAGCTCACTTTTTCAGTTCATTCCTCGTCCACGAATCCCTTGAATTATTCTTCTTCAGTGTCCGAATTGAACAGTTGGGTGAGTACGGCATCCATTCAGAGCACATGATAGCATAACAATAGCATAGCATTCGCGGAGATTCCAAGATGGCGGCCGTCGTTTACTGATTACCGTAATGCTGCAAGCGGTGCGGCTTTGTAGTTTACCAGTCGTACTGAAACATTTTATTATTATGAAAAAAAAAATATTGGTCATGTAATTTTTACATTTTGATCCATATATAAGGCGCACCGGATTATAAGGCGCACTGTCGGTTTTTTTTTTTTTTTGGGACTTTTAAGTGCGCCTTATAGTGCGGAAAATACGGTACTCCACAGTCTAATTTCCATTAGTCTACTGTTTACATATAAAAAGATATACATCTGTCTTTTAAAGTGGATTCTTTTTGCATGTTAAACAACTCCTATTTTGTACAATTTAGGATAGATAGACTATTCATTTCGATTGCAATCTTTCTTTTTCTATTATAATTCACTTTCATTCATAGTTTCTATTATATTTACCGGTCTTTGTTGCTTATGTCTTGGTCTGGATCTCGTCAGCCGTCCTTTTGGAGGAGAAAGTTTCGACATCTAACGTCACCGGCCTGGAGCGAATTTGACGTTCCAGGACTTTCTCCGGGTTCGCTAGATCCCGGGCTGTTGCAACAGACTTCGGTGTGTCGAATCTTCTTCCCCCATCAGACGACCTTGAGATCCGGCTTCAGAAGGACCAACTGTCGGGTTGGTTCTGGTCTTAAATGCTATATTCTGTTCAGCTTGTTTGTAAAGCAAGCCATGCTAACCCGTCGCTAGTTCAAACAGACCGTAGTAGACTTTAAACAACAAAGAGACACGGAGTTCATCATGATCGCCATTCTCTTGCAAGGAGAATGAATTGCGAAGTCTCCCCCTAGAGACTCCGAATTCAGACTGCCTTATCTTGCAAGGAGCAGGTCATTTATTCTTAACAGAAAGGCACACATGTCTGGTTCTCATACAGAATGCAAAAGAGGAGACAGTTTGTGGTCCTATCAGAGTCCTAGAAAAGTGGGGTGTTTGTTCAGAACGAATCATTAGCAGAAAGTGTCATGGAAATCTGAGAAGCAGGGGAGGAAAAGTTCACAAACAGTGTCCAGAGTACAAGGGTCACACAAATCATTAACAGATCCCCAGAGACAGGCCGCACAGAGTTTCATGGTGTACAAGGTTCATATACAGAATTAACAGAGTATCCTGTTTTAACCTTATTTAACATTTATGAAAACCTTATTCAGCCCTATCACAGTCACTGTCCAATCCAGCGACTTCCAAGTCAGATGCAATGCAACTGTCAACCACCTTCTCTTGGCCCATGGTGCGCAAAAGAATCCTTGTTTTTCTCCCAGAGAGATCCAGTTTATCCATCAGACCCATTGTGCAGAAGGACGCTGAACTCCCTGGGTCTAGAAAGGCGTAGGTTTCCACTGCCCTTTGACCTTTACTTGATTTGACTTTCACTGGTACGATGGCAAGCTTACAGTTTTGGTCACCGACCCCAGTGAGACCACTGGTTTGGACTTCAACTAGAGCACTGTCCACTGCTCTGTCCGAGTTGCTCCTGCTTTTCTCTGCCTCTGCTCCATTCTCCGTATAGTAGATGTGAAGTATGCTAGGGTGTCTTGAACCACATGTTTTGCAAGAGAGACGATTCCTGCACTCTTTGCTGATGTGCCCAGTGCACAAGCAGCCAAAGCAAACTCCATTCCTTTTCAGGAAATCCATCTTCTCACTGTGAACTTTACTCTCCAATAGAGTGCACGACTCCAGTGTGTGTAGTGTGCAGTAAAGGCAAGCCTTGTCAGGACCATCCTTAACCTGGTTTTCTGGTTGAGCCTCTCTTTCAACTGTCGTAACAGTCGTAGCAAAACTACATCCTCTATCCTTTGAGCGAGGCCTAGGTTTTGTTCTGCCACTTTCTTTGATTGCTACCATGGTTGGAGCATCTTGTATGTCTCCGAATACAGGGTCTGTAGCAATCTTCGCTTGACGGTCGATAAAAGTCACAATATCAGTGAACATAGCTCTTCGGCGATGCTTTTCCTGGATGTCATATGCCACTGTTCGCCACTTGTCCCTCAATTTGTAGGGTAACTTCTTGATCCCAGTGAGCATATTCGCAGGTGTGTTCAAGTCACATAGATTATACACATCCTTCATGGCATTGCAACATCCACGCAAGAACAGGCCGTATGATTGTAAAGCCTTCCCATCCTCCGACTTAATTGATGGCCATGAAAATATTTTGTCCATGTAGGCGGATGCTATAACATGATTATTTCCAAAGTTTTCATGGAGTAAAGCCTTTGCTATAGTGTATCCAGTGCCATCAGTCATGTGTTGGCAGCTTCTGACTAGCTGTTTTGGCTGCCCCCTGGTGTATTGCTCCAGGTAATACAGGCAATCAACAGCATTGTCGGTCCTCCCCTCTATGGTCTGTTCAAATGACTGCATAAAAACATGGTATTGCAGAGGGTCGCCATCGAATATTTGGATGTCTCTTTTAGGCAGTGAAGCAAGACATTGTTGATGCACCAACATTGAAGTTATTTTGTTTTGTTTTTCCATTATAGACATAATGTTGTTCTGTTCACTGCTGCTGTTCCTGGAAAAAGGTTGTACATCTCTGTGAGGAGACAATGGAGGCGCTGCAGCCTTTGAGACCGTGCTCCGTGTCTTTGTGAGCGCTGAAGGCCCCTGGTGGAGATATTTGGCTCCATCAGATTGCCTTTGCTTTGGGCTTGAGCATCCACGGTGTTGATTTATATTTCCAGGTTGTCCTCTTCCATCCTTTCCATCTTTATGTGGCGTAAAAGTATCTGCATTAATGTTGTGGCCCTTTTCAAAGTAAGATTCCATGCCATCCAATTTCCGAGAAACAGCACTCCGCACGCTTGACCTAGAGGCTCTTAAAACATTCACCTTTGCCACGGATGCGGCTATGTCTGCTTCAAGCTGAAGTTGTTCCTTTCGTTTTCTTATTTGCTCCTCCTGTTCTTCAAGGACGTGCCTTTCCTTGAGCAACTTTTGCTGAAGTTGTTCCTTTCGTTTTCTTATTTGCTCCTCCTGTTCTTCAAGGACGTGCTTTTCCTTGAGCAACTTTTGCCGAGCAAGTAAAGCAGCTACTTCAGCCTCGGCTCTGAGACGTGCAGATGCAGTTGAGGAAACATTAGATATTGAACGGTGGTTCCTGCTGCTTTGATTTGATATGCTGTCCCATGGTGCAATTTCATCCTGGGTGTCAAGTTGAAGATTTTGATGAAACTGAGGCTCTTCTCCATTTTCAACATCCTCCTGTGCTCCATTTTTCTCATCTAAAGCCTCCTCCTGCTGGGGCCTTTCTGGTGATAATTATTTTCCTTTTCTCCTTTTCAAGTTTGCCAACAGTTGAACCAGCCTTTATTTCACTCATTTTGAATGCGCAAAAAAATGATCGCAATGAGAATCCAATGCAAAGCCAGCCACATCAACAGCCGCAGCAATCATATAAAAAGGCAGCGCATATTCAGCGCAGAGTCAAATCCACCCGCAAACCGGGCCCAAAGGGCATCAAAACGGCGGTCCAGACACCACATAAATCCACGCAGCCACAATCAACACACCAACACGACAACGCCAGTTTCCACTCAGCAGTAACCCGTTCAAAACAAATCAATTTAACAGCAGAACGAAACAGGTTACATACCGCTGGTCACAATGCAAATGTTGTCCGGCTGATGCGCTCTCAAGCGGTAAACCCTAGGTCCCGTGCGTGGGTGTGGGATCAATCGTTCAATAATTCAATAATCCACTCCGCGTCCGCGTGTGGCTTGTCGGGTCCTTCTGTGGCTCCAATCCGTCCAGGTTTGTCTCATTTTTACTGACAATGTTGGGCGACTATCAAAAACAAAGTTTGTCGCCGAGAGGCTAAGTAGGGGAAAAATACCTGCCCGACGCGCTGGCTGTCAATGAATCACTGTTCCCGAAAAGTAAGTTTGGTATATTTATTGTAGATAAAAACAAAGGGTGAAACGGTATCACAAAACATTCAAAACAGCGTTCCAAGATAATCAAACAGTGACTTGTTAAAAGCGGTCAGCAAAAGTAGGACTTCCCCACTCACCCACTCTCCTGCCATTCACACAATTCCGCCAGGTGAACAGCTGATTTCAATACTACCACTGACGCAACACTGACGCACCACCAACACCACGTGACTCGAATCCCTGCCCGTGACCCACAATCCAACAGCGAACAACAAACAACAACAGACAACAGTACAACCCATACCTGGCGCCTACACACGGTTTGATTAATAGGTCCCCATCTCGGCCATTGTGAAACCTCGCAATCGAGCCAAACAAGTCTTGTTGTGAAAAAATGTGTTTTTTTATTTATTTATTTTTTAAACGGGAGCCATGCAAGAATCAGCTGGGTAAGTTTTAGCTAATGTTGTTAGCCAACTGGCTAACGTTATATTGTTAGGGTCGTAATGTTTATGTTAGCTTTACTGTTACATGTTGGAAAACAACGTCTCATGGACAGGGCTGTACATGCTATGAGCGTTTGTGCTATTAATTTATTTGCCCTGTGGCACGCGTGTGACAGACAGAGGCGCTTGTATGTAACGTTACGTAGCAGGGGTTTTCCATGTTGAAGCCAGGAGAACGCGAGATGAAATGAAGTGAGGGGTGGTCGCTATTAAAATACCAGGTAGTCATGGTGGATGATCATGAATGATGCTTGATAAGTGAATGCTATTTCAATTATGTTGAGTCCACCAGCGAGCTGTCTGTAAGATAAACAGCGCCAAGCGTAGCCTACTAACGTGAGCTGTCTGTAGTCTAGCCAGCAATGCTAGCTAGCCAATCAACTAGCTCTGTGAGCAGCTGTAGCTTGGCGTAACGTTAGGTTAGATAGCTAGTTAAGCCGGATTTATGCTTCTGCGTCGCCATTTACGCGCAGCGAAAAGCCACACGACTAATCGAAAAATAATCGACAGATTAGTCGACTACCAAAATAATCGTTAGTTGCAGCCCTAGCTGTATGTTAAGGAGCCACCTGCCTTTGTTTACAAGTTTACAAGATGGAGGCTGCTCTCGCTAATGCTATCAACTGAATTTCATAAGCAGGCAGAAATATCGACAGTGGGCAATTAATGAACTCCTTCATATTGGACTATACATAACGGGACCTCCGAACGGGAACTCCGAACTCCGAATCTGACGATGACAGATGACAACGGAATTTCAGACATTGATCTCCACTTCACTTTCATGGGACAGTCGTCTACAGACAGACCTTCTGCTGTGTTCTTGGGTAAGTTTTAGTGAGTTACATGTGTTGTATACTAGGATTTTGTGTTGTTTACTTAGGATAGCCAAACAGTTATTTCTTGTTTTGTGAGTAAGGTAGCTAGCCTTTGTTAGCATCAGTTATCAGACCACTGAAACTGCTCACCACAATCATGCCACCCCTCTCCAAAACTAATGAGATGGTGGGAGGAAGAAATATGTTGTCAAAGATAAAACATAATGAATAAATACATTTGTTGGAGACCTACTAAACATGCAACATAGTGTAATATGTTTCATGCACCATTTTAGTGTGTTTGTGTGTACCAGCTAGCCAAACAAGTGTTAGCTTGTTAGCTAGCTAGCTAGCTTTGTTAGAGATATAATAGATTATAGAAAAAGTAAATGCTTTTGTAATGAACGCTAATGTTGTCGCTAATGTAATCCTTATATCAAAAATAAGGATTAATTCATTGATATGTAGATTTGCTGTAGAATAATACTGTGGATTGAAATGATTTCACTAGCCTACTCCTTACAGTACAACAATAGTACACTGAGAGTCTGGAAAACCTACACTAGCAGTGTGTCCACACCTCTGACCTGACCTGATCTTTGTTACAGAATGACGAGGTGAGAGGTTCTGAGAGATGACACCTTGATGAGTCACCAGCACTTCAGGTATTTGTCATTGTCATTGTATAAGCAATTCTATTTTATGAACATAGTAGTATTTTGTAAAAGTGGTGTGTTGGTAACAGTGGGCAATCATTTTAAATGTACTGTCTTCTTTTTTTATTAGACAGCTTTGATGCCCGGATGGGAAGGAACTACACCAAGTCCCACTAGATGCTTTATGGACTATAATGATAAATGCATACACACGGACACAACATTATCATTTTTTACCATTCTATTATTGTATTGCTCAATTGTATCTCCCCACGGCTGTCAGAACGGCAGAGTCACTACCCATCTTCCGTCGTAGACTGAAGACCCATCTCTTCAGGTTACACCTTAACTGCCCTCCTGAGACATCTTCTGCCCCTCACCACTACGTCTCGTAAAGACACCCGCTTTCCCCTCTACTGTGTCCCTAAGAACTTTTATTGCCCCCCTTGTACTGTTTCTCTGTTTCTCCAGTGTAAAAAAACAACAAAAAACTAGGTTTTAGAAGAAGGTGATATGAGAAGGTTTTTCCTTCTGTCAATGGCCCCGGGCCTGAGCTAGATTACTCTTCCTGCTATGAATGGTGGACTGATGATTCTCATGCTTAGTATTCAAATGTATTGATTGTAAGTCGCTTTGGAATAAGGTGTCTGCTAAATGCAAAAAATGTAAATGTAAATGTTGTATCTTGCCAAATTTTTTCCATTGCCATGAATTTTACTCTCTTGTCCTTGTAATGGGATGTAATACACTTTTGGCACACATGGCAATAAAATGATGATGAATCATGAATCTTTTTTATTTAACCAGGCAAACATGTAAGAACAAATTCTTATTTACAAATGCAGCCTGACCAAAAAGCAATGGCTCTTTGGGGGGGGAAGCTAGAAATAAAACAAGGTTAAATAATTTACAACAATAAAACACTGGCAAATACAGATGCATTAAAATTAGCTGACAACCCCACTGACAGATGACAGGTAGGTAGTGACAGGTAGTGTAATGGGGGAGTGGTTGTCTTGAGGGTGTGGTTGTCTTGAGGGAGTGATTAGGGTGGAGTTAACCAGCTATTGTTCCCACCCATTACCTCTGTGAAAAACGTCTCTGAAGACTTCTCAGGCTGGATATCTCAGTACGGTGGTTCAGGGGGTATCACCATTAAACTATCCATGACTTCTTCAACTTGTTTCAGATTTCAATGTATGACACATCATTTTAAAGCTTACAATCTACCCTTTCATAATCTGGAAGAAACAGAAAAATGATTTTGCCCTAGTTGCGGACTTTTTAACCATGCCCTGTCACATATATCTATACACAGGGGTGCACATAACTGGTGCGCCAGTGCGCATGCATCGCCAAAATGCATGCTGCGCGGCAGATCAGCCGCATGAACGCGCTCTTGCGCACCAACAGCTAGAAGCGCTGGGAGAGGAATTTACTTCCTCAAAATCCAACTGCTGACTGCTGACTGATGCATCACTGCAAGCCCCACTAAGTAACTATTTGCCGTCCCCTCAGCCGAAGGTCCGACGAGTAATCCATCACAACAGTCGACCGACGACGACCACGGCGACTCCCCTCACGAAAACATTCGGAAAGTATCGTAACTCGTACTTTCATTCCGCGTATCGCGTATCGCACGGTTATCTCGCCGCCACGTGAAAATTCAGTCCCGAACGACTCGTGGCTAAAAGGAAAAACAACACCAAGGGACACGTTTCTTTTCTCTGAAGCTTTCAAACGTTCAGACGTTTGTTTTACAGCTTCATTATCGCACCTAGACCCCTGACCCAGGGAATATGGTTGGGAATTCTATTAGAAAAGAAAAAAAAAGACTTTGTTGCACAATCAAAATAATGAGCTACTTAAAGTGATAGCCTACAACATCCTCTAGCATGGTTGAAATTGAGGACAGTATTAACAGCAGTCAAGAGAGCAGTGATGATGATGATTAAGCTTGTAGCATAAATAAATGCTTAGGCTGTAACTTTTTGTTGAAAAGTTGATTTCAGTGTTTACAGAACAGAGCAGTGCTTAAAGAGATGTCCGTTTATTTCAGTGTGTTTAAAGAACAGACATTAAGTTAGTGCTTAAAGAGATGTCAGTTGATTTCATTGTGTTTAAAGGAGTCTGACAGACTTTCATGCTTAAAGAGCAGTCATTTGATTTTGCATTTGTTTCTTTTGTTTTGCACACAATAATTTGTTCGTTCATCTTTATTTATGAATAAATGTCGTTTTGCTAATATAAGTTATCCATGTATCCCTTTTGTATCCATCCTGTGGGACGGGTCGTGACTCGCGAGCTCGGGGAGCACCAAGCAGCATCCCTAGGTGCTCCTCTGAGCACTGGCCCCAAAAAGTTATGTGCACCCCTGTCTATACATACAGTGGGGAGAACAAGTATTTGATACACTGCTGATTTTGCAGGTTTTCCCACTTAGAAAGAATGTAGAGGTCTGTAATTTTTATCATAGGTACACTTCAACTGTGAGAGACAGAATCTAAAAAAAAAATCCAGAAAATCAAATTGTATGATTTTAAAGTAATTAATTTACATGTTATTGCATGAAATAAGTATTTGATCACCTACCAACCAGTAATAAAAAATTACAGACCTCTACATTCTTTCTAAGTGGGAAAACCTGCAAAATCAGCAGTGTATCAAATACTTGTTCTCCCCACTGTATATCTGTACACTGTCTCACTCTTGATAGGATGGAAAGGATAGGTTCTTATCGATTGTGGGAAAATATAACTTGGGAAATATGATATAATCAATTTTTTATTATTATTATTGCAGGACCATTGTGGCGCCAGAGAACCAAGATTCTGGGTAAGTAAACAAGACCACTGCTTTGTATTCAGGCAGCAAACACTGTGACTTCAGGAACCTCACTCTCACAGTGGTGGATCACCCATAACAAAAACCTAAAACGTTATCGATTAGCATACTCAAAACACAGTAGAGGATTAGCATACTCATACATAAAAATCAAGATCCAACGCCGTATGTAAAGGTGAAGCGTGACATTTTGAAAATGTGAAAACGTACGTATGCTGTGATTGTTTTTTCCTAATAGCGATAGTAGTGTGCCTCTCCTTGTAAACCAGTAAAACATAAAAACAAGTACTTACCACCTGATTTAGAAAGCACTTTGTTTGGACCAAAACCCTTTTTCATGTGACGTCATATTCCTTGATCGCTACTATCCTTGGCCATTTAGTACTATTTAAAAGCTCAAATGTACATACTGGACCCTGGCTTTAATGGACGTAATAGTTTACTATTAATAGTTACTAGACATTAGTAGTTCAGACTAGACATTGTAGACATGAGTTTGTACACATGAGTAGTGTGACAGGTTTGACTCAGGGTTATATGACAGGTTAGACTCAGGGTCATATGACAGGTTAGACTCAGGGTTATATGACGGGTTAGACTCAGGGTTATATGACAGGTTAGACTCAGGGTTATATGACAGGTTAGACTCAGGGTCATATGACAGGTTAGACTCAGGGTTATATGACAGGTTAGACTCAGGGTTATATGACAGGTTAGACTCAGGGTTATATGACAGGTTAGACTCAGGTGTACAGGTTAGACTCAGGGTTATATGACAGGTTAGACTCAGGGTTATATGACGGGTTAGACTCAGGGTTATATGACAGGTTAGACTCAGGGTTATATGACAGGTTAGACTCAGGGTTATATGACAGGTTAGACTCAGGGTCATATGACAGGTTAGACTCAGGGTTATATGACAGGTTAGACTCAGGGTTATATGACAGGTTAGACTCAGGGTTATATGACAGGTTAGACTCAGGGTTATATGACAGGTTAGACTCAGGGTGACAGGTTAGACTTAGGGTTATATGACAGGTTAGACTCAGGGTCATATGACAGGTTAGACTCAGGGTTATATGACGGGTTAGACTCAGGGTTATATGACAGGTTAGACTCAGGGTGAGAGGCTAGACTCAGGGTTATATGACAGGTTAGACTCAGGGTTATATGACAGGTTAGACTCAGGGTTATATGACAGGTTAGACTCAGGGTCATATGACAGGTTAGACTCAGGGTTATATGACAGGTTAGACTCAGGGTTATATGACAGGTTAGACTCAGGGTCATATGACAGGTTAGACTCAGGGTTATATGACAGGTTAGACTCAGGGTTATATGACAGGTTAGACTCAGGGTGACAGGTTAGACTCAGGGTTATATGACAGGTTAGACTCAGGGTTATATGACAGGTTAGTCCCTTCCGTTCAGTATTTTAACACGTAACAAAACAACGATGACAAAATGAAACACAGAACGAAAACCCGGACACGACACGACTTCAGGGTAGGTCACAGTCCCAATAGTTGAATAGTTTCCTCAGTAAATATCCTCAGGGGTTCATACGCGTCTCTTGGATACGGCGTCTCCTCTCAACGAATCTCTCCACTCTCCTCAATGAGTCTGTCAATGAGTCTCCCCAGCTGGGTAATCAACGCCATTCAAATAACGCCCGCCAACAGGCAAGCCACTCCCCCAATGTACCCTGGGTAGCCAATCATCATAACCCACTGAGCTTACCATGACAGAAATAGTTGGATTGTGACAGTAGTTCAAACTAGGCATTCCAGACATTCTACTAGACTGATCTCTGGTTCTTATGTCCTCAGCTGCGGGCGTACAGCCAGCCCCACTTCGAGGGGGGGAGTAAGGAGTACGAGGGGGAGGCGGGGGTCTGTGACTCCCCCATGTCCTTCAGAGTCATCAGAGGGAGGTGAGTACCACTGTCATACATGCAGTGTTTGTACTGATACTAGATTTATGCAGCGTCTGTTAGGGATGGACGGTTTCCAATTATTGAAACCGAAAAACTGTCAAAGACTAAAACCGCGGTTTTCCGGTTTACCGAAAAGGTAAAAAAAAAAAAAAAACGACAATTTCAAATAATTGAGCCCTACTGCTACAATACACTCATGTCGACCACCATTAAAACACCGTAAGCACAGTCGCAACACATTTAGGCTACTTAGTTTCACAAATATAAGTGGAAAGGCAGACTTTTGTAAGCTACACCATACATGAAAACACATGAACACTTAACACACCAGCTCCGATGATCCAGGGTGCACGCCTGCACGGAAGATCATCTCTTGGAACAGCGTCTTCATTGAATGAACTGCTTTCTCAATATCTTGGTTCTTAGACAAAGTTTCAGCTGCTGCTCAATGTATTTAAATATTTGAATACTGCTCAATAATCACTGAAATATTAGACTTAGAATTATGCAGTGAACATACTTAAAGCTTTTCATAAAAACCACATGCCGCGAGACTGACTCGTCCTGAACTGTCGTAAGTCAATCAACAAAGAATGCCCCATCAAAATAAAAGTGCCCATGGTAGAGCTGTCAAAATAGAGCTTTCAAAATAAATGTACTAATACAGATAGAGATAAATACATAACTACCTTTGCGTCACTAAGTGACCGCGTATCTTCTGAGACATGCGTTCTGTCATCACTTTCAGTAGCGCCTTCACACACAGTGGCGCTGTGCACAAAGTACACTCTTGATCCGTATAGCTCTTGTTTTATTATATTGTGGTTTAGTAAATACTGCACTTGGAGTTACATTCAATGCATGATTTGTGCTATAGAACATAAATAAAGTTTGATTGATTGATTGATTGATATCAAATCAAATCACATTTTATTTCTATAGCGCATTTCTCACAAAAGTGACCCAATGCGCTTTACAGAGAGCAGCGAAAATTATCTTATTAAATGTAAGCGAGTAATTGTAAAAAAAACTTTCCTATCTACCAATAACTGAAGGCAACTATCTTTCCCATAGAGTGATTCGTTACCCTTAAATATAATCCCAATTAGATATTAATCCTCAGTTATTCTTCACAACTGACCAAACCTCTCACTCATTGCGCGGCAGATTCAGACTGTATCATTGTTATTTTCACACACGACAAACATGTGACATGTTCCAATTTTATTCTTTGAACAACATAGAATATACAATAGAATAGAAAACGTAAACAAAAACATCTATAAATATAAATACAAACGAGTGCAAATTGAGTGCAAGCAGGTAAAACAATTGTCCAAAGATATCACTGATCACATTCATTCTAATTCTAATTCACAACCTATGGCTAATAACTAAATAACAAAAACTGGCAGTAACAAAAAATGAGCATAAAAGCTATTAAAGGCTATTAAATAGTCCGTTAATCGAGGTTCTTCGCAAGAAACACGAGCATGTTCACCTTTTCAGGATTCAGCTGCGCTCGGAACGGACTTACAATTTTGCCTGCTGCGCTGAACACCCGCTCTGAAGGTGAACTTGTGACACACAGTGGCGCTGTGCACAAAGTACACTCTTGATCCGTATAGCTCTTGTTTTATTATATTGTGGTTTAGTAAATACTGCACTTGGAGTTACATTCAATGCATGATTTGTGCTATAGAACATAAATAAAGTTTGATTGATTGATATCAAATCAAATCACATTTTATTTCTATAGCGCATTTCTCACAAAAGTGACCCAATGCGCTTTACAGAGAGCAGCGAAAATGATGTTATTAAATGTAAGCGAGTAATTGTAAAAAACCTTTCCTATCTACCAATAACTGAAGGCAACTATCTTTCCCATAGAGTGATTCGTTCCCCTTAAATATAATCCCAATTAGATATTAATCCTCAGTTATTCTTCACAACTGACCAAACCTCTCACTCATTGTGCGGCAGATTCAGACTGTATCATTTTTATTTTCACACACGACAAACATGTGACATGTTCCAGTTGTATTCTTATTCTATTTTATTCTTCTAAAAAAAATTATATAATAATAATAATAATAATCCGGTTTCAGACGGTTTTGATAAAAAACCGTTTCTAATTTTAGAAACCCCGGTTTTCGGTTTAACCGAAAAACCGTCCATCCCTAGCGTCTGTACTGATACTATAATTATGCAGCGTCTGCTATGTGACAGCTAGAAAGTATGGATCTAAAAGACAGATTTTAAAATAACTTTCACCTTTTAGATTTATGAGAAACAACCTTCATTTGTTCTTACTAAGGTGAAGGAATACTCAAGCATAGGTACTGATGTGTAATGCCATGCTGTCATTGCTATACAGTATGAGGGTGAGAGTCATGTGTTCATCAGGGGAGGCTCACTGTAATGCATGGAATGGATGAGGAATGTTTGATAGCATTCTTCATTCCATGTTTGATAGCATTCCTCATTCCATGTTTGATACCATTCCTCATTCCATTCCATGTATTACCATGAGCCCGTCCTCTGATTTCTACCTCCACTAACCTCCACTGGTGTTGATGCTGTTATGAATGTGAAGATCTGCTCTGCTCTCCCTGCCCGGGTCTAGCTGGCTGCTCTTTGATGAGGAGGGTTGCTGTGGAAACCAGTATGTCCTGGGAGAGGGCCTTTATCCTGACCTCATTTCCTGTGGCTGTGTGGCCACTTCTGTCAAATCACTGAGGCCCATTCCCCCTGTGAGTGTACCGCAGTATTCCATGACCTCACCGCATGTGGAGCAAAGTTGAAATGTCTCACTACAAGCCAGGTCAGACACATGACCACACACATCAGTACAGAGTAACACTTATGTTATCAAAGATACATCAAGCCTGTTTCATGTTATATACATTATGGCAGAATCTAAATTCTGAATCCCAAGTCTCCATCCTTGTGTATGACAAACAGTGCACGACACGTACTGTATATACCTCATTGGGAACCGGCTGTAATTAAAAAAATAAAGAAAATGTACGTACAATGCTAGTTCAATCCAGGTAAATATGAACATTGATACTGTTACATCACAACGGCCCTCTCATCTAAAATGGCTGTCCCTTCCTGTCTGCACTGTAGAGTTTCTCCGACCCGTCCGTGAGCCTGTTCTCCCTGGACTCCTTCAAGGGCCTGGTGACCGTGGTGGTGACGACCAGGGAGGACATGGAGGACATGTTCACACAGTCACTCCTGGTGGCCGGTGGCCTGTGAGAGCCTTTCATGTCTCCTATGATGTCAGCGATGTGTTCATTCTCACAGCTGTCAGTAGGACCACACAGGGGCCATTGTGGAGGGAGAATCTCCGTAACCCCCCCCCACACCTCAACCCCCCGCCCCACCCACACCCCAACCCCCCCCCCCTCCTCCTCCTCCTCACAACCATCTGTATACCACCCGTTGATTGAGAATAAAGTAAAAATCATAGTCATTATAGTAGAACATGGTGTTGCTGGTGCCATCTCCACCCAGTCACCATTGACTTGGATGACATGCTGATGTGTCTTTGGCCTTTAGACCAGTTTCAGCCACAATTTCTTCTCAGTGATGCATGTTAGGTTAAAGGGATGAATCTTGAGAGTAGTTACATTTCGGCTGTGGCGCAAGAGGTAGAGCCGGCGTCCAATGATTGCAAGGTCGGCAAATCGGCGGTTCGAACCCCGGCTGGTCACATGTTGAGGTGTCCTTAGGCAAGACACTGAACCACAAATTGCAGGCCGGTGCCTTGCATGGTAGCTCGCCTCCATTGGTGTGTAAATGGGTGAATGATAGGCCATTGTAAAGCGCTTTGGAATAAGGCGCTGTATAAGTCAGTCCATTTAAACTTATATAGCTCGGTTTACCAAAGAAAATGTGGCCGGATGACCGCTTTGTTGTCGTGTGAATCCCGGATTGCCCCTTTAACGTGTGTTGTTGTTGTTGTTGTTGTTGTTTTGCTTTGCCAGGTGGGTGGTGTATGAATACAGTCACTATAAGGGTCGTCAGATGCTGCTCCAGCTGGGGGAGGAGGTTCTGCGGTGGGCGGACCACAGTGGCTGGGACACCATAGGCTCCCTAAGGCCCCTCAGTCAGGTACAGTCACACCCACAGACACCATAGGCTCCCTAAGGCTACTCAGTCAGGTACAGTCACACCTACAGACACCATCCAGGCAACCTACTCCGTTAGAGACATCTCAGCAACAGTTTCCAAAATGCAAATGCCACACTTTTCCCACTCAGACCTTTTACCTGCTTAACTGATGAATAAATAACGGAACTAAAGGAATAGCCCAGATCTGTCCATGAAACAGCTGTTGATTCAATTGGCCAATTACTTTTGGACCCTTGAAAAAGAGGGTGGCCACATAGCTGTAATTCCTAAACCCTTCCTCCAATTTGGATGTGAATACCCTCAAATTAAAGCTGAGAGTCTGCACTTTAAGCCCATATTATAGCCTATTATATAACTGTAACTTGAATACGTTTTGTTAAATAGCTAAAATAACAAACATTCTGTCAGAGTCCAAATATATATGGACCTAACTGTGTACCCCAGTGAGGGTGCCAGCCGGGGCTTAGTCGGGGCTGGTGTGTGACGACGGCCCGCGCTCTGACGGTTGGTTGACGGGAACAGGCTGACTGAGAGAACAGGCTGACTGAGAGAACAGGCTTGGTTTATATGGCTTACTCTCACGTTGATGTGACTGAAGCCTTCACTTCTCTTTACACATATATCCATGATGGAGCACAGGGGTCAGCTACCTATCCCATTGCCCTCTAGTCTACACAGTATGAACACAGTACTCTTTCATCTCTGTGGTGTTAAACAGACAGGGCTGGCAGCTTTGTCCTGGACAAAGGACAAAATGACAGGAGTGGTTGAGTAATTACATATTTGACAAGAGTATATGGTCGAAATGCATCAAATGTTATCGAAATGCATAGGTACAGTAATGCAGCCATACATGGACACTTAGGTAGGGGTAGTGATAAGGTGAGTTGTGAGCAAAGGCTCTACATGAATGAAATGAACAACACTCCAGTAACCTGCATATTAGAAGTTGTTGAACCTCCCTCAGTCACTGTGGTTATATTGTGCTGTGTATTGTGTTTATTGTATTGTGTTGTGTTGTGTTGTGCTGTGTTGTGTTTATTGTATTGTGTTGTGTTTATTGTGTTGTGTTGTCTATCCAGCCCAGGGTGTATGTTGTGTTTATTTGAATTGTGTTGTGTTTATTGTGTTGTGTTGTGTTTGTTGTATTGTTTTGTGTCGTCTATCCAGCCCAGGGTGTATGTTTATTGTGTTGTGTTGTATTGTGTCCAGCCCAGGGTGTATGTTTATTGTGTTGTGTTGTGTTGTGTCCAGCCCAGGGTGTATGTTTATTGTGTTGTGTTGTGTTGTGTCCAGTCCAGGGTGTATGTTTATTGTGTTGTGTTGTGTTGTGTTGTGTCCAGCCCAGGGTGTATGTTTATTGTGTTGTGTTGTGTCCAGCCCAGGGTGTATGTTTATTGTGTTGTGTTGTGTTGTGTCCAGCCCAGGGTGTATGTTTATTGTGTTGTGTTGTGTTGTGTCCAGGGTGTATGTTTATTGTGTTGTGTTGTGTTGTGTTGTGTCCAGCCCAGGGTGTATGTTTATTGTGTTGTGTTGTGTTGTGTCCAGCCCAGGGTGTATGTTTATTGTGTTGTGTTGTGTCCAGCCCAGGGTGTATGTTTATTGTGTTGTGTTGTGTTGTGTCCAGCCCAGGGTGTATGTTTATTGTGTTGTGTTGTGTCCAGCCCAGGGTGTATGTTTATTGTGTTGTGTTGTGTTGTGTCCAGCCCAGGGTGTATGTTTATTGTGTTGTGTTGTGATGTGTTGTGTCCAGCCCAGGGTGTATGTCCATTTGAAGAGGCGTGATCTTGACTCGGTGCTGACCGCGGAGCGTATCCATGACGACTCGTCCCCCGCCAGATTGTTCTTGTCACCCCTCTGCCGACTGGACACACAGTGCTGGGTCTTCACTGAGGGGCTGCTCCGCTGCAAGGTGTGTGTGTGTGTGTGTGTGTGTGTGTGTGTGTGTGTGTGTGTGTGTGTGTGTGTGCGCGTGTGCGCGTGTGTGTGCGTGTGCGTGTGCGTGTGTGCGTGTGTGCGTGTGTGCGTGTGTGCGTGTGTGAGTGTGTGAGTGTGTGCGTGTGTGCGTGTGTATGTGTGGAGGGCACAAAGTCAAATCTGAACACCATTCACAGTAAAGTGATTATATGAAACATTCAGGGCAAAATTTTATTTGTTGACCAAAAGTTCTGTATTCTGTATCTTTAACACTTAATGCAGAATATAAATAGAATAGAAACTCAGACATGAGTTTCCAGTTTCCTTCTGAAGCTGAAGTGTGCAGTCACAGTTCTCAGTTCCCTAGTCTGTCACGGCCTAGTCTGGAGGCTCCCCCCACGACTGCTCTAAATATAGAGCCTGGGGCTAGGCGGCTATCTTTATCTCTGTCTTTATCTGTCTTTATCTCTGTCTTTATCTGTCTTTTTCTGTCTTCAGTGGTGCAAACTTGTCACCTTTCGGCGAAATTCGCAGTTTTTACCTCAAAATAGGTGACCTACGTGAATCGTGTAGATCTGCAAAAAACATATTTGGGGGGGGGGGGGGGGGTCTACATCTCATCTCATCCAAGTCACATGATGCCCAAGCTAACATCTTCCTGTCTGCTAAACTCTGCTGCAGTGGAAATAAAAAGGTCTTAAGATGGAAGTAGAAACATAAGAAGTAATAAAATAAAATAAAATAACATTTATGAAGTTATTTCTATGTTGCGATAACTTCTCAACAGGATTTTACAGGGTTCGTTCAAACTATCGTAATTCTTGAACTATACTGTATGTGCAATCGAAAAAAATCCAACAGTTTCTGAAAGCAGAGAAGTTGCACTCTCTAGCCATTTAGGGTTATTACGGTAGTTCACCAAAAAAACAAATGCATTGACCTCAAAGTGTCATGGAGTGATTTGAAGAAGAAGGGGTAGTGGTAGTGGTGGTCTAGTGGATAGTGAGTTGGACTTGTGATCGGAAGGTTGTGAGTTCAAATCCCGCCTGAAACCACACCACTACTAGTGTGCCCTTGAGTAAGGCACTTTGCCCTCAGTTACTCCAGGGGGAATGTCCCTGTAATTCGTAATTGTAAGTCGCTTTGGATTAAAAGCGTCTGCTAAATGGCAAAATTAATTAATTAATTAATTAATGAATTGAAGAGAAGCAGTATTTTAGCTAGGGATGCTCCGATCTGGATTTTTGGGGCCGATACCGATCACCGATTTTTTTCCTCAAGATCAACCGATACCGATTTTTAAAAAAATACATAACTGTAGGCCTACTGACTGGATAGCCTACATATTTTTTGCTTTTTAGACAAAAAATTTGATCCATTAGGCACCAAGCAAACGCAGACCCATTTTTATGGCATAGTAAAAGTCTGGCCTATCACCCAGTTAGGGCCTGAAGCCCAAGTCAGTCGATATGGCTGTATAAAAGACATCATAACTGTTCAGTTATCTGTCTTCCCCAGGGATTTTTTTTTTTTAAAAAGATCGGTTTTTGCGATCGGCCATTTTTGCCGATCACCGATCGAGTCATTTGGAGTGAAATCGGCCGATTTAAATCGGTGGCCGATAAATCGGAGCATCCCTAATTTTAGCGGTGTTTTATACTTTAGTGAGTTTCTGTACATATATGTTTGTGATTGTGAAATGTCACGAAGACCATCTAAGCTAGGGTAACCAATCCACCTAAAAGTTTCATCGAGGACGACGATGTAAGTGAAGAAGGATTGATTTCTTCTTCTGAACCAGGGTATGGAGGTTAGTTCTAGCGAATTTACCTGATAGAACATCGACATGCTAGAAACACATAACTACACATAATTAGATGATCATTATAAGTATTTAGAGATCGTTAAACTGTTGTTTATTATATCGAGTGGGTACTTTACAACTTCAAGTTTCGTGTTATGAAAAAAACGAGTCGGCGAGTGGTTTGCCCTCGGCTGCGTTCGTAAATTCGCTCTGGAAATCTGATCAGCAGTCATGGAATGCCTCTTGTCCAATCAAATTACTTGGTCCCTTTATGACGTTGAGCCCAGTGTGCCCTCCAGTGCTCTCAGAGCGAATTTACGAACGCTGCCCGAGACTGTCTCGCGTCCCCCTTTACCTCGCTTCTACCCTGCTGCTACGCTGCTTCTATAACATCAGGATCAGACACAGGGCGAGACTTTCAAAATAAACATTTTTAATGGCTTCTGTGTGCTTTAGACTTGTGTAGAATCGATTTGATTATTTTTATTTTAAAAGTCAGACCGGAAAATGTATTATTGTCGTCAGACCCACTGCGTGGGAATACGACGCGTGCGGATGAGAGACAACGTATAAAACAAAACTTGCACTTATTGCTCGTGTGACATTGGTTAAGCTGCACTCAAAACCCCGATATTTTGCCACGTGAAATGATAAGACAAGAGGCCACGATACGATAATCGCCGTAGGAGGCGATTCGACTGTAGGGATGTGAAGTTAGAATTTCTTCAAACTTGCAGTGGTAGCAACGGTGTGTGTGTTTTAGTAAATATAGTGTGTGTGTGTGTGTGTGTGGCCCTCCTGTGAGAGGTGTGTGTGTGCCATATCTCAGTATGTAGGCTGTGCAGTGTAAGTGAGTGTAAGTAAGTGTGTGAGTTTATTCTGTTATTTATGCTATTATATCTAGTAATGTGTTGAGAAGCAATGGAAATGAATCAAGAAATTGATAGAGTAGGCTAACTTACATTATCATTGTTCTGTATGCAACAGAACAGATCACCCAGCATTGTTAATGAAAAGAATCAACGAATGTGAGTCTAATACCAATACTTGCTCAATAGGTCTTAAAATCTATTAAAAGTGGTCTTATAAAGGTCTTAAATGTAACTTGTTGAAACCTGCAGGAACCAGCATAATTATTTTGAGAACAGGTTGCTTACATTAATTATGAGGGTGTTAAGGTCAGGGCCATCGCTACTTACACGCGCATCATTGTTAGACCACTGTTAATGCTAGAGCTAACCATCTACGGGCAAAAAAGAAAGTGTCACCTTTTTGGACCATCGCCAGTTTGCACCCCTGTGTCTTTATCTGTCTTTATCTCTGTCTTTATCTGTCTTTATCTATGTCTTTATCTGTCTTTATCTGTCTTTATCTGTCTTTATCTCTGTCTATCTGAACTACCATGGGGAAAAGTGCTCCCATCACCACTAAGACTGTCAGAACCTGGCCAGAAGGGTCCGCTCCACTGCAGATCTGCCTAAATGACACCCCATGGCAGGAATATGAGCATGAGGACCTGGAACCGTACACGTCATCGGTTCTGAACCACATAGTGAACTGCACCGTGAACTCAGTCACCGTGGACAAACGGGTCCGGGTCCACCCCAACACGAAGCCATGGATGACTGGGAAGGTCCAAAAACTGATCAACGAGAGGGACAACGCCTTCTTCGCAGGGAAGAGCACACCGCTGTACAGCACCACCAGGGCTAACCTAAAGCGCGGAATCAAAGCGGCCAAGGCAGACCACAGAGAGAAGATTGAGGAATGCCTCCTGAGCAACGACTCCAGGCGGATGTGGCAGGGGGTTCAGCAGATGACAAACTTCAGAGCCAACAGGCTCACAGCCGCAGAGGACGACCCCCTGCTGGCGGGAAAGCTGAACACCTTCTACGCCCGGTTCGACGAGCGGCGAACGGAGGTAACCACAACACAAACACCACTCTCTCCAGCTCTCAGCAGCCTCACCCTCACAGAGCATGAAGTGAGACGCGTGCTGAAGGCGGTGGACCCCAGGAAAGCCTCGGGGCCGGATGGCGTCCTGGGACGGGTGCTGAGGGACTGCGCCGACCAGCTGGCCGGGGTTTTCACCAACATCTTCAACCAGTCCCTGTCCCAGGCCACCATCCCACCCTGCCTGAAAACCTCAACTATCATCCCAGTCCCGAAGAAAAGCACGGTGAGCTGCCTAAACGACTACCGCCCGGTGGCACTCACACCAATCATCATGAAGTGCTTCGAGAAACTAGTCCGGGCCCACATACTCACACGCCTCCCGCCCAACCTGGATCCATACCAGTTCGCCTACAGAGCCCACAGGTCCACAGAGGACGCCATCGCGACGACTCTCCACGCCACTCTATCCCACCTGGAGAGGGGAAACAGCTACGCGAGACTGCTCTTTGTGGACTTCAGCTCCGCCTTCAACACCATCCTTCCAGACAGGCTAGTGACCAAACTACTAGACCTGGGTCTATCACACTCTATATGTGCATGGATCAAGGACTTCCTGACCGACCGCCCCTAGAGGGTGCGGGTGGGCCTCCACAGCCCTCAGACTCAGCACTGGGTCCCCCCAGGGCTGCGTGCTAAGCCCCATCCTCTACAACCTCTACACCTACGACTTCACCCCCGTCCACCCCAGCAACTCCATCGTAAAGTTTGCAGACGACACCACCGTGGTGGGATGCATCTCGGGGGGGGACGAGGCGGCGTACAGGGATGAGGTAGAGCAACTGAGCAAGCTGTGCAAGGTTAACAACCTGCTGCTGAACAAGTCAAAGACCCAGGAAATCATCGTAGACTTCAGGAGGAAAAAGTCCGAGATCCAGCCCCTGCTCATCGACGGAGAGAGCGTGGAGAGAGTCTCAACCCTCCGATTCCTGGGGATGCACATGCGGGATGACCTGACCTGGAAGGACAACACAAAAGCCACCATCAAGAAGGCACAACAGCGGCTATACACCCTGAGAGTCCTCAGGAAGGAACACAGCAAGCAGGAGATACTGGTGACCTTCTACCGCGGCGCAGTGGAGAGCATCCTCACCTACGGCATCTGCAACTGGTTCTCCAGCTGCACAACAGCGGAGAGAAATGCGCTACAGAGAGTCGTGAGAACAGCACAGAAGATCACCGGCGCCCCCCTCCCCTCTCTGGAAGAGCTGTACAACACACGCTGTCTCAGGAAGGCCTCCAAGATCTCCAGGGACCCGACCCACCCTGGGTACGAACACTTTACCAGGCTGCCCTCGAAAATGCGGTTCAGGACCTTGGGCGCAAGGACAAACAGACTGAAGAACAGCTTCTACCACAGGGCCGTCCAGGCCCTGAACACAGCAAAGACCTAGGTTCTGGGCCCTGGACAGTCTGGACGGATTGATGGCAGCTGCTGGACTGAAAAAATCAGGTGTAGTGCTGAGGCACAAACATGTACATTTCAAGCCTGCAAACTGCGACACTTTAAATAAATGTGAAATAACACTACTGTGCAATATGACAACCCTAGTCGTCTATCTGTACAGTACAGTATAGTGGATAGTGTACATAGCCTTTATTTATGTAAACCAGCTCCTTCCCTTCTTGTGATTTTTTTTAAAAGTTTTTTTTTTTTTTCCCTTTCCTAACACCAGGGGAGCCACCCCTCCTAAATTTCGTTGTTTGGTACCTGTACTGTAGCAATGACAATAAAGACCATTCATTCATTCAAAAAGATTCATTCATATCTGTCTTTGGGCCAATCCCAATTCACCCCTAGCCCTTCGTTTTCACCCCTATGGCTTGATTTGCGCGTTCACGTTGAGGGGGAGGGCTGTCCCAATTCATATTTCATCGAGCCATGGCTTCATTTCGAGGGCTAACTATGACTTCGTTTCGAGCGATTCCAGGACCAGACTAGCTTCGAAGCCATAGGGGTACGCTACCCCTTGATTCCAGGATGCATTGCGAATCATCTACAGAAATGTTATGTCGCTCTATTCAATGCGGAAATGCGGAATAGTCATTTTACTTTCTCTGTAATTACTTATTAATAAAGATTAGAAAAATTATGATAACCATCTTATTATCTTAGTTTAATGTCATTACAATGCATTATAGACCTTTTATTTATAACAAGCATAACCACCCTCGGGAGCGGCCGTCCAATATGCTGCTCCCCGTGGGCCCCGGCCAAATCCGGGTCTGGCGAGACCGGGTTTCGATCCCAGTCCCCAGTAGGCAGCTTGCACCAGAGACTGATGCTTAGACCGCTGCGCCACCGCGGGGCGGTGGATGTGACATTTTTGATGGAGGGCAGTGAGCGGGAGACTCATCAAGGACATGTAGTTAATTAATGCAGTGGACAGCGGCTGTTTCTCCAGCGTTCCTGTCACTTCGGATATTGGAACGTCATAAAATTAAATATGTAAGTCATGCATTTTTCCATGTTTCCCATTGATGGTATATGACGCCGTAAATTTAACTAAAGTTCAGCCGCGAAGTTGTTGCACTGTTGTCCTAAATCAGTGCAGACTGGCAGGGTAGGAGCACAGGTTTCATACAGGTTAGAGCGCCGTTATTCTGTCATGGTCTGACAATGAAGCATTGTTCTTTTTTATTTTATGACTTGTTTGATCGATTGATAGCGTAAAAGTGAAGTTGTGAATGAGTCGCGAATGTCAATGCTTTTCTACGATATTCCTGATGACGTATTGTTAGAGCAAATTATTCAATAATGGCAGCCTGTTTCGTTTCAAGATGTATAAGAAAAGATATTTAATATTCTTCTGCAGAAGGAGGAAGTTTTCTTTTTTCTTTTTTCTTTTTCAGATTTTATCCCTTTTTCACCCAATTTGGTAGCCAATTGAACCCAACCTAGCATCCAATTATCCCCTGCCTATTGCATAGGATCCGCCGCACGACCCCGTGGCCGGCAGTCCCAGAAGAGGCCGCCAGGCAGACTAGCTGACTGGCTCCTCGAGCCCAGCACCGTTATTCCGGCACCCAGGGGGCGGTGTTGCGCGACGGATCCTTGTCCAGAAATACTCCTATACCGCCCTCGGAAGCGGCCGCCCAATATGCCGCTTCCCGTGTGCCTCGGCCATATCTGGATCTGGCGAGCCGGGATACGAACCCCGGCCCCGGTGGGCAGCATGCACTAGTGGCCAGTGCGTAGACCGCTACACCACCGCGGGGCTAGAAGGAGGAAGTTTTACAGGTTCGTCAGACGCATCTGAACGATTCAAAATTCCTCCCAAAAGTGACGATCATTCATTACATGTCAGTATTTATACAATTCAGGTTTCCACAGGTAAGGGGTCCGCCCTCGGGTGAGGTTTAGACCAATCATGAGCAAGGGGTGTGAGTTTGTACATGGATGAAGATGATTGGGATGAAGGTTAGGGGGGAATCGGCCCCCACTTTCTCCTAGGGACACAATGGTGAAAAAGGAACACAATAGCCACAAACTGGTTCAGTCTGGTCCCAGAGCACCGGGTCTGGGGAACACAAAAGCCCAAAACTGTTCCAGATGGTCTAGTCCGCTCCGGGAGAAAAGAGGGCAATCAGGTCTTTGTAATCATGTAAATGTGTCTGTTGTCTTAGCCAATGTCAAGCTTCAAGTAGAGAAACTGGTTCTATTGTGTGACAACAGGAAATCATCTTCTACGGCCCGCTGCAGACATTCAAACCAAGATGATGGAGTTTGAATCTTAAATGTGGCTTATTACATATAATAATTTTCTCTCACAGTATCAGTCTTGAAGGGTTGTCCCTCTTCCATGATTTCTCATGTGTGTTGATAATAAACGAAAAAAGATGCTTATAGCACACGCAACAGAAATAAACACAGCTGAAGAAGGCATTGCGAGATGTGAGAATTCGCCGGCAACATAACGCGTCACCCGTACCGCGTCTATTTAAACCACTGTTGATGACGTAGCCGCCGTGAAGGGCCGTCCCAATTCATAGGGGTAGATTTCAACCCCTATGGCTTGCGGCTCTGTTCGAAGGCCTTGGCTTCGAATCGAGTCACACTCGAAAACGAGCCATAGGGGTAGAAAAGGGAATCGGGATTGGCCCTTTATCTGTCTTTATCTCTGTCTTTATCTGTCTTTATCTCTGTCTTTATCTCTGTCTTTATCTGTGTCTATCTCTGTCTTTATCTGTCTATCTGTCTTTATCTCTGTCTTTATCTCTGTCGTTATCTCTGTCGTTATCTCTGTCTTTATATGTCTTTATCTGTCTTTATCTCTATCTTTATCTCTGTCTTTATCTCTGTCTTTATCTCTGTCTTTAGTCTACAATTGAAATACTAAGCAGTTGGAGGACTGGTTCTGAGAGTGGTGTGTGACTCACATTTAAAGGTGGTGCCTTGTACCGTCACTCTGAAAGTCATATTCCCCCATGGTATAAACATGTGAGTGTGAGTGTGAGTGTGAGTGTGAGTGTGAGTGTGTGTGTGTGTGTGTGTGTGTGTGTGTGTGTGTGTGTGTGTGTCTGTGTGTCTGTGTGAGTGTGTGACAGTCATTCTCAGTGGTCAGTGGTCATCCCACAGTGGCTCATGGGCGTTGTGTTCCCTGTAGGCCAACAAGGCGTGTCTGTCAGTGATCGGAGGGAAGGCCACAGCAGGCTGTCAGGTGGCCCTGTGGCCACGGCACGGTCGCACGAACCAGAGATGGAGTCTGAACCACAACGGAACCATCTCCACCCATCTGAACCGCAACCTTGTACTGGACTTCAAAGGTTAACACGTGAACCCCACACTCCCACACAACCTGGTCGTCTGGTATCTAGCCACAGCAGAGGCTTCTGGGCCAGTTCAGAGCTGATGAGAACAGACTGGTTGTGTTTTTTCTTGTGGAATGTAGTATAGTATAACACTCACCCTCCTACTTATGGGAAACGGCTGTGTTATCACAAAAAGGGTTTAAACAGAAGAACAACAAAGTGTCTTCAAGTATTGTAAATATAGGCATAATAGACAAAAAGGCAAGTCAGACCCCGTAACTTCAATGTAAATAATATCTGTATTCAAAAATAGGGTTTCAACCACACAATAAACAAGAAATGAAATTCAAAGGAATAATCAATTCACTTCACTCCTTCAATAATAATAATAAACTGAATTTCTCAATAATTATAAAGTAGGTGCTTCAAAATGATAACAGGAGTTTAGAATGTTTCTTTTTTTCAGTCAATTACTTAAACAAAAATAAATGTCCCAACCCAAGTCCAAAGTTCACTCCTTTAAAAAAAGTCCGTTCCTTGAATCCCCTGAGGCAAAAAGTATAATCCCACAATGTATAGTCAGTTCATTGAGAAAAACCGTCAGCGCTCTCAAACAAACACAAAATGGATTGGCTCACCCGATTGACGTGGTCCGTCCTCAGCGGCGCGGTAGGTTCAAAATATATATAATCCACAGGAAAAAGTAGGCACAGCGTGAGTGCCGCTCTCTTCTCCCAACACAATGCGTAAACACGGGAGTTTTACAGACCCTATCTTGGGTTCAGAACCAACAGCAAAACATGTATATCTGGTCGACCGGGACTGTCTAGAACAGTGGTTCTCAACCTTTTTTGGGCCAGCGCCCCCCTGTCCATTATCCAGGTCTCTTACCGCCCCCCATCAAAAAAAGTAGGCTTATTTTCTTCCCTGAATATTAATGTTGACTAATATTCTGTGTTACAGTATATCACAGAACAACAATAACACAGCAGCGATTTCACACATGTCCGGTGCAGAACAAACAGTAGGCTATAAAACTGTACATTACAACTAACATTGTTTGTTTTTTAAGTGTGCTGGTGTTGCATTTCGCCAAATTGCTGTTTTATGATGCTAATATTTATTCATTTTTGATTGGACTTTGGGGGGGATCGTGTCACAATATGGCGGCAAACGCTAGGGGGCTATTATTTAAATATTTTATTTAGTATTCTATGGTATTATTTTCATAAACTGACCACTTAGTTCGAATTTCTCATATCAAAACATAACAAAGTTCCGAAGTTCAGAGCTGTGCGCTCTGGGAGCGCTCAGAGATGGGTGCTCTGACTGAAAACATGGTTTTGCCCGAGCAAACTGACCGTTCGTGCATTTACGAACGTACCCGTAATAACACTGCTGACAGCTGATCAATCGCAAGCATTGTGTGGTTTCCTATAGCAACAAAAGACGCTGACAGCTGTTCGGAGTGCTTATGTGTTCGTTTCCAGGACATCACAAGAGGAGCAACATATCACAAAAAAGCGATCGTATATTTTAGTTTGTAAACGTTAAGACGAACACATCGCAATGCTAACTTCAGAATGACACTAGGGATAACATCCACAACAACACTTAACAGTAATACATTTATGTAATATACTGTAATGAACCTGCGAGGGGAGGGGACATTCGTAGCTAATTTCTCTAGGTTCGATTATTGGTAAGCGACAGAGAGCTTTCCGGACTGGTTACAATACGATCGCTTTTTTGAGATAGGTTGTTCCTGCTGTGATGTTCTGGTATGGTGGTATGGTATTAGGCATTAGCACTCATTTTAACTAAATTAAATAAGCTGTATTGAAAGGAAGCGAACGCATAAGCGCAGAGGGTAGTGTGTATACGCGGGGAGTGAGTATTTGGCACGTCACTGGCGGGGACATGGACTGAGTATCACAACTAAAATAAGAAATGTTTCGCTTATAGCCAACAATTACAATGAGCCCACAAACTGAAACATGTCACTCAAGCATAGCCTACAAGGAAAACACTCATAGAAGTTGGGCATTGAAAGTTGGCTTGTGCTAGCATTAGCTATGGTGCATCCATAGTCAACATGACGTTACAGATGGGATGAACCGGGGTTCTTTCTATCGTAGCCTAGCATAGTATTGCAATTTCTGCACTGTACATGAACTGTCAAGATTCTTCTACAATGCAGCTTACCCAGACACATTGGAAACTATCAAAAGCTCTGCCTTTGCTAGCTGAGTTTTTAGCTTCTCCATCTTCTTGATGACACTCACTTTTATTTTTTTGGGGCGCTGCGCTACATGTGTCTGCGTCACAGAGCCCGGCCAAGTTCAGAGCGCTCAGAGATGGGTGCTCTGACTGAAAAGACGGTTTGTCCGAGCGAACTGACCGTTCGTGCATTTACGAACGTACCCGTAATAACACTGCTGACAGCTGTTTTTCATGAGAAAAATACTTTATGCGTGAACGCCCCCCAAGAACACCTCAACGCCCCCATTTGTTCCAGCGCCCCCCGATGTTGTCTGAACGCCCCCGTTGAGAAACGATGGTCTAGAACAAACCTGGGGCCTCATTCATAAAGAAGTACTTGAACGTCATCTTTGACTTTCACGTAAGCACAGTTTTCTAAACGGACGTAAGCATTATTTATAAAACGGGCTGAGATGGTTTAAAGTTGCGTACGTGCTTCCTTCTATAAATACCAACGCAGGTAAAAATGAACGCAGGTGAATGAGGTTTGTATTAACACCCTGTGATAGAGGCTGAATTATAGCGGCTGAATTAAGACAAGTGCTATAATATAGGGTAGGCGTTCGTCTGGAAGTGGGAGAGGGCAGAGAAGGGTGGCTTCTCTGTAAGTTGCATTTGTAACGTTTGATCATGACAACTAACCAGGCACACAGGCACATGCTTATACTCTACTCAAGTTGTAAAAGAAAATCAGGGGAGGTGGTGGATTTTATAAGAGGACAATTTTAGCATCCCCTCGCCAGTGACTTCAGTGTCAGTAACTGTCATTGCATGTGTGCGTGCCCCCTCGCACCTTGAAATAGCAGTAATACCACGTTCATTGATAAAATGACATTAAGTATGGAAAGAGGGGGGTGATTTTGACTGTTGAGTGCTGCTTATACTGTAATAATATAATGGTCTTATTCTTATCAGGTGGTCTTATTCTTATATGGCTGCTCACTCCCTGACACCGGAGAAAATCCAGTATAATTTAGAGCTTGGCCGGGCAAGGTCCGTTGTGGAACGCACTAGGCATGTTGAAGGGGAGGTAGACAGCTCCGGAGGGATATAAAGGAAGACTGAAATACAATCAGAAACATCAGTTCCTTTTAAATCTTGAATTAAACTAATTTTCTCGGCTGATAACAACATCGTTAATTTTATTACGAGCCACTTGCATGAATTACACTAGGCAGTGCGGCTCACATGCCTGTAATAACTCCGCATAACCAGTAGGTAATGTGCGTAAGCAAGTTGAATACTCGATGTCGAGCTACGATCGTTTCCACGATCAAATTGACTCACGTTGAAATTGTATAAATCACTACGTTGACGTGGTTTTCTACGTACGACACGGGTAAGATCAACATTTGATCTAAGCACCCGTTATGAATGAGGCCCCAGGAAAATAATAACATAAAAACACTTCATGGCTTTCTCATTTTTTATACCAGTCATGGCTTCTATTAGCAGCATGGGGCAAATACAAACACTGATAGATAGACTAATAAACCTCCACACTTAGGGCAGGCTATTAGTGTGCAACACTTGATGTGTTTTCTTCCTCAACACAGTATATCAATGTGGCTTTGTCACATTAGGATCTTTAATTTCTACTTCTCACATAAATTAGCATTACCACATCAACAGTGTCATGGACTTTTTTATTCTTTTATTTATTTACAGTACATTATTTATTGTTTTCTCACAAGGTGGTGTTATGTGTTTCAGGTGGGACAGGTTTTGACAAGGATCACTTAGTGGTCAATGAATTCTCTGCCGACCAGGCCACACAGCGTTGGGACATGGAGACGGTTTAGGGAGGGACATTTCCACGGACTCCAGAGAGAACCCCCTTCGAAGACCTGGAATATCCCAGTGCAGTATGGGAACTGTAGTATTTCCTCTTGTTTCCAGCAGAGCACTTCTCCCTCCCAATCAGCCTGTGTCCATGACGACAGAGCAAGAGGTGCCAAGTTAATTTCCTTCGTGGCCTGCTTTATCTCAGGTCCCAGAAACCATTGCAGACGTTTGACACTCAGCAGTAGGACAGGAGTCCAGTGTATTGAAAAAAAGCATTCTCTTGCCAATAACTTATCCTAATTCATGAACAGTTGAGAAATGTAAAGCCAAAATGACAGGATCAAGGCTTTTGGCTATTGTGTTTGATTGGAGCTCAGAATCCTCTATGATAACTACACCTTTTATAGTCATTCAGTTACTATACTGTAACCTTCTGCTCTATCCGAGGCAATATGATTTGAAACATCGCTTAAACCCTTGATTTCTGGTGTCTTTTCTCAAGCACATTTGCACTACCAAGAGATCCACTTGAAACGTGGCCTATTGTCATAAGTCTAAAATCTCCCAGTGCACTCCAATGGAGAAGTAAGAGATTAATCATAATTTCTTCTTGATGTCAAGGCGATTCTGCTGCTATAAGCCCGTAACACAACATGGGATCATTTCAACACCTAACTGTCGCTAACCCAAGATCTGTTCACAAATGTGGAAAGCAAGGTGTTTTTGGGAGAACGACAGGTGATTTCACTGGAGTAAAAGCAGAACATTAATATATACTGTATGTAAGATATTCTGAGTAGATGTATTAAAATATTTCAAAAATAATTGATGTCCATTAGAATGATATGATGGCGTGTACAGTTAAAGCAAGCTAATGGCATATTAGGAAGATGTTTATGTTTTTAAACTGTGATTGATATTAAAGGTCAATGTCATATCTGTTCACTGGCTTCTTGTTTTCATTTAGAGGTTATGAGAACTGCAGCTGATAAGAAACTTGTTTTGCAACTTCAGTAAACTTTTTATAAATAATAAATGCCAACTAATGCTAAAGCTATTATCGGTAAATCACGGTTGTATAGAATATCAATCTTTCCTCGCTCCGTTCTGAGGGGTTTCAGCAAAAACGAAATCACTCAAAACCCAATCAAATCTGTCAAAGTTTGCTAGCACGAATCCTGACTCGAGATCTGTGCGAATCGTCATTGACGTCAGAGCGAGATCCACGCAAATGTGGGGAGTTACGTGTGCGGACCTCCAGTTAGGATTCCACCCTATGGCGATGGTGCGAGGTGCTCCTGGCCTGGATGCGTCCTAACGATTCCCACCCGAGTTGGGGTAGACCACGCCAACTTCTGGAATATGTAGGGGTGGGACCCGCATCCCTTGTTCTCTGTAAAGCGCATTGTGTTGCCTCTGGGTATGAAATGTGCTATACAAATAAAGCTTAGATTAAGGTGACCAGATTTCTCAGATGCAATCTGGGGACATTTCCAACTTTTTAGGAAAAATGTATACATTTTATCATGATGAAATACAGAAACGGGGACAATTGCTGTTTCATTTATTTTGACCTTATTTTGACCAATGTATACACATTCAAGCAAGAATACTCAAGTGTAACAACTGGAATGTGCCTCTCAACATTAGTGTCAGTGTACTGTAAGTGGTATTAAATGTAATTCTTAGAACTGTTCAGGTTGACGAGCCAACCATCAACCAAGCGGGGGGTCTGGGGGTCCTCCCCCAGAAAAAAAGAGGATTTAACACTTAATTTCCTGCATTCTGGTGAATTTGTACACACTATTGTGCTTTTTATGCCCATTTTTATCTCCAATACCCTACTCATACTTTAAGCCTAACATAATGTTTAAGCCTAACATAAGACTAATGATGTTGTCAAAATTCTGTATATTGTATTGTATTTTTATTAATAATTTAAAACAACTTTATACACCCACTGCATATATTTCATTGTATTATTATCATTGAGACTGTCTGCGTGCTTTCCCCACGCTTGGATGTAATTCACTGAGTGGTGAAGAATGACCTTGTTATTGCTCCATTCAATCATAATGAGCTCGTTAATGGGGAACAATCGGGGCTGAAATGCTTTCTATTGAATGTAACGATCAGGGGCGGCGCTAGGGGGTGGCTACTGGGGCTCAAGCCCCGGATGTTTTCTGAAAAGCCCCGAATGTTTTACTTAAAAAAAAATAAAAAATACAAACTCTCGTGAGTAACGTGCAGTACCGGAGTCCAACAGAGAGGCAGCAGCTGCGCGACATTAGCCTGCATACTGCGTAGCCTGCCCTGCCCTGAAGAAGAAGTGATCTCAATCAGTGCCTGACTTGCACAATTGTAAGGATGGATATCCCAAAGTTGTTTTCAACAAAACAAGCGCCAAGAACTGTTGCAGCAGCCGTATCAGCAGCTGACAACAATGACTTCACCAGCAGTGATGACATAGATGATGTTTCAGGTTTGTGAATCTTATTAGAAAGGTGACTGACTCACTGACACTACTTTTCCGGTTTGCTAATGCTAGCTGGCTATCATAACATAACGTTATGTTATAATGAAAATGAAACATAGCAAGGTACTGTTACGGTACATGGTAAGAAATCAAACAAAGGATAATACTTATTCAAATAAAGTAATATTATACTTATAATACTTATTCAAATAAAGTGAATAACAGGCTGATAGTCTTTGATATCTGCACTCTGGTTGACTGAGTAACAAGTGAAAAAGAATGATGTAACGTTAATGTTACAGCTAGTAAACATGGAGTAACCACATTAAGTATGCCCTTATGGTAGTATGTATGTATACAGAACATGACTCAAATCTATCCTAAGATGTAACTCTAACTAACTAAGTTTGTTTAATGTCCCAGGGGGGATTTGATTTCACAGTACTATACACAGGCCAACAATACATGTAATATATCGTCATATAACACAGGACAAGACTCTAAATACAATATAAGTGGTGAGCACAGAGTCTGCCCTGATATACATACTGTAACATAACTAGCCTCAGCCCATCAATGATGTAATTCTATACAAATATAAATGATGGTGACTGACAGGGGGAGCTACGTGTGCTGACCTCCCTCTGTGCCCAGAACCACCACAATTAGTTTGCTTCATTAAAGGGTGTGAATGTATATGTGTTCTCCAGTGCCTTTTGTCCGCTTTAAGGTGGTGGTAAGTTGAAGGTTGAAGGCAAAAAAATTCGGCGCGCTCCGCGCGCACATTATATTCTCCCTCTGGGCTAAGCCCCGGATCTCCTACGATCCTAAATCCGCCCCTGGTAACGATCGTCCATTAACGGGTAATATGCATACATTGACGTTATAAAGGGGGTGGAGGACCCCATGGGTAGGACCCTTGGCAGCAGGTTCGGTGACAATACAAGCCAAGATTTAAAAAAATAATAAAATAAAATAAAAATAAAATAAAAAATAATAATAATGAAATGCTTGAAACGGGGACTTTTCCGGGGACAGTTTGTTGTCGGGGACATGTCGTCCAAACCGGGGATTGTCCCCGGAAATCGGGGGCGTCTGGTCACCGTAGCTTAGATTGATTGATTGATCTCTTTTAGTAAAGAAACTGCAGCTTCCTGCCTACAGTCCTTTAGAGATGGCACATGCTTACAATGCTTAAGATAATATTTTGCTTTTGGTATTATTGATAATGTTCATGCAAGGTTAAAAATGTCAGTAGGCCTAGTCTAGTAGCCTGCGTCTTATTCATTGCTGTAGCTTCAAGACTCCCCCCTTAAGTGTTAATCAACCCCAGTCCCCAGACAGAGGAGCCTTGCTGGCGAAACCAACAAAAACGTTGTGTTGTGGATGCTATTATTTTAGCAATGTATTCTAAGTGTTGGTTAGCTAGCTAGCTATGCACTCGTTGGAGGGCTTTGAACGATTTTAGGTTAAAGAAGACGCTTGAACTAACGTTAGCTAGACTAGCTAAGGCTCACGTAGTCAATGGAGTTTAACATGGTCAGTTATGCTTAGCTAGCACGCTAACGCGTTAGCATAGGCTAACGAGAGAATAAATATCTGATTTGTGTTTCAAGTACATGGTGGACATTAGGAGTACGCTACAGTGACATATTACGTGGTTGATTGAAACGGTAATGTTTAAAATAGCCACGCAGTCCGCGAAAATGTATGCCGTTTCCATAGGGATGCAGCCTGCGGGGCGGAAGAACGCGATACAGAGAACAAGGGATGCGGGTCCCACCCCTACATATTCCAGAAGTTGGCGTGGTCTACCCCAACTCGGGTGGGAATCGTTAGGATGCGGCCTGCGTCTACCCCAACTCGGGTGGGAATCGTTAGGACGCGGCCTGCGTGGGTTTGTGACAGAGGAACAGATACGTTGTTCTCAGTGTGAGTCAGCGGTTTTTTTTGATTGATTAAAAACTTTATTAGAAGATTTGCAAGGAGTAGGTACATGAAAGTACATATTACATACAAGGTCAACTAACAGGATAAAAACCCAAGAAAGCCACTGGCTTATTTCAATTGGGGTCCTTGATTCTCAATTCATCGTTACATGTAAGACAGACAAAAAAAACTAGTACTATCTACAAGATAATACAGACAAATAACTAGTACTATCTACAAGATAAACATACATCCATCATGGGAAGAACAATATAACAAAACATTAGGTATGTACAGCGGGTAGGACAGGTGGGGACATACACCACAGGTGGGGGCGGGGGACAAAACACAAAGTATGTACAGTGGGTAGTTCGGGTCTTTTATAGTCCAGTCAATCTAACTCAAAAAAAGGCCCAACCCAGGAGAAATTGCAATAGTAATGTTTCATAGTTTTTATTGTTCCTAATACCCTCCTGCATCATATACTAAAAGTCTTAATTAATTAATTTATTGGATCATACTTTTTTCAAGGTCAAAAGAGGTTAAACAATGTTTTAGAGTGACGCCATCTGGGTAAAATGGTGTTAATATTGGAGGGCCTATGTATACCTATCCAACATATTTGGTGTCTTTTCCTATGTTTTGGGGGTCAATCTTTCCAATAAAACACTTTTTCAGAGGATATTCTTAAGTCTTATACCTGTATTAGGGGTACAACTACCCCAACACCCACTTATTTGCCAAATGTGACGCCAGACAATGTTTTCATCAATCAGTTGCCAACATACACTTTCAGTTTTTTACATATTCTGAAAATACAGATTGTAAGCTTTCAAATGATGTGTCACACATTGAAATCGGACAGAAATTGAAGACGACACGAGTATTTGAATGTTGGTGCACCTCAAACACAGAATGGGAGAAAAGTCACTGATGAAACCACAACAAACGCTGCTAACAGTGTTACATCGCTACGAACGTCTAACTGCATTTTTATAAGATCCCAACATACTGAGAGAACATCAACATGCTAAAAACACATTACTACATATTTATGAAAATACATTTTAAAACTTAAAGTTGCGTGTTATGAGAAAAAAAAACGAAACCAAATATTGTTGACACTATAAGTTTCACTCTCATTTTCTGCGACTGGTTTAGCGCTAGACTGGCTTTCATCACAAATGTTCCTCATCATGTGTCACGCCCCCCCCCCCCCCCCATCCTGTGAATACAATATATAACACACAACTTGATGCATCATTGATTAATGAAGTGAATGACGTAATTTCAATACAATTACACAATGAAAACACCACTCCCAGCCTGTCATTGGTAAGTAGTTCAAACAAAGATGTTAGACATTTCTTTAATTCTACCACTCAATACAATAAAACACATTTATAATTGTCATCAATCGTCATTTTTGCTGCATTGAATTACAGGTTACTCTTCGCTAGCGGTTAGCTGACGTTTGCTAGCTAGCCACAGTGTGTGTACAGCTGTCACTGGTAAGTAGCCTAGTTCAAACAAAGGATTAGACATTTCTTTAATTCTACCACTCAATACAATAAAACACATTAGTAGTAGCTGAGAAACTTGAGGTACGTGGACTCACACCTGGGCACTTCATACAATATGTTGCTGATAATGCTGACCATAATATCCGAACAATTGATGGCCATGGAATGTTCCATGGCATGGGAATTATTGCATGCATCACCCCCAAAATTGAACAAGCTTCCATCATTCCACGTATCAAGGTGACAGCAAAGGACCTAACAGATGTCGGACGCATTAACATTGTTCCATATGTACAGAAGTCTGGGGGCCTCAAGAATCTTACCTACAGGGAATGTGAAGAGCACTCTGAAGACGATAGAGAGACGCCTGCTGATAGACTCTGGAAGCTGTCCTTGCTGCTCGGCAAATGCTCAAGGCCTGGATGGTCCGGGATGATGAAAATGCTCAACACTGGAGATCAGCCTGGTCAGTCGTCAGTCATCTTCCTACCCATGATTGACATGGATCCAGGAGATCTGACTTGCATTCATTCCACTCTGCAGTTCGTTCATGATCACGCAGCTCGCTACCAGGTCACTCCAATTCTAACCTTTGATCAACCACTATGGTGGAAAGCGATGACAATTATTGAAAGTGAAGCACCTGGCAGTCCATTGAAATCTATCGTTCTCCGACTTGGTGGGTTCCATGTGCTCATGAGTTTCCTTGGCGCAGTTGGCCATTTGATGTCAGGCTCTGGCTTGGAAGAAATCCTTGAATTAGTGTACACACCAAATACGGTGCCCAAAATGCTCGAAGGAAAAGCAGTTGCCAGGGCCATACGAGGTCATTTCCTGGTTGATGGAGCACTGAACACCCTACTGGAAGCGAAAACTTTTCATGTCAAACTGCCTGTCCCAATCAAAGCAAACTATGCTGTGGACTCAGAGGATGTGTCAGAGTTGACTCAAGATGGTACTGTTGGTGATGACAGTGAGGAAACAGTTTCTGATCAGCCAGATGGAGAATCCACAGACCATGCCAAAGTACCAGAAGAACTAGCAGAAGCCTCAGATCTGTATGACAGTGTTATGGCTGCCACTGCAACCAGGACAAATGCAAGTGCACTACTCCAGATCATAGCTCAGCGTTTGGAGGCAGAGAAGAGAACCATGGTAGATGACCGGACAGCAGCACTCTGGCTACAGTACATGGAGATGATCGACCTAGTCCGTGCATTCATTGGATCGGAGAGAACTGGAAATTGGGATCAGCACCTTGATACCCTGACAGACATGATGCCATTCATGGCTGCCTCCGGACATAACTTGTATGTAAAATCATTGACCATATACCTCCAGAAAATGCGCCAACTAGAAGACACACATCCCCAAGTTTACAAACGATTTCAGGAAGATGGTCTGCAAGTTGTTCGTAGATCAAATGAATACTGGGCCGGACTATCCCCCGACCTTGTAATAGAACAAGCCCTCATGCGAAGTATGAAATCAACCGGAGGACTGACACGGGGAAGGGGTGTGTCTGAAACACAACGTTTGGTGTGGGTTCTTTCCAACCCTGCAACATCTGAAATCAACAATGCCATGAAAGAAGTGACAGGGGTAAACTATGAAACTAGTGAACAGCACAAGGACCTTTCTGCATCAAGACAGGCACGAGACAACGCTGACACTATCAAAATACTTCAATTGTTGGAGTCACAAAATCCGTTTGCCGGGTATGAACACCTTCAGCACCTAATCACTGGTGTGACAGCCCATAATGCGGTGAATGTGGACCATTCAAAAGAAGTTGGTAGAAGGGTCTTAAAGGACATGGTAGGGAAAAAGGTGACAGAATATACCTTCAAGAGGAAAGCACATGCAGTCACCATGGATTCCAAATCCACAGTCAAACTGAACAAAGAAGAAGTTGTCCATATTGATTCGCAGCTCTTGTTTCAGAGACTAGTGATTGCTGGGACACAGGCAGACAAGTTAGCTGAAGCCTTCAAGTATGAACTCTGCGGGTATCCACCTGCGCTCTTCGAAACGAAAACAGTGTTTCTCCCAGCGAACAAACCCCAAATTGCAAAAGCAATATGGAACGCAGTCCCTCATGATGATGTGCCAGAAAGAGACATTCTGTACGTTTTAGATGGAGGGGCCCTTCTCCACCGACTACCCTGGGAGATAGGAAAAACATATGGAGCAATAGTGGAAACGTACATAGGTTATGTTCGAAAACATTATGGGCAATCAGTGGTGATTGTGTTTGATGGGTACAGCAACCAGCCATCTACAAAGGATGGTGCCCATAAAAGGAGGAACACAAACACTGGCCGGAAGGTTTAATTCCCGTCAACCATGTCACTGAGGTTGAAAAAACAGGAATTTCTGTCAAACAAGGAGAACAAACAACGTTTCATAAACCTGTTGGGGGAGGGACTAACACTTGCAGGGTTTGACATTCACAATGCTCAGGGAGACGCCGATGTGCTCATAGTTCAAACTGCAGTGACAGCAGCATTGAAACATCGAACTGTCCTTGTTGGAGACAACACCGACCTCCTCATTCTTCTGTTACACCATTATCAGCAAGGAGAACTGTACTTCATGTCTGAGCCCAAGAAGTCGTCTTCATCAAGTTACAGGTTTTTGAACATTGGGCAAGCAAGAGATGTGTTGGGTGAAGATGTTAGCAACAACATCTTATTCGCGCATGCCATGCTTGGCTGTGATACAACATCCAGACTCTTTGGGGTTGGGAAAGGGGTATCTCTGGGTCTGGTTAGAGAAAGCGACTCATTCAGAGTACAGGCCAGCATTTTTCAGAAACAATCTGCTACCAAGGATGACATTGCTGCTGCAGGGGAAAGGGCAATGATACTAATCTACAAAGGAGCAGAAATGGATTCTCTCAATGACCTCAGGCTGAAAAGTTTTTATACTAAAGTGACTGACAGCAAAACGGCTATCCACCCTCGCAACTTGCCGCCAACATCGTCGTCTGCCATGCTTCACAGCTTCAGAGTGTACCATCAGGTTCAGGAATGGATGGGAAACTCGCTACCACCAGAGGAATGGGGCTGGAGGATCCAAGACTCATGCCTCATTCCCATCCATTCTGACCAGGACCCTGCTCCTCAATACTTGTTGGAGCTTGTGCGCTGTAATTGCAAGTCAGGTTGTGGCACTATGCGCTGCAAATGCCGTCGTCAAGGACTTGATTGCTCTGTAGCCTGTTCAGAATGCAGAGGTGTGTGCGCGAATATGTCGGCACAACATTGGGATGAGGACATGGAGTGAAGGTTACATGTAGGCCTACAGTAAAGGCATATTTCAAGCTTGGTCTAATTTTTTAAATATTGTATTTATAAAGTTTTAATAGGTTTATAGGTTTATGTGGTTTATTTCTCATTGAAGTGTTTAATCTGTATATGATATGCAACATGGTTTTCATAGAAAAACATTAACATTTCCGAAATGTCAATGATAATAAATGTGTTATAAACTAATTTGATTGACTTTGTTTGAATACAATAAAATAAAAATATAATTGTGGGTAATGGCCGTTTTCTCAAAAATTGTTTTTTCTCATACTCTGAGCCAGAAATCTCCACTTCAGTAGCACTTACATACACCAAACTTTCCAGTTGTATTCCTATCTACATTCCGAGTTCTGCTATAGAGGGGTTTGTTAATATATCATTCATAGCCTGATTTATGTAACATTTACTCCTAAAAACATGGCAAAGCTTACTTTTTATGGCTGTTGACAGCATTTTCAGATTTATGGAGTGATAAAAAGAGTTATCCAAATTCCCTGTTATAGAGGACCTTGACTCTAATATGACAACAAGATGAAACAAGAATTTTTTACCTGGCTTTATCCAATGTTCAGATTTCTGATTTTGAATGTTATGCAAATTAGCACATATTTCATTAGATAATGCCTAATTTGCATATTTAAACATAATATTTCAGAAAACTTGTAATACAAAAAATAGTAGTCTTAATGTAAGTGATTAACTGGGGAAGTTTCATGGTGATATCTATTAGTTAAAATTTTTATCCTATTAACTGGCTGTGTTGCGCCTGGCACAAAAACCCACATTTTCGACCCCTGAATTTACCTTGATCCAATAAATATTAAGACTAAGACTTTTAATATGTTATTTGGTTGTCCCTAGGGATCACAAAAAAACTTGAATGATTACTATTGCAATTTCCCCTGGGTTAAACCACAGATTGACTGGACTATTAATCTGATTTTTGATTTAGAGGGTCCAGTTACGGATTGCAGCCTCCTGTAAATGTTTTTTGAGAGTGGTTTTGAAGGTGGGCAGTGTTTTGCACTCCTTTAAGATTATAGGAAGGGCGTTCCACATTTTTACTGCATAGTTTGCAAACGAGTTTAACCCCTTGTTTGTGGTGCAACGCGGTTGAACATGGTTCGTGGAGCTTCCTCTGGTGTTGTATGTGTGGACGTTGTTCACTTTTTGGAAGTATGTTGACAGGTACTTGGGTGTCTTTGTGGTGTAGCGTATCTTGAAGACCAGGCCCAGTGCAAGCTGCTGCACTCTGTCAACTACTCGTAGCCAATCAAGGCTCAAAAAATGAGCAGCGGTTAGATGTGTCCTAGGGTTGAGGCCTAGCAGAAGCCTAACCAGTTTATTTTGGGCTGTCTGGAGTCTTGTTTTATGGGCCTTTGTGGTTCTATAGTACCATGATGTTACGGCATAGTCGAAGTGACATTGAATGAGAGCTCCTGATAGGGTCCTCAGTGTGTTTTTACTGACAAGTGAGGATATCCTGTACAAGAATCTAGTTCTATGGTTCACTTTTTTGATTACTTTTGCTGCCATTTTATCTCCGGAAAGATTTGCCTCTAAGATGGAGCCCAGGTATGTAATATCCTCTTTTCTTGTGATATTAATGTTACCCACTTTTATTTTAAAATGTTCAGCCTTTCTGAGTTTAGATGGGGATCCGTATAGGATGGTTTCAGTTTTACCTAGGTGTATTGATAGTTTATTGTCAGCTAGCCAGATGCAGATTCTACTCAGTTCAGTGCTTAGCGCTTTTTCCACCTGCAATATGTCCCTGTCAGAGACCAGCAGAGCCGAGTCATCCGCGAACAGGAACAAATTGCAATCACATGCTGATGACATGTCATTCACATATATTAGGAACAGTAAAGGTCCCAATATGCTTCCTTGTGGAACGCCGCAGGTCACTGGGAGGGGGGGGGACAGTGTTCCGTTCACACTAACCACCTGTTCCCTCCCCTCTAAGTAGGATTGCATCCAGCTCACCGATGTTCTATCGAACCCAATTGCTTTCAGTTTATCTAACAATATGGTCAGTAGGGCTGCCTGCAGGCCTGGCTGACTAACAGCTCACACACTGGCTGACACACACTAGTCACAGCAGAGAGGTTTACTAGTCACAGCAGAGAGGTTTACTAGTCACAGCAGAGAGGTCTACTAGTCACACACTAGTCACAGCAGAGAGGTTTACTAGTCACACACTAGTCACTAGAGATGCTCCAATCTGATCGGCCGATATGCCCTTGATCGGTTTTGATCGGAGTTCTCAAAACGGCCGATCAAACACGGCCGATCAGTTTACATAGAGAAATGGCGTCGCCAGTCTGGCAATATTACACAGTGTCGGAAAGAGACAACAAATATGCAGTTTGTAATGTCTGCTCAAAAGAAATACCTCGCGGAGGAACGCACGCAAGGTCTTTCAATACCACGAATATCATACGGCATTTGAAGGCTTGTCACACCAAGGAATTTAAGGAGTTTGATAAATTGGCGAGCGCTAAGGCCAGAGAGAAAGAGTCGTCGAAAGAACGTTCGACGCCACTCACTCAGCTAACTGTTACAGAGACATTGAAACGACAGCAACCATACGGCAACGACAACAAGAAACTAAAGGAAATAAATGCTAAAGTAATGGAATTCATATGCCTTGATCAGCAGCCCCTGTCTGTTGTGGAAGACGCCGGGTTCAAACGCCTTGTTTCCTGCCTGGATCCACGCTATACGCTGAGTGCCAAAAACGCTGAGATGCTTGTATTTCTCAAGGCTAATCTGCCAGTGATGCTGCTTAATCAGAAGTAAGGTTTGAGTCTGAAATCTCCTTAGGTGCAATGTTTTGTTTTTTTGTTTTATTGATTATTGCTGACTTGCTGTCTTATCTCCTCCTAAATATGACTTGAAACGGACTGACTTGAAACAGTATTTTATATTTGGCTATAGCCTGTTTATGTTGCAGTTTAGTTTGGGTATGTTTATTGTTCCTCAGGAAAGCTACAGTATAAGCTCCAAGTTCTCTAAGAGCCCCTAGTTCCTCTCATTCGAGTGGAATGTTGCACATTTGATGTGACAGTGTACATTTTATTTATTATGATTTTTATTTTCACATTTTATTTGTTTTTCCTGAAGTAAGCTACTGGTGGTTGTGAATTCAATAAAACAGATGGTTGTCAATTCATGATACTTTCTCATCTCCTAATTTCATTTGAATACTTAATATACAATGTCAATGGTGTTAAGAATAATTAAAAACATAAATAATGCTACACAATAAATAGAATGCTTCAATTGCCATTTTCGACGCTGTGATCGGTGATCGGTGATATCGGATCGGCAGATCACTGATTCCAGTGATCGGTGATCAGTGATCGGCACCAAAAACCCTGATCGGAGCATCTCTACTAGTCACAGCAGAGAGGTTTACTAGTCACAGCAGAGAGGTTTACTAGTAGTCACAGCAGAGAGGTTTACTAGTCACAGCAGAGAGGTTTACTAGTCACACACTAGTCACAGCAGAGAGGTCTACTAGTCACAGCAGAGAGGTCTACTAGTCACTCACTAGTCACAGCAGAGAGGTTTACTAGTCACAGCAGAGAGGTTTACTAGTCACAGCAGAGAGGTTTACTAGTCACAGCAGAGAGGTTCACTAGTCACAGCAGAGAGGTTTACTAGTCACAGCAGGGAGGTTTACTAGTCACAGCAGAGAGGTTTACTAGTCACAGCAGAGAGGTTTACTAGTCACAGCAGAGAGGTTTACTAGTCACACACTAGTCACAGCAGAGAGGTCTACTAGTCACAGTAGAGAGGTTTACTAGTCATCACTTACACTGTACCTCATTGTCCTCTCTGGGACACGGCTGAAACAACAGCAGACCCTGTGTTGGAAGAATACTCACAGTACACAGTAGTGACCCATCTATGGAAATGCTCTGAAATGGTCATTTATCTAAAACATCTGTGCTTACATGAGGTTCTCTCCGGCACGGATTGATGGTTCTAAACATCCATGAGATATAATATACATTCATCTTCTCAGTGGTTGAAATAGAAGTTCATATCAAATATGAAACACACGTAATCATGTCTTACAGAGAGAACGCAGTAGAATAATTGATTGGTAATTGATGGATTTTATTTCATCAACTTTCTCGAGGACGGTACATGCAACAGGTGTGCTGTTAGCCAGTTAGCCTGTTAGCAGACCTCCAGCAGGCTCTCGGTCCAGAGGGCCACGGCCAGGTTGAGTCTGTCCCCGTCCGAGGGCAGCTCTAGCTGGGCCAGGGGGAGACGCTCTGTCCCCTGCAGCTGTCTGAGGGCCTGGAGGTGGGAGAGAGGGAAGCGCAGGCCCTGGGGCTGAGAGAGGGAGGGAGGAGAGACATGAGGCTCACACAGGGATATATCTACTGATGCAGAACAACGGTCAGGGGGTCATGTGAGATATGAAAAATAAAGTAACCTCGTTAACCACCAACACCTCTGACTCTAGACGTTGTTCCTTCTGTCCGTCACACAGAGTTCATCTGTGATGAAGAGGAGGAGCAGCAATGACACATCCCTGCCTCTTCATCATACATGTGTGTAACTGACCACAGGAACAACGTCTAGACTCAGAGAGGAAGCCCTGGTCAAGGCCAAGGCTGTCCGTTATGGAAAGGCCAGTCAGATGACGTGGCAGGGGTGTGTCCTACCTGAGAAGATTCCTGCTCCTCCTCTTCATCACTATCATCATCATCTTCGCCACCATCACCCTCTCCCTCTCCCATCATGTGTTTCACCCTCGTGTTCCTCAGAGTGTGAAACACAAAGACCACCAACTCTGGGTCCTCGTCCTAGACAGACAGACAGACAGACAGACAGACAGACAGGGTCAGTACTGTAGCAGTCACAGAACAACCAGGTGAACCTTCATGTCAGTAACTCACGGTTCTCTCCGGGCAGGGCTCCACTGTGACTAGGACGTGACCTTTGAACCTCATACACACTGTATCCTCCAACGCAGGCATCTTACCAGCTGTGAAACACACACACACACACACAGATTATAGGTTTGATTTTCATCTATACATATAGAGGGGGAAATAAGTATTCAACACATCACACCATTTTGTAATGGATGGACTTATGTGTCTTATGAATGTTACTATTTATTTAGCTGTGTAGTTTTATTGAGTTAATACCAATGTCTGATCTACATTTCATGTGAATAGCTGCATTGGAAATAGAATTTGAATAGAATTAGACTTAAAACATTGTTGATGTGTTGAATACTTGTCCATGCATTCCATGGAAGAAATTAAAAAAGCAGTACCGAAAGCAATTCCCGCCAATTCAGCCATTCGGTTACACAACGAATTAATGAACTTGAACTTGACAACATCACGAGTAAATCACGGTGGCCAGTCTAATACAAGCCTAGACATAGAGATAAACTTGACAAAACATAAAAGAAAAATCTGAATCTACCTCACCCTCACTCATACACACACACACACACACACACACACACACACACACACACACACACCTGGCGTGAGGTAGTCCTGGTCCTGCGTGTAGGGGGGCAGCCTGCTGGTGATGAAGTCTCTCCTCATGTCTGAGGAGCGGAGCTCCCGCCCGCCCTGCTCCATCTGGTCTGCCAGGCCCCTCAGGCAGCTGGCCAGACGCCTCCTAGTGTCTGGGGCTCCACTAGCACCCTGGAGCAAACACACACACACCATCAGTAAATTATAGCACATTCACTGATGGTGGACCGTTCCAATTAATTTAATTGATCCAACGTTTCCGATGTAGCCTCTTGTCTGCCTGTTACAGTTCTACTGGTCCTCTTGTCTGCCTGTTACAGTTCTACTGGTCCTCTTGTCTGCCTGTTACAGTTCTACTGGTCCCCTTGTCTGCCTGTTACAGTTCTACTGGTCCTCTTGTCTGTCTGTTACAGTGTTGTACTGGTCCTCTTGTCTGTCTGTTACAGTTCTACTGGTCCTCTTGTCTGCCTGTTACAGTTCTACTGGTCCTCTTGTCTGCCTGTTACAGTTCTACTGGTCCTCTTGTCTGTCTGTTACAGTGTTGTACTGGTCCTCTTGTCTGTCTATTACAGTTCTACTGGTCCTCTTGTCTGTCTGTTACAGTGTTGTACTGGTCCTCTTGTCTGTCTGTTAGTGTCCTACTGGTCCTCTTGTCTGCCTGTTACAGTTCTACTGGTCCTCTTGTGTGCCTGTTAGTGTTCTACTGGTCCTCTTGTCTGTCTGTTACAGTGTCCTACTGGTCCTCTTGTCTGCCTGTTACAGTGTTCTACTGGTCCTCTTGTCTGCCTGTTACAGTGTTCTACTGGTCCTCTTGTCTGCCTGTTACAGTGTTCTACTGGTCCTCTTGTCTGTCTTGTTACAGTGTTCTACTGTTCCTCTTGTCTGCCTGTTACAGTGCTCTACTGGTCCTCTTGTCTGCCTGTTACAGTGTTCTACTGGTCCTCTTGTCTGCCTGTTACAGTGTTCTACTGGTCCTCTTGTCTGCCTGTTACAGTGTTCTACTGGTCCTCTTGTCTGCCTGTTACAGTGTTCTACTGGTCCTCTTGTCTGCCTGTTACAGTTCTACTGGTCCTCTTGTCTGCCTGTTACAGTGTTCTACTGGTCCTCTTGTCTGCCTGTTACAGTGTTCTACTGGTCCTCTTGTCTGCCTGTTACAGTGTTCTACTGGTCCTCTTGTCTGCCTGTTACAGTGTTCTACTCTGTAGCTCTGCGGCCCTCTGGGGGTCCCCAGGAGGGAGTCTGGAGAACGCTAGCGCCATCACATGGTTATGACATCACATGGTTAGTAAACAGCTGCCGTTCCCCTACTGGATGTACTGGAGCAGTGGGGTGCAAACCTCTGGTTTAAATGTCTGTTACAACTCATCTCCAAGTGATAGAAAGCAAACATGAACACTAAATGCTACAAGGTTAAACATGACACCTTTCTGCACATTTTAAAGCAAAACGTTTCTTTTTCTTTTCATTTTTAGAGAGTTTTCAGTTCAGTTTTCATAGTTTTTAAATGATAAAAATAAAAAAAGGAAAAGGGCCCTGTGCAAAGGTTTGGGAACCCTTTTGGATTATTCTTTATTACCTTTTGAGAAGGTGATTACCAGGGCCCAGACCAAGGTGATTTACTCATTAGGCCTTCAATGAGTCAGGTGAATATAATTCCAGGGTTGAACTATATATATTCTGAAGTAACTCCATGCCTTCTAAAGTATCCGACTGCGGTGGCTGTTGGGTCTGGTGTTAAACACCATGGGTTCCTCCTAGCTGGTAGGGTTCCCAAACTTTTGCACAAGGCCTTTTTCCTTGATGAAATGTGTCATGTTTAACTTTGTACCATTTAGAGGTTAGGTTTCTTGCTTTTCACTTAGATATTCATTGTAAAAGGCATTTTGACTAGGGGTGCCCAAGGTTTTTGCACCCCACTGTAGTTTGGGAACAAGTCCAGACTCACCCCCGCCCTCCACCCCACTGATGAGGTCACATGACATGTTCATCACTGCTTGACAGTGTCTATCCTGGACTCCTCCAATCTTCTGGTGCAGATAAGCATGTTTGTAAGACTGACCTTGTCTATTACAGTGCTCCCTCTCTCTCTCTGCACTAACATGATATGCATGACAGAGAATAATCTGTGTCACTCTAACGGAGAACAACAACAACAAAAAACAGTCAAGAGGTTTATGGGATTGGATTTGAAACAGAACGCAGATGGATATTTCAGCATATTTAGAAAATACTTCTAGAAAACTGTCTACAGCACTATCAACATATATAGGATATAATGTATCTATTATAACAATAATAATTACATACCATCTGTTTGTTATGTGTAAGTTACAATTATGGAAGTGGCAAGCACACAGCTCAGAGAAGAGGGCGGGCCCTTCCCACAGACCTAGGATGACCTTCCCTTAACCCTAACTTCTCCTTCTAGCTGTCCAGTCTTGCTGCTCACTAGAATAGAAATAAGTCTAGATGCTTTAGTGTGTTTTTAATCCTCGATCATTATCTATGTGTGTACCGTTGGCTCTGTATGGCTGAGGCGACTCTGCTGTGTGTGTGTGTGTGTGTTTTAACTGCCTCAGCCCTAACCCACACTAAAGATGAGACACATCTGACCCTGGATCAGGTGCTGAGTGGGCACCTTCCACAGACTCCGACCGCACAGCACGGAGCCTGGGCGTTACCGTGACAACACGGTGGCGGGGCGTTACCATGAGCAGCCCCCGGGGGAGGCCCGCACGCATGGTGACGTCACTGTTCATGGAGTCAAACAGGAAGCCGGGGAACACGTCCAGCAGGAAGTCTCCCCACGACCTAAGCAGGACAATGGGAGAGGAGGAGGACCATACAGAGAGAGAGAGAGAAAGGGGGGGAGGACCATACAGAAAGAGAGGGGGAGGGGGGAGGAAAAGAAAAACAAGCACAACATGACCTCCTAAAGGCTGAACATGAAGAGAATGACTTCCTATGGTTTATGAGTGAATAGGGGATGTTGATATAATATAATAATCATGTATGCCAGGTAGCTGACGCTGTCCTCCAGAGCAGCATTATTCACTATACAGTGGGGATGTAAATGGTAAAATGGTAAATGGACTGCACTTACAGTTAGGTCCATATATATTTGGACACAGACAGAATTTGTGTTATTTTAACTGTTTACAAAAACATCTTCAAGTTACAGTTATATAATGAATATGGGCTTAAAGTGCAGACTCTCAGCTTTAGGGTAAGGGTATTCACATCCAAATTGAAGGAAGGGTTTTGGAATTACAGCTCATTAGCTCCCTCTTTTTCAAGGGACCAAAAGTAATTGGACAATTGACTCAAAAGCTGTTTCATGGGCCAGTGTGGGCTATTCCTTCATTATTTCTTTATCAATTAAGCAGGTAAAAGATCTGAGTTGATTCTAAGTGTGGCATTTGCATTTGGAAGCTGTTGCTGTATACGCACAACATGCAGTGAACGGAGCTCTCAATGCAAGTGAAACAGGCCATCCTTAGGCTTCAAAAACAAAACAAAAATCCATCAGAGAGATAGCGGGAACATTAATAGTGGCCAAATTAACTGTTTGGTACATTCTGAGAAAAAAAGAACGCACTGGTGAGCTCAGCACAACAAAAAGGTCTGGACGTCCATGGAAGATAAGAGTGGTGGATGATCACAGGATCCTTTACATGGTAAAGAAAAACCCCTTCACAACATCCAGCCAAGTAAAGAACAGTCTCCAGGAGGCATACCATTATCCAATTGTACCATAAAGGGAAGACTTCACACAAGCAAATACAGAGGGTTCACCACAAGGTGCAAGCCATTCATAAGCCTCAAGAATAGAAAGGCCAGCCCTGTTCTGGAACAGCATTCTTTGGACAGATGAAACTAAGATCAACCTGTACCAGAATGATGGGAAGAAAAAAGTATGGAGAAGGCTTGGAACGGCTCATGATCCGACGCATACCACATCATCTGTAAAAAAACGTGGAGGCAGTGTGATGACATGCATGGCTTTCAATGGCACTGGGTCACTAGTGTTTATTGATGATTTATACAACAGTTAGTTCCGACCAAGTAATTTGATTGGACAAGAGGCATTCCATGAGTGCTGATATACAGTATAACAGCACAGGGACTTTTACCTATATGTATCACTCCGCCGCACAGATGTTCTACTAAATGACTGTTAATTAGACTACATGTGTGTGTTGACGTTACTAGGCAACAGTCCATTTGAAGTTCAGTTGCAGAACCATTTTTTGTTTATTTTTAGGATTAAATAAACAAACAAATCATAATCTGTTGTCGCTTATTACTGTTAACTAATAAATCGCGCTGTAGAACTGTTGTATAAAAGCAATATCACACTCGAGGCCATGCTGTTATAATGAATATCAGCACGGCTGTGATTCGGTCGTAACTATGGAAGCATATAGTAGACTTAATTCAAATGCTAATGCAATATGAGATTGCAATTGCATGTTCCACTTTTGAATGCATTCTTTCGGACAATATTCAAATTCAAATGCAATTCTAATGATTTGCATTTTCATTTTCATGTACCTGATGTGCACATTCGCTGTCAATATTAAAATTATAATGCAAAGCCATTTGACATTTAATTTTCAAAGTCATGCGCTGCTTTGTAGCTGACAAAATTCAAAAGTTCATTCTAATGTGAAAATGACTATGCAATCCCAAAATAGCATATTCATTTGCCACTTTTGCCTGCGTTATTTGAGTCAATATTCAAATTGTAATGCAATAATGTGATACACAATTGCATTTACATGTTCTAGGAAACACATCCGACTCACTATCCACGTCCAACTCACTATCCACTAGACCACCACTAACCCCCCCCCACTGGTACCTGTACTATAGCAATGACAATAAAGACCATTCATTCATTCAAAATTCAAACTCTCTATGCAAATCAAACGCATCCGGGTACTTTGCTCTCCCGTCATGTCCACGCCCCTTTTTGGGTGATAGAAGTGGAGAAGTTTGACTGGGGGTCAATGGACATTTCTGGTCTTTGCTACTTTAATCCGATAAAATAAGAAAACCGTAGTGCTTTTTAGATATTAGGAGCCCAAATCCGATGGCCGGTTAGGCAAACTATTATATAGTGTCGTTGCCGATCAATGATCGACATCGTTATATAGTGAAAAATTTATGAAATAGGGGTTGATTCATCAGAGCAGTCATACGTCATCTCCCTGTCATCAGGGATTTGTAGTTCTTCATTTGATTTGCCGTGTAAATCCCCAGATGAGAGTGTTACATTCATTTTCTTAAGATAGGATAATGAATAAATCTGTTCAAGCCGCCCCAATTGTATTCGACACATCAAAAAATTATAATAATTCAACATGTTTCCATTGCAGCTATTCACATGAAATGTAGACCGTTGATTCACTCAATAAAACTACACACAGCTAAAGACATTGTAACATTCCAATCCATGATGGGTGTAACTGGGTGTAGCTGGGTGTAGCTGGGTGTAGCTGGGTGTAGCTGGGTGTAGCTGGGTGTAGCAGAGTGTAGCAGAGTGTAGCTGGGTGTAGCTGGGTGTAACTGGGTGTAGCTGGGTGTAGCTGGGTGTAACTGGGTGTAACTGGGTGTAGCTGGGTGTAGCTAGGTGTAGCTGGGTGTAGCTGGGTGTAGCTGAGTGTAGCTAGGTGTAGCTGGGTGTAGCTGGGTGTAGCTAGGTGATGTTCATGGTCATGTTTATGTTTATGTTTTTTTCTTTCCACGTCTCCATTTTTTCTTTTTCCTTCCCCGCACGGCTGATGTTTACCCATACCAAACTATACACAAATGCATGTCAACACCCCCCCCCCCCCGCATTTTGAAACTGTAGAGAGAGGTGGTGGGTGGATACATAGGGAACAAGAACAAATAGAAGGACCTTCATTCCATATTTGTGTACCCAGAAGTGTTGTACTGTGCTCTACTTCCTTCTAATAAAATATTGTAAAAAAAAAAACACGTTTTAAATAAAGAAACTGTAGAGAGGAAGGGGCCAGAGGAGGTGGTGGTCACGTACGTGTGCTGGTAGGTGCTGAGGGTGAGGTGGGTGGAGTGGTCCACTCCCACGGGGGTGTCCGCCTGGTGGACGGTTCCTCTGGGGAAGTACAGCAGGTCACCTGGCTGGACGGAGAGACACACACAGGGGTGCAAACTGGTGATGGCCCAAAAAGATGAAAACAAAAAAAAAGATCAATGCGCGGCTAACCTTAGAGGAGATTTTTTTGGGGATGGGGATAGCGCTAGCACTAATGGTGCTAAATAGATATCGCTAACACTAGGGGTGTAACAGATCACGGCTGATCCGTGATCCATACGGATTGCCCCCCACGGTTTGGCACGCATGTGTACCGCGGATCAATTGCAACATTTAAATAAGTAATAATATTACTTAATATTAGTTAATATCTCTTGTAAATCACAATGTAGAGTTGCCATGAAAAGATAGACGCGACAGTTGCGTGCTTTGTTTTACTCTAAAGCGCAATGAGAGGTTGATAATTAAAAAAAAATCTGATCAGCATTCAAGGAACGCCTCTTGTCCAATCAAATTACTTGGTCCCTTTATGACTCGGACCCAGTGTGCGCTCTGGCGCTCTCAAAGCGAATTTACGAACGCGGCCCAAGTGTATCATGGCGAGTAGAGTAGAGTGCTAGTAAAGCCTGATTTATACTCCTGTGTCGAATTTACGCACGGCTACGCCGTAGCCTACACGAGGGCTCTCCAAGTTTATAGTTCTACGTTGGTCCGCGGACCGCGGACCGCGTCACGTTGGTCGGTGTACTCATAGCGGCATAATAGCGATCAAAAAACTTTTTTTGTTATGCTTGTTGTAAAGAAAATGTCTATAATGCATTGAAATGACAGTAAACTAAGATAATAAGGTGGTTATCATACATTTTCAAATCTTTATTACGGTAATAAGTAATTACAGAAAAAGTAAATGACATTTCTGTCATGACTTCCGCATTTACGAGAGAGTCGGAATGTGACGCTACCAAGCGGACCAATCACAGTTCTTATAGATAACTTAACATTAAATATGTCTATCATAAATATAATTTAAACCCAACGAACAGCCATGGGGCTCCCTGTAACTAATCATTTATTTCTAAATAAACAGGATTGTACATCTCGTAAATGTGAATCGCGCTCCTTATAGGAAGGCTGTGCCTGACGCTTCCATAAGGCGATCTACTCAAAGTGGCATAATAGTGTTGTTTTTTTTTATGCTCGTTGTAAATAAAAGTTCTATGATGCATTGAAATGACATTAAACTAAGATAATACGATGGTTATCATAATTTTTCAAATCTTTATTAATAAGTAATTACAGAAAAAGTAAATGACGAACTACCAGACCCAATATTAACTAGACCTATAAGCAAAATGCCAAACACACGCAAGACTCAACAACAATCTAAGGCTGATGCTAACATGCGGACCTTACAGTCCTCTCCAACCACTACGGACCCCACAGCAACAGAGCTTATATCTAATACTACGATTTTCGAGCTCATCCAAAAACTATCTGAGGACCAAACAAAACATTTCACGGATATTCGAAAAGAGCTGTCAAAAACACGAAGTGCTGTGGCTGCAGTTGAGGAGAAGCTAGCCAACATACTTACCCGGATGACCAGTGCTGAGGCTCGGCTGAATGTGCTGGAGGATGCAGAGACAGAGCGCCGTAGCTGCCCGCTGGCTCCGGCATCGGACGTTGAGAGGCTGCACGCAAAGTTGGTGGAGTTCGAGGACAGGGACAGACGGGTGAACCTACGCATCTATGGCTTTCCTGAGGGTTCCGAGGAGAATGACGCCATATCTTTCCTGAGGGCTACACTGCCGGAGATCCTCCATGCTGACTTTGCGGGAGGCCTGGATTTGGAGCGAGCCCATAGGTCGCTAGCCCCACTAAAACCCGGGGCTCCGCCGAGACCTCTGGTGGTCCGCTTCCTGAGGTTCCAACAGAAAGAGCGCGTGAGACACCTCGCCAGGGGAATCGGAGATGTCCGCTGGCAGGACCACAAGATAACCCTAACCCTAGATTTTCTCTTCGCGTCTAAAGACTTATTCCAAAATATTCAAAACGCTTTTTATATACCAGTTACATGGTCCGATCATAAACCTATATGCTGTTCGGTTTTCATAAGGGTTCAACCCGCCAGAGCTCCCAGATGGCGATTCAATTCCTCGCTCTTGCGTGATGAAACATACAAATCTCAATTTGAGAACAACTTAAATTAGTTTTTAGGGTTCAATAAGAACTCGGTATCTGACCCGAGAATTCTGTGGGAGGCAGTGAAGGGCTTTATTAATACCACCCTATATGCATCAACCCAATGCATATGCATATGCATCAAGCGCTTGAAATGAAATATGCTGCCCTGGATGCTACTCTACAATGCTGCTATAGCAATGCTGCTGCTTTAGAAAAAGTATTAATTTAAAAAGAAATGAACTCTCTTTTATGACGCCGCTCTGAATTTCTCATGCACAGGACAAGGCAGAATTACTACTTTCACTCTGCCAGACCCAGCCACCTGCTAGCTATGAGACTTCGAGCTAATGAACATTTTGCTGACATTTTCAGCGTTAAATCCATAGATGGCACTGTTCTGACCGATCCCAAGAGCGTAAACACAGCTTTTGTCTCTTTTTACAAGGAGCTGTACAGCTCAGAGATTGGCTTTGATAAAGCTGCATGTGAAAGCTTTCTGTCTAATGTCCATATGAAGCACATCACTGACAGTGAAACTGAAAGTTTAAATGCATCTATTACACAAGATGAATTGATGGAAGCAGCGTCAGATATGTGCAAGGGCAAATCGCCAGGTCCAGACGGCATTCCGCCAGAGTTCTACCTTACTTTTTGGTCCTTGCTTAGCCCTCTGCTCACAGAGATGATATTGCATTCAGTTAAAGAAGGCTCTTTCTCAAGAGATGTTAACACTGCTCTAATATCCTTGCTGCTTAAAAAAGACAAAGACCCAGCAGAATGTGCCAATTACAGGCCTTTGTCCCTCCTGAATGCGGATCTTAAACTTTACGCCAAGGTGCTGGCGTGGCGCCTTCAGGGTCACATGACGAAACTAGTCCATTGCGATCAGACAGGTTTTATTAAATCCAGATTAGCCTCAGATAATGTAAGAAGGCTTCTACATATCATAGATGGTTCCCAAAATGTACTTACTCCAGCTGCAGTCCTTTCGCTGGATGCAATGAAGGCCTTCGATCGCTTAGAATGGCCCTTTTTATGTCCTAAGAGCAATGGGTTTCGGTACCCCTTTTATTGATATGATTAAGGTGTTATACACTAATCCAACAGCTATGGTAATCACAGGCAAGAACTGCTCCCCCCTCTTCCCTATATCTAGAGGCTCCAGGCAGGGCTGCCCATTGAGCCCACTGCTCTTTGTGCTCTCTCTTGAGCCGTTGGCAAAGACCATCCGTCAGTCACCCATGCTATCTCCGATCTCTATCAATAGAACACATCATCAGATCTCTTTATATGCCGATGATATATTAGTCTATACGGATAATGCCATACAATGCATCCCACAAATTCTATCTATTCTCGAGCAATACGGTAAACTATCTGGCCTCAAAATAAACTGGCAGAAATCTGCTCTGCTACCTTTGAATCAAGCGATAACCAATGCCCATGTCCCTCTATCCATTCCAGTTGTCAAGAATTTTACATACTTGGGGATAGAGATTTTCCCTTCAACTCTTACAATAGCTAAACCAGGGACTTGGACCACCGTCAGGAAGAGGAGTCGTACCAACAACTCCCCTGGCACCAACCCCCCTGAGGCCCTCCCGCTGCGGAACAGCTACGAGGCGCTGCAGAGCCACCAGTCCACACCGAAGCCGAAGAGAGCCAGGGCCTGCACCACCACCCCCCCCCCCCTCCCTCTCTCTCTCCCCCTCTCCCACCCTGTGTCCCCTACAGGTCCATCACACCGGTAGCCGAGGAAACTACACTTCATGTCTTCTCCCCGCCCCCCCTCTGTGCTTGTAATAGGCTCGTCCATGGTCCGCCATGTTGCAGTCCCGAAGGCCAGAACCCTCTGCATCCCAGGTGCCAAGGTGAGGGACGTTGCCGCGGTCGTCCCGATGATGGTGGAAGAAGACCCCCAGGCCACCTCCGTCATCGTCCACGTGGGTGCCAACGACATCGGACGGGAGAGGTCGGAGGAGCTGAAGGACGACTTCCGAGCCCTCATCACCACCGTCAAAGATACAGGTAAGACCTGCATCATCTCGGGCCCCTTCCCGAGTCCCAGGTATGGCGACACCAAATACAGTAGAATTCGAAGTCTTCACCTTTGGCTACAGGGATACTGCTGTCGTATGCAAATCTCATTTATAGACAATTTCACCACGTTCTTTAATCGTAGTGAGCTGTTTGCGAGAGATAGGTTTCACCCAAACAGGTATGGTGCCCGCCTGCTGTCCATGTCCATGAACCTCGCTGTCCAGCCCTGGACCTGGCCGGTGTCCTGTCGACGCTGATGTGGGATGAGTCCGATCCATTCCTCTAACACCAAACATGCCATCCAGACTATTGTCTCCCATCGGACTCCCACCACCACAAATAAGGTAATACATGGCGCAAATTTGAGAAACGTATTACCCATTTCATTAAGTATTCCCTCGAGTCAGTCCCAGTGTCAAAATGACATCTCCATGGCAATTTTGAATATCAGGTCCCTATCGAACAACATTTTTTATCATAAATGAGCTCATTTGTGATAGAAAACTTGACTGTATGCTACTCACAGAAACCTGGCTAGATACAAATGGAGCAGCAGCCCTTATTGAGGCATCTCCCCCCAACTACAGTTTTTTCCAATCAATCAGAAATGGACAAAAGGGGGGAGGAACAGCTACCATAGCTTCAAATAACCTAAACTGCAGGAGCATATCCTTTGATATATTCTCCTCCTTTGAATATCATGCCACAGTTATGGCATGCCAACCACCTATTCTAACGGTAACTGTATACAGGCCGCCGAAACCAGCCCCTACCTTCCTACCTGACTTCTCTGAGTTCCTATCCATTATCCATCCCAACTATGATAGGATTATAATCACTGGTGATTTTAACTTTCATGTTGATAATGAGGCTGACTTGAGGGCTAGGGATTTTATTGACCTCTTGAAATCTATGGATTTTATCCAACATGTCAATGAACCCACTCACAATCATGGCCATACCCTTGATCTTGTGATTACAAAGGGTCTTGAGGTCTCAATATCAGGTATCAGCGACCTGGCCCTCTCTGACCATTTCTGTATTTTCTTTACCATTGTAACACGTAAAGCTGAAAGCAATGCTGAACGTGTTGTTAAAAAAACGTTATCTTACCCCTGCAGTGGCTGAGAATTTCAAAGCTTTAATGAACAGTAATCACACAACTCCCACGTTATATGAAAACGACTTAGTAATTACCTTTAACAATAAAGTAAAAATGGCCCTAGACTCCCTGGCACCTACCAAACTAAAAAAGGTTGGAGCCAAGAGGAGAGCACCATGGCGTAACAGTGAAATAAATCTCCTAAAGAGAACATGTAGGAAAGCTGAGCGCAGATGGAGAAAGAGCAAATTACAGATTGATCAGAATATTTTTAAAGAACATCTATCTGCCTTTAACTTGGCAATGCGAAATGCTAGAAAAAAATCACTTCTCAAATATAATATCTACAAACAAGAATAACCCCAGGGTCTTGTTCTCGACAATTGATTGCCTTGTAAACCCTGCTCCTAGAACTCTAGACGGCGCAGCCTCTGTCACCAAATGCGAGGAATTTGCAGCCCACTTCAGGGATAAGATAACAAATATTAGAATGTGTATTACTCAGGAAAGACTAGGTTTGTGTAACACTATAGATCCGCCACCACAGAACATGACTATGAGCATGTTCACCATGATTAGTACGGAAACATTAGGTAAAATTGTGTCACAGCTTAAACCGTCTACGTGTCCTCTTGACCCTATTCCTACCACCTTTTTTAAGGACATTTTTGAATCTGTGTCTGATGACATACTAGGCATTGTAAATCACTCCCTACTTAAAGGGATATTTCCAGCGGCGCTTAAAACTGCCCTGGTTAGACCCACCCTGAAGAAAAGTAACCTAGATCCTTCTGATCCAAAAAACTGTAGACCAATATCCAATCTCACTTTTCTAAGCAACATTTTAGAAAAGGCAGCGTATAAACAGCTTCATGAATTTGTAGTCTTAAATAATAGGTATGACCCACTTCAGTCAGGTTTCCGATCATACCACAGCACAGAAACCGCTTCAGTGTTTCCTCCAGGAATTTTTACATTGGTGGCGGGTAGCCCTGACCGTGCGCACAACGTGCGCGATTTTTTTTCCGCGTAAAACAACGACGTAATTTCAGCCAAAACTAGAGGATGGCCCAAAAAAATTATATGAAAATACAGAATATAAACTTGTGACTGACAGTCACATACACACACACAAAGATCATCAGCTATAATATAATACGAATTACAATAATTACAGAAGTAAAATCACAGTCAGATGGAGCATTCGGTAAACAGCTGAGTATCAGCTGAGTTAAAGAAAACAAACTCTTACCTTTGATGACACCCACATCAGCCCTGTTTTCCCGTACTTCTCCCATGTGTCTCTTATTGTCTGTGTCTGCATGTTTTTCCAGCATGTAATTCCGTTGTCAATAAAAAAATCGTTTCCCCTTCTTTTCCCCTTGACACTGTGTCGTTGCTAAAGTGACGGCACATAAGAATCGTTTTTTGACTTGCTAATGTCTGCTGATACACCACCACAGCTAGCCGATGCTGATGGCTCTCCCGCTGTAGCTTATTTGTGCACCTAGCTAGCTAGATCAGCTTTTTGTATCTTTTAGATGCTAGGCTGATCCGGAGGCTGGATGCTGAACGTAGCACTTGAAACTGGCGCCGCTCTCTGGGGGGTATTCCATCAACATCGCTAAAAGAAAATCCAGGTTTAGTCTGACAAGTCTCGCGAGAGTTCCTAAAAATATCCAGGCATATTCTGACAAGTCTCGCGAGAGTTATCCAAAATAAGCCAGGATTTTCCTTTAGCGACGTTGATGGAATACCCCCCTGGACTGCAGCTGCTCCCGCGTTAGCATTAGCATCCATCTTTTCTTCTCCCTTCTCACCGTCACGAGCTCAAATTACACTTGTCGGCCGATCTAACTCTTAACACTCACTTCTGACACCATGTCGTGTTATTCTATTAAACATACACGTGAGTCCTTCTGTATTTCAATGTAGTGTCTTTATTTTAACTCGCTCTGTAAGCTCTACAATACCGGTCTCTTGTTGTCTCGTCGTAACCTGCCCACCTGACCTGATTTCACTACGGTGGCCTGTACACAGAATACCACAGTTCACATTTAGACCAATCAGGAGCCCTTGTGTCACGTCGTCAACTGAATGTTTAATGTCATTAATCTGATTTTGGATCAGCGGTTAGAGAGAGATGGGCGTGGATTTAGGTGCACTTTTAGTCAACATCCATTATAGCGCTGATCTAGGATCAGATATATTTTAATCAGCTAAAATGTTGAGATATATATATTTATTTATTTTTTAGAACTTTTTTTGTTTGTTTTTGTGGACTGAATCAATTTGTGGCGGAGGAAATTCATTCGTGGCGGCCCGCCACCAATAAATGCATATAGAGGAAACACTGCGCTTTGCTAAAGGTAACTAATGACCTTAGGATAAATGCAGACTCGAAAAAACTCTCGATTCTTGTACTCTTAGACTTAAGTGCAGCCTTTGATACGGTAGACCATTCCATACTTATTGAGAGACTTGAAAACTGGGTTGGCCTCTCAGGTCCGGTCTTAAACTGGTTCAGGACTTACCTGGCTGACCGAGACTACTTTGTAGCCCTTGGTGACCATAAGTCAAAAAATTATAGCACAACCTGTGGAGTTCCCCAGGATCGTTTTAGGACCCCATTTTAGGACCCCGTTTTAGGACCCCATTTTTGGGGACACCATTAGGTCCCCATTTTAGGACCGTTGCTTTTTAGCCTATACATGCTACCCCTCAGTTCTGTTATCAAGAGGCATAGCGTTAACTACCACAGCTATGCTGACGACACTCAGCTTTATATCTCAGTAACTCCCAACGACTACAAGATGATCGACCACCTGATAGATTGTATTGCCGATATTAATATTTGGATGACACAAAACTTTCTCCAACTCAATCAAGAAAAAACAGAGGTATTGATCATTGGCGAGAAAACTGGGAGAGAGAAATTATCTGCACACTTGAAACACTAGCTCTTAACACTAAGTGTCAGGCTAGGAATCTTGGTGTCATAATTGACCCAGATCTACATTTTGAAACCCATTAATAATACTATTAAAACATCCTTCTACCATCTAAGAAACATCACTAAGGTACAATCATTTCTCTCCCAGGCAGACACTGAAAAATTAATGCATGCGTATGTTACTAGTAGGGCTGCCACGATTAGTCGACTAGTCGTGACGACGTCGATTACCAGAATCGTCGCCGACATATTTGGTAATCGACGTCATCGCATGTTTTTTGGGAGCTGAAATAAGCGATAAGCATTTGTTTTTCTTCCCTGAAGCTGCCACTGGCTAGCGTCTCCCAGTGTCTTTGATGTACATGCGCAGTGTCGCCTATTCGCCTATCATCCATCCTCACTATGGCTTTTGCCACTTGATTGACGTACAGGTAAGCCAGTCTGAGATCTGATCTTTTCACCTAACACACGGTTCACCACGCATGCGCAGTCAACAGCGCCAACTACAAAATACCGGCGAGACTAATTACCTAGTTAGCCTTCCAATTTCTACTATTTACTATATAATACTAAAGAAAGGGTATACAAATGAGTGGGAAAGCTGGACCAAGTAAGAAACCAATAACGTACAACTTCCATCCAGAATGGGAGGAGGACGTTTTTACACGATGTGATATTGGAAGTGCGTCTGTCTGATCTGCAAATCTACGATGGCTATTTCGAAGAAGGGAAATGTGGCAAAAGAGCGGAAACGTACGGCTGCAACGATAGCTTCTTATCGCGTCAGTCACGTTTAACAAGAAGTCATTCAAAGACGGCGAAATTGTGAAAAAAGTGTTTCTCGAGGCTGCAGATTGCCTTTTCGATGACAGATCCACAGTGGCTGATGACACCTTGCAAGCCTGTCTACACCTTGCAACCAGCTCCTACAGCCCTGACTACTAGAAACTAGCTGCATCCTCCCAGTGCCAGGTCTCCCACTAAGGTAGAGAAATGCATGCATGCAAATGCATGCAAACTAGGGAACTACCTGTTTTGTATCTGGTTTACTTTTCTGTTTGTTGGATCAGTAGATGGCTATGGTACTGCAGACTGGCTGTCAGTGTGTGAGTGAGAGAAAGTGAGTGTGTGTGTGTGTGTGTGTGTGTGTGTGTGTGTGTGTGTGTGTGTGTGTGTGTAAGAGAGAGAGATAGAGGGAGAGAGAGGGGGAGAGAGAGAGGGGGGGAGAGAGAGAGGGGGGGAGAGAGAGGGAGGGAGAGAGTGCAAACTACTACCGGTACATTTTAAAAATGTGTTTGATGCCTGAGAAGATGCACTATACCCTTTGTTTTGCACTATTACATTACATTACATGCAAGTGATGCCAGAAATACATGCTGCTGCTGCAAGCTGCAAAGTTCATTAAAAGATCTATTTTTGAATGAACAATCATTTTAATTGTCTTTATTTTTAGTTAGCACATGTCTACAACAACAACTAACAACTTCAAGCTAAATTTAGAAGCTGATTTAGAAGATGATAGCTAAATAAGAGCGATTGAGTAATTGTGCGATAAGCTGTAATTTATGATCTGATTAGTCGACTAATCGTTAAAATAATCGGTGACTAATCGACTATGAAAATAATCGTTTGTGGCAGCCCTAGTTACTACTAGGCTAGATTACTGTAATGCTCTCCTGACAGGTCTCCCCCAAAAAATTATTAATAGACTACAAATGGTTCAAAATGCTGCTGCTCGTGTCCTTACTAGGACCAAACGAAGAGCGCACATCACACCTGTCTTGAGATCACTACACTGGCTCCCTGTCAGTCATAGAATAGACTTTAAGATCCTTTTACTAGTCTATAAATCACTCCACTGTGATGCACCCAATTACAAGGTGGACATGCTCATAAGATACACACCAACTAGACCCCTACGGTCTAGTGTAGTGGTCACCAACCCGTCGATCGCGATCGACTGGTAGATCTTTGAGACTTTCCCTGTAGATCAGGGGTGGCCAACCCGCGGCGGCTCTTTGGCTGTCTGTGTGCGGCTCTTTCATTCATTAAAAGTGTTGGTGTAAGCGCTCTCTCTGACAGGCCGCGTTCGTAAATTCGCCGGAGCGCACACTGGGTTTAACGTCATAATGGAACCAAGTAATTTGATTGGACAAGAGACGTGGAGGCACCAACGTTCTCAGAGCGAATTTACAAACGCGGCCTCTGTCTTGCTGCACGCTGCTGTAACCCGATACTTTTTTTTCAAGGATCATCTCGAGTCACTAACAGTGTTGCCAGATTGGATTGATTTTTCAGCCCAACCAGAGTCTAAAAACCCACCCAGAGTGATCATAAGTAGCTCGATTGGGCTGGAATCGGCCAAATCAGGCAACACTGTTCCCTAATTGTCCGTTCTGAGGAGAAGCTGTCACGTAACACGGCTTTTTGACAGTTCATTTATTGACAAATTACGGATAACAACAACAAAATAAAAATGTCAGGGAAGAAATGTACAGCTAAACGCAAGTATGGAGATGAGCACAGGAAGTTTTAAGCCGAGTGGGGGAGTGAATATTTCTTTGTGGAGCGCAATGGAAAGCCATTCTGCCTGATATGCCAAACATCGTTGGCACATTACAAAGCTTCCAATCTCCAGCGCCATTTCAGCACAACGCATGCTAACATTGACCAGGAGTTTCCAAAAGACACCGAACTTCGCAATGGTAAATTAAACAGCTTGAAAAGCCAGACACAAACACAGACCAAGTTGTTCCAAATATTGGTTAAGCAATCAGAGACAGTGACACTTGCGTCCTATCAAGTGGCCTGGAACATTGCACGTGCTAAAAAGCCATACAATGAAGGAGAGTTTATTAAGAAATGCATCACTGATGTGATGGAAATATTTTCTCCAAATGAAACACTGAAAAAGATGGCCTCAGACATCCAACTGTCACGCCACACCAAGGGACACCAAGGGACAGTGACTTTTGGGGACTTGTCAGCAGAGAGAAGTTTCCTCTTCTCACTGCGTGTGCACTAAGAGTGAGTGCCTACTTTGGATCCACGTATCTCTGTGAAATGTCATTTTCACAGATGAAAATAATCAAATCAAAGTACAGGAGCCGCCTTACTGACAGACACCTCACAGACTGGCAGTCAGTAGCTATGAGCCAAACTACAAAGCACTTGTAGACAGTATCCAGTCACAACCATCACACTGACTTGAGTGAGTTACATGACTGTTTCGATGTGAAAAGTAATGCTGCATAAGATGACTGCACTTAGCACTGACTGAGACACAAGTACACATTACAGTTCTACTTTATAAAATGATATAATTGTAAATATGTTTGTCAATGTTAATAATATGAGAAAGTACACATTAGTTTTACTTTTGTTTTGATATGAAAAGTGATGCTGCATAAGATGACTGCACTTAGCACTGACTGAGAAAGTACACATTACAGTTCTACTTTATAAAATGCTAATTGTAAATATGTTTGTCAATGTTAATAAGTAAGAATAATAATTAAGTCAGTCAAGTGTCAAAATGTCAAGAATGTCAATTTGTTAACGTTAGCTAATGTTACTATGAACAAAATGATTTTATCATACATTCCTCCATTCCATGCCTTTATTTTTTTGTGTTGTAATGAAATGACATAATCAAACTTTGAATTGAATTTCAGTTATGTACAATTCTTAAAGCAAGACAGCTGCCTGATATGCTTGATACAGTCTTTTTTTTTTTTTTGCATCAATTTTAATGTTGGACCAATGCATTGCATCTAATTAAAATACAGGCAAATAAACGTCATTAAGTTTAAAGTACTATCTTGGCTGTCTTTTTCTCTCAACGCTTCAATAGGTAGATCTTGCCTTCACCAAGGCCGAGGTCAGGGATCTTGGGCTTAAAAAGGTTGGTGACCACTGGTCTAGTGGCACGGAACTTTTAATAGTGCCAGAGGGTAGGACAAAGAGATTTGGAGGATCAGCTTTTAGCATATATGCTCCTAGATTGTGGAACACCCTACCTGAGGGCCTGAGGTTGTCTAAAACTCAGGACATTTTTAAGCGTGACCTCAAAACCTACTTATTCAATGTCGCCTTTTGATACTAAGGGAGACATTGGACATTATAGAACTAGGATCACTAGGCCATTACACCATACTCGTGTTTTGAGATTTGTGTTGACAGGAAAATGGACCCGGGTGCTGATGAGGCACTGTCAGCTCCCAGTAGCACCTAGAGCAGTATTGGAACCGGTACAAGGGTGTACCAGGACCACCATCAGGTTGTATTGCTGTCATCTTTATTGTCTTTATTGTGTTGTTGCATCATAACTGTGCTTAAGATTCTCTTTTGGCAGGACCTGTGCCCATGCTGGATGCAGAACGATGCAGATATAACACTAAATTTATGGACAGTGTGTACGCCGATAATATGCAAGGAATTTTTCCTGGATACATGGTGTACAGGTTTTTGCCCTTGCTTGCTTGCTTTGTGCCGGTGGTCCTTGGCCTCCCCTTGCGGCCCCCCGGCTTCCCCGTGTGCCTGGTCTGTTCCGCCGCCGGGGCACCTGCTTGGCCGTCCTTGTGCGGGGCCTCTTTGGTCTGAGCTTGCTTGGCTGGGCCGGGTGTGCTGGTGGTGGGGCGGGCTGGGTGCGTGGGGCGGTGGGGGCTCCCCGGGGGGGGGGGGTGTGGAGGCCCACCGCTGGGTACTGGTAGGCAAACTGGCTAGTAGTCGCTCTATGTGTAGAGGGCTGCAAGGGAATTTTTCCTGGCTACATAGTGTACAGGTTTTTACTTTTGCCTGCTCGCGGCTCTGTCAGTATTGATTGATTGATTGACTGAAAATGTTCATTGTGTGAAGCGCATTGAGTTGCATCTTGTAAGAAATGCGCTATACAAATAAAATGTGATTTGATTGATTTGATTTGATTTAAACACAACTATGGTAACACATTAGACAAAATCATACTTGATCTGAATAGATGGTCCTCACTGCCTAATTCACTTCGCAGCCGAGTTTCAATAGTTAAGATGAACATTTTACCCATAGTAATTTTTTTTAGCTCAATGCTACTTCTCCCTCCACCAACTCAGTACTGGAGTACGGCTGTAACAAAATTTCTATGGCGAGGCAAACGACCGCGCATTAAGTTCTCTACAATGCAGCGAGACAGGACAGACGGTGGTCTCTCCCTTCCAATATTTAAACACTATTACTGGGCCTTTACACTTAGACCTCTGCTAACTTGGATACAACCTGAGGCATTGGTGTCATGGCGGGCCCTGGAGGAGAGTCTGGTGCGTCCTCACTCCCTCCAAGAGCTTCTGTACTCGAACATCCCCATCACTCACTGTCGCCGGAAATTTGGTCCCATAGTGTCCCAACTGATCTCGACATGGAGGGCAGTAGAGAAACTGAGTGGTTGCCCCTTTGCATGGAATCCTTGCTCCCCATTGTTTAATAATGCCAGACTGCTGATTGGTGGCCATCCTATTCAGTTCTCTCGATGGAAAGAGAAAGGTGTCCAAAGACTGGGAGACATCTACGGAAATTAGGGTTTACTTACTTTTCAAGAGCTATGCATAAAATTTGGTTTGCCACGTTCTTCTTTTTTCTTTTATTTACAATTGAGAGCTGCTCTGAAAGCTAGTGGAGTCTCTCTGCAAACTCCTCTCACACCACATCCATTGCACAAAGTCCTTTACAGCAGTGGTTCCCAACCGGGGGTACGCGGACCCCTAGGGGTACGTGAGGGGATTGCAGGGGGTACGTGGAAATATTTTGAATTATAATTTATTTCCCCTTCCAAAAAAATAAATAAATATACAAGTCATTTCATAAACCTGTTGTTAAAATGGTACGCTGCAACTTAAGTTCCTCCCCGACAGGTGAGGACTGTAACACAAGTGGTAGTCACGTCACATTTAAATCATGTTCACGACCATTTTCGCGCGCAAGTCAGCTAGGCCTGTCAGTATACCGCAAAGATGGACAGATGGTTAAAACGACCAGCTACAGTAACGGTCAAGAAAACTGAGGCAAAAAAGAAAAAAGGACCCCGCTATTATCTGGAAACATATGTTTTGTGGGGATTTACATGTACACCGGCTGATCCACCACAGCCACAGTGCTTTTTCTGCGGCGAAGTCCTGGCTAATAATTCAATGAAGCCATCCCATTTACAGCAACACCAGAGCACCAAACACCTAGCAACTGTTGGTAAAACTGACGACTTTTTCAAGCGAAACTGTCAGAGTTCAAGTCAAGTCAGGCTACACTGAAGAAAGCGGCAAGTGTGTCAAGCAAAGCACTGGAGGCGTCCTATGCTGTTTCATTACTGGTGGCTAAGTAAAAAAAAAAACATTCAATCGCCGAAGATCTGATTTTGCCTGCCGCTATGATTTTGGCTAAAACTATGCTGGACAAGAAAGCAGCTGACGCGTTCAAGTTGGTACCATTATCAAACAATACCGTCTCCCGTCGGATTGATGATATGTCCATAAATATTGTCGGACAAGTGGTGGATAAAATGAAGCAAGCAGGTCAGTTCGCTTTGCAATTAGATGAAATGACCGACGTTAGTGGGGAGGCTCAGCTGCTGGCTTTTGTGCGTTATAAAGAAGAGTCGGACATAAATGAGCATATCTTGTTTTGCAAGACGCTGCCAGGAAAGACAACTGGCGAGGGAATATTTTTGATTATTGACAGCTTCTTCAAAGACAACGATCTGGAGTGGAAATCCTGCAGTCACATCTGTACCGATGGAGCGCCAGCAATGACGGGTAAGGTGCGTGGGCTGCTTGGGCGTGTGATGAAGGTGATCCCCGAAATTAAGTGGATATACTGTATTATTCACCGGGAGGCACTCGCCAGCAAAAGGATGAGCCCCGAGTTAAGTGCAGTTATGGATGACGCAGTTAAGGTGATTAACTTCATTCAGTCCCGGCCAATGAACCACAGACTGTTTCAAACTCTTTGTCATGGCAGCGGGTCAGAGCATGAGCAGCTACTGCTTCACACAGACGTTCGCTGGCTGTCTCGTGGCAGTGTGTGTGTGTGTGTGTGTGTGTGTGTGTGTGTGTGTGTGTGTGTGTGTGTGTGTGTGTGTGTGTGTGTGTGTGTGATGAATGAATTAACCATTGAGGTGTTTGGCCAGGTGGCACATGTATTGGCCAATTAGCTCATGTAGTCTAATTTTGAATGGCAGTGTTTTGAAATGGCAAACATGTGACTATGTCAGATTGTTGTGTCTTAGGCAGAGTACATTTAAAAAGTGCCATTTTGAATAGCAAAATGTGTGTAAAGCAGAAAATGTGTTTAGAGTTTTGGAGACTTGAGAAGAGGTTTTGCTCTCTGTGTGTGTCTGTTTAAATAATTTTGCTATGCATGTCATTTTATTGTGTTAGCAATTTGAAAAAACTGTAATAGCACACCTGTGCTGTGGACAGATAGGCTAGTTAAAAGTCCCAGTGCTGTTATACTGTATATCGGCACTCATGGAATGCCTCTTGTCCAATCAAATTACTTGGTCGGAACTAACTGTTGTATAATAAATGTTATATTTGCAAGTTAGTGTTTAATTGAACATTTTTGGAAATAATCAACACGCATGAGTGAGGGGGTACTTCTGGCATGGCAAAACAGCTCAAGGGGTACACAAGACAAAAAAGGTTGGGAACCACTGCTTTACAGCACTGATGGCTCTAGTGGCCTGGTTTCGAATCTCTATCGTTTTATTTCTAAACACGCTTACACACCCCTGGCTTTGGATACTATATGGAGGGCCGACATCCCAGACCTAGATTCAGCCTTTGATTGTGATAAGGTCTGGTCCAACATACTGTTAGCATCTAGAAATCCTGACCACCAGCAAATTCATTACAACTTCATACATAGAGTTTACCTGACACCCAAGAAACTTTGCTTAATGAAAATTAACACACACCCTACTTGCACCTTGTGCGCTAACAAGGCCTATGGCACCTACATGCACATGGTCTGGGAGTGTCCTCCAGTGGCTAGTTTCTGGGAGATGGTGGCCTCTAACCTCTCTGAGCTATTTGAGACTAATGTGCCTTACTCCCCTCCCCCATTGCACTTATCTTAAACAATCTATCCAATGTGGGCCTACCTCTGATCAAGAAGCGAGGCTTACTAGCCGGAATTACAGCAGCTAAAAAGTTAATTGCCACACATTGGAAGCCTCCCCATACACTTTCTCGGAGAGTCTGGGTCCTAACTTACCTAGACATAGTCTACTTAGAGCTATCAACAGCCCGGATGCACGGGGCAAAACAGCCAATACTGGAGATGTGGAACTCAATTTCGTTGAGCCTCAAAAGCTTAGTATAACCACTTGATGTAGCGGATAGCCTGGATCCCGGGTGGGGGGGGTGGGAGGTCGTCATCTTAATTTCTTTGTGTTTTATTTTTGGCTCTTGTTTTATTTTACTGTGCCGTGTTGTATGTGTCGTTATTGTTTATAATGTACCTGTCTTGTTGTCGAGTTGTTTAAAAATAAAAAAGTTGATCACACACAAAAAAAAAAGAAAATGTAAATGACATTTCTGTCATGGCTCCCGCATTTTGGCCGACGAGAGAGTCGGAATCTTGTCGGAATCATGTGCTACCAAGCGGACCAATCACAGAGCTTACGGTTGCGTAAGCACTGCAGTGTAGTTACATTTTTGGAGAGGTGCGCGTCAATCTACGCCGTAGCCTACGCAAGGCTACGCGGGCCTACGCAAGCTACGCCGTAGCCTACGCCGTCGATTTTACGCAGAAGCATAAACTGGGCTTAACGTTGGCGGCGGAGAAGAACTCGAAATGCCTCCCTCGTCATTTAAATCCCATGTATGGGAGCACTTTGGCTTCTCTGTCAATTATGACGGGAGGCACGAAAAAGGTAGCTCGACAACTTCTGATAATGTAGGCATTTTTTTCATACCATGTTTAAAGGAAGGGTTAACTTTATTATTTAGTTAAAAGTGGCATAAAACATGTTTATTCGTCTGCTTTAAAGAGCCCAGTGATTCACTGCTGCAACCAGGCGCCTCCCTCTCTCATATTGCACTATAATTTAAGTTGAATGTGTATTTCAGTATGATTGAGTAAAAAAAAAAAAAGTAAAAGTAATGTTTGAGTGTACAATATGTTATATATATATATATATATATATGTTACAATACATATGGGAATACGGTACATGTGGGAAAACTAGTGTTAGGTGCTAGGGTTAGGGTTAGGGGTAGGGTTAGGGTTAGACATGCCAGCATGTACCAAGTCACCCTAGCCTAGCACCTAACCCTAACCCTAGTTTTCCTAGTTCATGTACCGTAACATATATATATTTGACCAGTTTTGACATCTTGAATGTTGTTGGGTTTTTTTGCATAATAAAAGTGGTGTTTTTACAGAATTCAAGGAAAAAGCAGTTTTTATTAAAACAAACAAAAAAGTGGTGATCCAAAAAATGATCCAATCCGTGACTCAAAAACCACGACACGATCCGTGAGTTAGGTGATCTGTTACACCCCTAGCTAGCACTAACGGTGGTCTAACAATGCATGTAAATAGCGGCAGCCCTGACCTTAACACCTGCAGAATTACTTTGACTGTGTTCATTACTGTGACTGTGTTCTCTACGCTGTCTGGAATTATACATAGCTCCCTGAAGCTTAAAGTTATTTCAACAGTGGTGGAGTTTAACAGACAGGAAGATTAGTTAGCTTGTTCATCATGTGACGTGGATGAGACTTAGACCCCCCCCCAAATAAAAATATTTTGCAGATCTACACGAATCATATAATAATTATATGATTATATGAATAATTTAGCAGAAAGGTGACAAGTTTGCACACAGGTGCTGTTGGAACTGACAGACGGGTGGCAGGTTCTAACCCTGGGGGGCTGCTCTAGTACCTTCAGTATGATGTGGTGGGGGGGGGGCTGTTCTAGTACCTTCAGTATGATGTGGTGGGGGGGGCTGTTCTAGTACCTTCAGTATTATGTGGTGGGGGGGGCTGTTCTAGTACCTTCAGTATGATGTGGTGGGGGGGGGGCTGTTCTAGTACCTTCAGTATTATGTGGTTGGGGGGGGGCTGTTCTAGTACCTTCAGTATGATGTGGTGGGGGGGGGGGGCTGTTCTAGTACCTTCAGTATGATGTGGTGGGGGGGGCTGTTCTAGTACCTTCAGTATGATGTGGTGGAGGGGCTGTTCTAGTACCTTCAGTATGATGTGGTGGGGGGGGGGCTGTTCTAGTACCTTCAGTATTGATGTGGTGGGGGGGGCTGTTCTAGTACCTTCAGTATGATGTGGTGGGGGGGGCTGTTCTAGTACCTTCAGTATGATGTGGTGGGGGGGGGGGGCTGTTCTAGTACCTTCAGTATTATGTGGTGGGGGGGGCTGTTCTAGTACCTTCAGTATGATGTGGTGGGGGGGGGGGCTGTTCTAGTACCTTCAGTATGATGTGGTGGAGGGGAGAGGCTGTTCTAGTACCTTCAGTATGATGTGGTGGGGGGGGGCTGTTCTAGTACCTTCAGTATGATGTGGTGGGGGGGGCTGTTCTAGTACCTTCAGTATGATGTGGTGGGGGGGGGCTGTTCTAGTACCTTCAGTATGATGTGGTGGGGGGGGGGGCTGTTCTAGTACCTTCAGTATGATGTGGTGGGGGGGGCTGTTCTAGTATCTTCAGTATGATGTGGTGGGGGGGGGCTGTTCTAGTACCTTCAGTATGACGTCGTGGGTGGGGCTGCCGAGGGGCTCCTCCAGGCCGTACTCTCTGGCCAGGGGCACGGTGGGGCTGTAGAGACGCCAGTGCTTCTCCCCCTCCAGCTGCAGAATAAACACCTGGGGGGAAGGGGGGGGGGGTGGAGGAGACAACACTACATCACTGACAGCACACCAACCACAACAAAACCATGACTCGTGTGACTGATCTTTGTCATGAACAACCCTTTTCAGCAAACTGTACCTTTCGTTACTGTACAATAGCAGTTGTGCCCTGAAGGGGGTGTCAGGACTGTAGAGTCATTACATATCTTCCACAGTAGACTGAAGACCCATCTCTTACATCTCGTCAGGCTACATCTTGACAGTCCCCCTCCCCTTCCCATGTGTCCCCAGCACTACCTTCATTAGGCCCCTATACTTTCTTTTATTTATTTTTTATTACTACTCAATCTTTTCAGTTTGTAAAGTGTCTTTGAGTGTCTAGAAAAGCGCTATATAAGTCTAATGTATTATTATTATTATTATCATTAGGGTCTTACCTCGACGTCGTCGTGGTGAGGGGGCAGGCCCTGGGACTCCTGAGGTGTGATGTAGACGTTGGAGCCCACCAGGGAGCCAAAGTAACACTCCAGCTTCTCCTGGATCCGCCACAGCTCATCCTGGAGACAGACAGCCAGAGACATCAGAAACCTCAGAGACTCCAGAGTCCAACATGCAATTCGGTTGTTAAGTCTGACGTCAAATGTGACGTTTAGCAATTTCTGGGTCCGACTCCAAACCAGAAATTCCCTGCACCAGAGTACCAGTGTACTACAGCAGTAGAATGACAGTTCAATTGGTTTTTAGACTGGGATCTATTCATACAACAAGGGACAGCACTTTCCCGTTTTTCCCTTATTTGTCAGCGTCTTTGAGCCTGGGAAAAGCGCTATATAAATATAATGAATTATTATTATTACTGAGGCATTTCGAAGACAGCGCCTCAGCCAACTTTGAAACACGTCACAACTTAACAACCGGGATCCATCAATGCAACAACAAGACATCTATTCTTTAATAGAAGGTGGGCAACACCACTCTATCAGCACTTTCAACTGAAGATGTCCAACCTATCCCGGTTGAAGATCCTAATAATACCTAGTAGTCACCAAACCATGTCTTTAACCATGGGATTATTATTATTAATAATCCTTTATTTAACCAGGGTAGTGATATTGAGACAGTAGCCTCTTTTTCAAATGAGCCCTGGCCAAGAAAAGCAGCACTTAGTTAAAAAAAGACACCACATACAGTATAAAAACATACAATATACAACATGAAATAACAACAAACAATCAACAGAAACAGTGAGCAGATACAGGCTATAAAACGATAAGCTCAGCACATCTTCATGTATGATTAAAAGTCTCTGTAACACACAGTTTAAAATAACTGGATAACGGGATAACACTGCCACCTAGTGGTGTGCTGGCTAGGACCTACAGTGCCCTGCATAAGTATGGCACCTCATAGTACTGCTAATTGTGAAGTAATTGTGAAGTCCAAAGTACAAACTTTTGGAGTGCCGAAAGAAGAAAACATGCATCACTAGCAAGTCTAATTGCTATGAGGTTAAAGTAGAGATGCTCAGCTTTTTGTATGCATGTATTTATGTACATAGTGCTATACTCTCTGGTTAACTGGTCATCTCTCTCTATCCGCCGAACCCTTCACTGGTCATCTTCATTTACAAATCCATCCTTGGCCTGCTCCCTTCCTACCTTTCTAACCACCTGTCACGCAAGCAATCCGTCTACGGCCTTCGCACACAGGACATCATCACATACTCCATCCCCTTGGTCCGGACCATGAAAGGCAAAAGGGCGTTCTCATTTGCAGCCCCTTCCTCTTGGAATTCATTACAGCAGAGTCTGAAACTGTCTCAGCTGATCCCTCTCTCCAGTTTCAAGCTCTTGCTGAGAGGCATACAGTGCGAGTCCATGATTTGTTCTTGCTATTAAGTTGACCCTCCCTTTTGCCCATTACTGACCCCTCCCTGTCCCTAGATCTTTAGCTGTCTAGTTTTAGGTTTTTGTAGTTTTAGCTTAGTTTTAGATTATCTTAGACTGTTTTAGACTAGTTTTTGTTTTAGACTGTGTAGTTTTAGTTTAGTTTTAGTCTATACTGACGGAAAGTTGAGTTTATCTTAGACTATTTTAGACTAGTTTTAGTTTTAGACAATGTCGTTTTTAGTTTAGTTTTTAGACTATGTAGGCCAGGTTTGTATTGTATTTGTTTGTGGTGGATGTTGTATGCCTGAACAGGTCACACTTGAAAATGAGCCCTTGGGGCTCAATGTGTTTCTTACCTGTATAAATAAAGGTTAAATAAAAAAAATAAAATTAAAAATATTGGTTCCACCATTCAGACACCCCTTTTTATACAAAAAAAGATAATAATAATAATAATAATAATAACTTGGATTTATATAGCGCCTTTCATAAAACCCAAGGACGCTTTAAAATTCTAAAGGGAATGGTCAGACAGACAAAACAGAAAACAAACAAAACAAAACAGTAACTAGGGGCCAAAGGCCTTGGTGAACAGATGGGTTTTGAGGGCTGATTTGAAGGAGTCCAGGGTGGGGGCGTTGCGGATCACTATGGTAGGTATGTTACAAGAAATGTAAACTCTTCCAAAATGAAACCAAATGGAAAAATATAAATAAAAACACAAAGATCGTCCAAATCGGTTAAGAAATAAGAAAGTTATGCCAATATTAGTTAGTAAAAAGTGCATGATTTTGTCCCGTTTTCAATGTAAATGGTCTAAAAACTGTGATCTTCATCCAAGAATAGGATTTTTTTTCTTTCTTTACTCCTATCATAATGAAACTTAACATAGTGAAAGCAAACATGTATAGAACATGTTTTTGTATTACAAGTTTAGAACTCGCTAATGCGAGCCACTGACGGCACAACACTTCAGAGCGCAGCAGCTGGCGAGAGACATTTAGGGGCGCCATTGGGCATGTTTTGTAACATACCTAACTATGGGGGGAGAGTTCCGGAGGGTAGGTGCAGCCACGCTGAAGGCTCTGTCCCCAAAGGTCCGTAGTTTGGTGCGGGGGGTGGACAGCAGGCCCATGTCTGAGGTCCCAGTGGGAATCGAACCTCCAACCTAAGTGTTGTTGGCACCATGCTCTACCAAAGCCCGTTTCACACATAAATTGCATGGAATCCCGACCCGTGTCAGCCAGGCATTTTCACTGTTCACACATGACCCAATTAGCCGGCAATTACCTGGTTGCTTCCTTTCACACATGTCGGCATTGCCGGGTTGAGCGATCTACTTGAATCATTCAACTGGATGCAGAACTGGAACGAGACAAGCGCGTGAGACTGCCATATATACCATATCTGCCATATAATTATATATCATACCCATATCTGATTCAGGAGTCTGATATTGGGGGTCTGGGGCAGTTCTTATGCGCTCTACCCTGCTGACTGCGCGATGCAGGACACCTGTGAAAGGAGACGGACCAGGGAGTCTTCAGGCTTCTAATCACACCTACCGTGACCCAGTCATTTCCATGGAATTATACATGGTCGTGACCCGGGTAATTGCTTGGTCGAATTTCCCTGGTCAGTCTCGTTCACACTTAAGCCGACCTTGGAAATTCCATGGAATCTACTGGGAAGGCCTGTATGTGTGAAAGGGGCTTAACTGAGCCACAGTAGCCCTAACCACACACACACACACACACACACACACACACACACACACACACACAACTATGTATTTCACCTTAAACCTCTGGGGCTGGTGGAACTGGATGGTGGCCTTCTTCTGATCAAAGGACTTCCTCAGCTGACTGTAGTTCACACGGCCCTCCTTGTTCAGGACCACCTTCTTCCCCTGGACACAGCGGCAGACGTTGAGGTCTGTGGCGTACTCCAGCCCCTGGGAACACAGGCCCTGTAGGTCGGCCAGCTGGAACAGAGACCGGTAGTAGGAGGCCAGGCCCGGGTCAGACCTCTGGAGGTGGAGGGGTTTCTTCTCCCAGTGGTCCTGGTAGAAGTCCTCCTGCCCCATAGGGGAGATGAGGCTCTGGAACAGGCTGGCTGGGCTGTCAAAGCAGAGAGGGGACGGGACACCGCCGTTGGGGAACGTCTTTCTTTGTTTGGCGGGGATCTCTGCGTCGTCATGGTCACCCTTCATGAAGGATTTGGTGGCTGCTGATCTCCCTTTCTTAGGCATATTTTACTGAGGGGAAGGAAGGTCATGTGATCAGGCTGGTCCATAGCCCAATCTGTGAATAGAATTAACCTATGTACAGATACACAACATCCACATGTACACATATAATCCTATATTTCCACAGACATTTAGGCTAACTACTAGTAACAGCCTGTCATTTTTGCAATGGCGTATGTAATGTATGCAACTGGAATAACCCAGCATGTATAAGCCTTTAGGGCAAACTAGTAAGAGACTGGCCGAGTATGCCTTCCACAGCAAAACAGATTACCATTTAATTTCCATGACTCACATGATAGAAGACAAGATTATAGACAGCAGCACTGAGCACTTTAGCGAGCTTGCTAATGGTAAAGTAAAAGCTAGCTCCTTGCAAATTGGAGTGATTCTAGACACAAGGCAAGGCAACCAACGTGTTTATACTGTCGCGTTTGGACACAAACCAACACCAGTGGACTTTAAAGAGGTGGGGGGAATACGCAATAACTGTTTCGCTAAAAAATACTCAACTCGATAACATTTCTGAACACAACACGCAAATATTGACACATGTGAGTTGCCTGTCCTGTCGGAATAAAAGTTCGATAAGAAACAAATTATACTTTTTTGGTTCCGAGTGTCAGTCAGTTCTCCAAGTATATCCAGCTGCAGACATCAAATCCATCACCCGGAAACGTGATGGACCATACGTCATCATACCGCGCCTGCATATTTGCATAGACTGCGTCATCGACTTACTACGGTGAAAACTACGGTGGAAACCATGAACACATTTCCAGCAATGGATTTGGTCACAGACAGAATTTGTGTTATTTTAGCTGTTTACCAAAACATCTTAGTTACAGTCATACACAAGTTACAGTCATATAATGCATATGAATGAATGAATGAATCTTTATTTCGAACATGATTTAAAAATAAAAATAACTAATATGTAGAGTACAGTCCTATCAATTGTTCGAAAAGGAGTAGGAAGAAGCCTGTCCTACCCCTGTTTATACTTAACAATTATGCTTACATTATATAATCCAATTAATTAATACATATATTTCAGTATCATCCTTTCTAATACTTTTTCATTAAAAATAATTTAAACCTTTTTTAAAATAGAGCAATAGAGCAATATTTCTGCTTTCCTTCATATTTTCTTCATATTTTTGACATTAGGAACAAGTTATTAGTGTGATCACGATATCCGACCTTATGTACAATCCTCATAGCTTTTTTCTGTAGTGTAATCAATGGGTTTAAAGTGCTTTTATATTCATTTCCCCATATCTCCACACAGTAACTCAAATAGGGTAAGACAAGACAACAATATAGAGTATACAACATCCTCTGTTCCAGAATATGTTTTGCCCTGCACAATACTGCAATACTCCTTGATACTTTGGATCTAACGTATACCTTATATGAGATTTCCAACAAAATTTACTGGGCTTAAAGTGCAGACTCTCAGCTTTAGGTTAAGGGTATTCACATCCAAATTGAAGGAAGGGTTTATGAATTATAGATCTTAAAGTAATTATAAAGTAATAAGTAATAAGTATAAGTAATCTATAAAGTAATTAGACAATTGACTCAAAAGCTGTTTCATGGGCCAGTGTGGGCTATTTATTCCTTCATTATTTCTTTATCAATTAAGCAGGTAAAAGGTCTGAGTTGATTCCAAGTGTGGCATTTGCATTTGGAGGCTGTTGCTGTATACGCACAACATGCAGTCAACAGAGCTCTCAATGCAACTGAAACAGGCCATCCCCAGGCTGTAAAAACAAAACAAAAATCCATCAGAGAGATAGTGGGAACATTAATACTGGCCAAATTAACTGTTTGGTACATTCTGAGAAAAAAAGAATGCACTGGTGAGTGTGATGACATGGAAATGCATGGCTTCCAATGGCACTGGGTCACTAGTGTTTATTGATGATGTGAAGACAGAAGCAGACAGATGAATTCTGAAGTGTTTAGGGATATTCTGTCTGCTCAGATTCAGGCAAATTCAGCAAAGTTGATTGGATGGTGCTTCACAATACAGATGGACAATGACCCAAAATATAGTGTGTAAGCAACCCAGGACTTTTTTAAGGCAAAGAAGTGGAATATTCTGCAATGGCCAGAGTCAATCACCTGATCTCAACCCAATCAAGCATGCATTTCACTTGCTGAAGACAAAACTAAAGGCAGAAAGACCCACGAACAAACAACAACTGAAGACTGCTGCAGTAAAGGCCTGACAAAGCATCACAAAGGAGGAAACCCAGCATTTGGTGATGACCATGTGTTCCAGACTTCAGGCAGTCATTGCATGCAAAGGATTCTCGACTAAGTATTACAAATGAACATTTTACTTACAGTACAGGCCAAAAGGTTGGACACACCTTCTCATTCAATGTGTTTCCTTTATTTTCATGACTATTTACATTGTAGATTCTCACTGTGAATGAACACATGTGGAATGATGTACTTAACAAAAAAGTGTGAAATAACTCTAAATATGTCTTATATTTTAGATTCCTCAAAGTAGCCACCCTTTGCTTTTTTGTTGTTAATAAAATATATTTTTGTTGTTGTTAATAAAATATATAATAATAATATGATATATATATAATAACATATTATTAACACATATTATATTAAATATTATTATTATATATTTTATTAACAACAAAAAAGCAAAGGGTGGCTACTTTGAGGAATCTAAAATATAAGACATATTTTTCAGAGTTATTTCACACTTTATTGTTAAATACATAATTCCTATGTGTTCATTCATAGTTTTGATGCCTTCAGTGAGAATCTACAATGTACCAAATAGTCATGAAAATAAAGGAAACGCATTGAATGAGAAGGTGTGTCCAAACTTTTGGCCTGTACTGTATGATTGTTAATTTGTCCAATTACTTTTGAGCTCCTGAAAATAGGAGACTGTGTATAAAAATGGTTGCAATTCCTAATGTTTCATACAATATTTTTGTTCAACCCCTTGAATTAAAGCTGAAAGTATGCACTTCAATTACATCTTGATTGTTTCATTTCAAATCCTTTGTGGTGGCATACAGAGACAAAATTATGGAAATTGTGTCACTGTCCAAATACTTCCAGACCTAAATGTATATAAATAAAAGAATGTCAATGACCCCAGGTGTGGGACTTTATTAGGTCAAACAGGTTTGAGGGGTCAGGCAAAGGACTTGGTGGAGTCAGGCAAGGGTCAGGCGATCATCGTTGTAATCCATGGAGCAGGGCAGGAACCGTGGTGCAAGGTGCTGGGCTGGAGGTGTCCATGGTGCTGAGTGCACACTGATGAGCTAAATAAAACATTATATTTCTGAATATGTAAAATGCAAACACCAGAAATGCAAGAAAGTTTGAGGTATACCAAATGGAATTAATAACAAGTGTTACGACCCTTCTGTCTAGAGTAAAATAAGGGCCTAGGGTAGAGTGCACAATGTACAGGTGTGTTGCAACACAAATGCCCAAATAAGTGTACAAGGGATCAAATCAATTCAGGTTTTATTTGTATAGCGCATTTCTTACAAGATGCGACTCAATGCACTTCACGTAATGACAGATGTTCAGTGTCCAGTGTAGTGTAGTGTTCAGTGTTGTGTCCAGTGTCCAGTGTAGTGTTCAGTGTTGTGTCCAGTGTAGTGTTCAGTGTTGTGTCCAGTGTAGTGTTCAGTGTTGTGTCCAGTGTCCAGTAGTGTTCAGTGTTGTGTCCAGTGTAGTGTAGTGTTCAGTGTTGTGTCCAGTGTCCAGTGTAGTGTTCAGTGTTGTGTCCAGTGTCGTGTAGTGTAGTGTTCAGTGTTGTGTCCAGTGTCCAGTGTAGTGTTCAGTGTTGTGTCCAGTGACTGTCCAGTGTAGTGTAGTGTTCAGTGTTGTGTCCAGTGTCCAGTGTAGTGTTCAGTGTTGTGTCCAGTGTAGTGTTCAGTGTTGTGTCCAGTGTCCAGTGTAGTGTAGTGTTCAGTGTTGTGTCCAGTGTTGTGTCCTGTGACACCTCACTGAACACCTATGTGGGCCTAACTGGGTCATCAGCTGGGGACAACCAGTCAGACAAAGCAGTGTTTATAAAATGTAGTGCCTATTTAAAAAGTCCAGTCATTTAAAAATAATTTAAAAAAAAAGAAAAAAAAAAGATTATGACGATTATTCAACTAATTAAAATTCTCCACGATAAAGTTATCGCGGGTGTTTTTATCGCGATTAACGATAAACACGATAATCGTCCCATCCCTAGTCCAGTGTCCAGTAGTGTTCAGTGTAGTGTAGTGTTCAGTGTTGTGTCCAGTGTCCAGTGTAGTGTTCAGTGTTGTGTCCAGTGTCCAGTGTAGTGTTCAGTGTTGTGTCCAGTGTAGTGTTGTGTCCAGTGTAGTGTAGTGTAGTGTTCAGTGTTGTGTCCAGTGTCCAGTGTAGTGTAGTGTTCAGTGTTGTGTCCAGTGTCCAGTGTAGTGTAGTGTTCAGTATTGTGTCCAGTGTCCAGTGTAGTGTAGTGTTCAGTATTGTGTCCAACCCCCAGTGGTCAGACACGGACAGCTCCGTTGGTGGCCAGTTGTCCCTCTGCTCGGGACCACAGCTCGGCGCCTGCAAAAAGTCAGCTCTCAAAAACAAGAAAACAAGCAATAAAAATAGGGGGATAAGTAATCGGTAGACATCTGAGAATGTAGCTATTGTGAACTTTTAAATTACATTAAGTGGTTGAAGACAACGCAGCGTTTTTTTAGCCCTGCCAGCTGTACATCATTATCTTTGTTTTGTCACTATTTGCACTTCTGGTTATATGCATAACTGCATTTTGTTGTTGGTACTTGTACTCAGCAATGACAATAAAGTTGAATCTAATCTAATATCTCTCTAATATCTCTGATAACGCTAAACCACATAGGATTACCCAATTAGCCAAGCCAGATGAACAAAACTACGTGCGAAACAGCCGCGTAACACATGCAACAACCTAAATAATAAACACACATCTGAAAACTATAACATGTTCATTAATAATATTTCGAATTTCTCACCTGAGCTGCATTTGCCATTGTATTTGTAATTCTTCTTCTTCTTCTTCTCAATTGCGTGTTCAAATTATTGTTCGTTAAATGTCCTATAAAATGTCGCCGTGTTTATAAGATCCTTCAAAATCTCGCGGTTTCTTACCGACGCGCTTACGATGACGCGCTCCAACCAAATGGTACATCACGTTTCCGGGTGATGGATTTGATGTCTGCAGCTGGACCCTTCTCCAGTTTTGTGTTAAGAGATTTAACTAAATCAGATGAATAATAGACTAATAATTATCTAGGATACTCAAGTTGTTTGCAAATAATTCTGTGAAATATGAGCCAATTCACAACAATATAGACATACAGACCTTTTTATTGGGTGACATTTGTCTGAAATACAGTAAAACAAGCAGAGAATTCTCTGTAAAGAGCTCACTCTATCACAACAGGATAACCAACAGGTTGGTTTAAAGTAAGAGAAAGGTTGTGAGTGAGATGTCATTACAAAGGGAGATGTGAAGCACTAATGAGAGTGGCCGTTGACTTCAGCGGTTAGCTGTGCTAGAATCAAGACCAAATGTCCAGTACACCATTAAACAAATAGAAAAGTATCTTTATTTACACATTGGCTCTTTCAATGTTTGGATAACATGATGAACAGAAATTCCATCTCTCTTTAACACGTCTGTGAGACATCTGGATCGATACAGCTGCATTGTAGTGAACCATAAGCAAATCCTTCAAATATCAGACTACAGACTACTACAGCGTGACATAACACATCACCATTATATGGCGTCCAAATAGAAAAGTCACAATAACCCATTCCCCAACCAAAACATTACATTGAGGAATATGTGAGACAACTCTCAAATATGAGGCCACTTGACAATGCCAAATTGAAGTTCGATGAACTGTTGTGTTGTTTTCTGTGGAGGGAGGCAGGTGTGGTGTTTTTGTAGGATAAAAAAAAAACAAAAAAAACAATGTCTTTTTAGTAGAGAGAAGGGAGGGTGAACTGTGGTCCGTGGTCTGCTGCCCCTCCACTTCAGTCAAGACAGGAGGTGTTGATCTCCAGACTCAGACCCAGTCTGCTCTGCCTCACTGGGGGGGGGGCTCGGGAGCCCCTGACGGGCTGTCCATATCAGGGAGCTCCAGTTTCTCCCACTCCGTCAGTTTGAGGGTTAAATGCTGGGCGATCTCATTGGGGTCAGTGTGCAAAGCAGCAGGGACGTTCTAGAAGATAAAGAGAGGGAAAACAAAGTGAACACTAACATCTCCCAAGACATCCATGGATTAATAGGAGATTTTTTTTCTGAGTGGGGCAGTTCCACTCATATTTGTCTTTTTTATAGATAGACACAGTAGAGATTTTTGACAGGAAGGATGGGTGAGAGAGAGAGAAGGGAGATGCAGGATATGTCCATGGTCGGAATCGAACCGGGAACCCTGCGGTTACATGGTCGACGCTTAACCCGCTACACCACCAAAGCGCCTCAACCACATCCATGTATTTATGTCTAGGTTCTCCTCGCCATGGCTGTAGTAAGGTGAAATGACCAGTGTAGCCACAACTATTTGTTTACGAGAGATGTAAACATATCCCAGCTAAACTAAGTGGTTGTGAATGTACACATTTCCCACGATTAATATCTCCATCCCCCAGGGGAATGTGCAGAGATGCAGGTTTGAACTGCACATACTTCTGGACAATGTATAGACTTGTTCATTCTGTGTAATTATTTCTTTTTTAAATTTCTTTGAATTATTTTATTGAATCTGAGATTCAAACAATAAACCGTTCTCCCGCAATGTTTTGGGGGGTAATCAGCTATAGGATGAGGCAGGAGAAATGTAACGACTCAATCCCATAGGCAGTCCATGAGATCAAAGTGATAGTTCTAAGCATGTTATGAAGCTATACAGTGTTTTGTTTACAAACAATGGAGTAAAACAAGGTTCTATTTTGGGCTCGGGGGGGCGGGGTAGGACTTCTTCTCTGCTGGCCGCTTGGCACCGCCCTCTCTACAAGGAGTGGTCTCTCTACGAGGAGTGGTCTCTCTACGAGGAGTGTCTCTCTACGAGGAGTGGTCTCTCTACGAGGAGTGGTCTCTCTACGAGGAGTGGTCTCTCTACGAGGAGTGTCTCTCTATGAGGAGTGTCTCTCTATGAGGAGTGTCTCTCTATGAGGAGTGTCTCTCTACGAAAAGTGGTGTCTCTCGGAGGAGTGTCTCTCTAGGAGGAGTGGTCTCTCTAGGAGGAGTGGTCTCTCTAGGAGGAGTGGTCTCTCTAGGAGGAGTGGTGTCTCTAGGAGGAGTGGTCTCTCTAGGAGGAGTGGTGTCTCTAGGAGGAGTGTCTCTCTAGGAGGAGTGTCTCTCTAGGAGGAGTGGTCTCTCTGCTGGGTCAAGGCTTTTCTCTGTCTTGGCGCGGTTTGATGGGGTGGCGCGGTAGGGGCAGGTGGGCAGAGAAGAGGATGCAGTGGTGGTCAGAGAGTGGAAATGGAAGAGGGTGGGGGTTGGGTATGGGTAGGGAGGCAGAGCAGACAAGGTCGAGTGTGTGGCCTTTTACATGGGTGGGGAAGTTGATGTGCTGGGTGAGGTGGAAACAATCAAGGAGAGAGAGGAAGTCAGAGGTGAGGTTGGAGTTGGGTTTGTCGACATGGATATTAAAGTCACCGGGTAGAAAGGGAAGAGGCGATGGTGAGGAGTTCAGAGAGATCAGAAAGAAAAGAGGGGTGTGGCTTCGGTGGGCGGTAGAGTAGGAGTGCAGTTATGGAGTTGGGGAGTGAAAAGGCGAGGTATTCGAAGGATGACATGGGTGGGAGGTTGAGGTCCAGTACAGTGACAGTTAGGGTGTGTTTGTGGAGAGCAGCGAGACCACCCCCTCGCTTAGAGGCGGGTTTAGCGATGTAGGTGTAATTAGGGGGGGTGGCCTGGTTGAGTGAGTAGTAGTCCGAGGGTTGTTGCCAGGTTTCAGTGAGGAGAAGTATGTCCAGGTTGTTGTCCAGTATCAGACAGGGGATTTGTTGGAGAGAGAGCGAGTGTTCAACAGTGCAAGGGAGATGGATGGGGGAGCAGGGGGGAGAGAGCGGAGGTTTGAGGGGTCAGCGGTGCGGTGTGTGGTGATGACAGGTGAGCGAGAGTTAGTCCAGAATGAGGGGATGTTTGTGCCTTCAGGGTGGTGTAGAGTCCGGTGTCGATGTTGCTGGGAGCCTCGGTGGATGTAGCGGCGGCGGCGGAGAATGCCTGCCTTGGTGGCGGCGGTGGCAGCAGCAGCAGTGAGGCGATGGTTATGGTTCAGTGAGTGGAGGTCAGTGGCAGTATAGGTGAGACGAGAGAAGGGCAGGGGGAGGTGGGGGGTAGGTGAGATGGCCGGGAGTCTAGGGCAAAACGATAGGAGCAGCAGGAGGGTGAAACCAAGTTGGAGATGAAACCAGAGCACAGGTGGGAGTAGTTCAGTGGATAGGTTGGGAGTGACTAGTAGTTGGTGGGCAGTGAGTTGTGTAAACATGGCAGTGAACCAGAGTGACAGCGTGGTGTTGTTGTTGTTGTTGTTGTCATATGTATTGCTGGCTTGGGACTGGCGGCCGGCCAGCCTAGCCGTGCCATGCCAGCGACCAAATCCCACAGTAGTGAGTGAAGGTTGGGAAGGACTGACACTCACCTGAGGAGATGGCAACCCCCAAACTGGGGAGGGAGTGGTGGCTACCTCCCAGGACGAGGGTAGTAGCACAGCACGGCCAGGCTAGCGTTGTCTGAGAGCGGCGCGCAGCGGGTCGGTCGGCAACACAGAGCCGGGGGACAGGAACGATGGTGTCAAGAAGTGTGAATCCAGTGGGAGTTAGTGGTCCAGTGATGGGGTTAGTGGTGGCGGTGAATACTGTAGTCCGGTAGTGGAGGCAGTGAGAGGCGGGAGATGGCGGGGGGGGGGGAAGCAGCGGAGGTCGGTGAAAAAAATTAATAAAAATAAAGTGAAAATACTTGGAAAAGAAAATAAAGAAAATAAAAAGCGGAGACTTTTGGGGGAAGGCGGGCACACAAAACAAGGTAGACGTTGAAAACAAGAAACTATAGACACTTTAGGACAGGACACAAAAAGACAGGACAGGGAAACAGAAGCGGCAGTCGCAACGTGGACGCCAGCGGTGCTCTGAACCCGGAAAAGCAGCTACGGCAGACGCAACAAGACAAACAGGACAAAAAGCCATAATTTTGGCTCTGTACGCCACGACATCAGGGACACATACTTCCTGATGTCCTGTACCAATCCTACTGACGTCCTGTACCAATCCTACTGACGTCCTGTACCAATCCTACTGATGTCCTGTACCAATCCTACCGATGTCCTGTACCAATCCAATCCTAGACTGGCCCTTTAGAAGAAAAAAGAAGAAGCAAAGAAAAGGAAAACACAAAGGAAATCTTACCTGCAATTCTGAAATTTTACTTTCCCGAGTGCTGAACTCTCTGAGCATGTAATTGTTTCCAGCCTGTAAGCAAAACCAGTGAAAGGGGAGACTCGTTTAATATGCAGCTATTTCCAAGGTCACCATTTAAGTGATCATTCTAAAATGTATAAATGGTCTCAACAGGAATCGAACCCCCAAACTAAGCGTTGTTAGCGCCATGCTCTACCAACTGAGGATCATATGCCACAGCCATCAACTGGTTTTCAAGGTAAGCAAAACCGGTGAAAGGGGTGACTCATTTTATTCACAGTTATTTCCAAGGTCCATATTTAAGTGTTCATTCTAAAATGCTCATCATATCCTATCACCATACCATTCCTGCTGGCACCATATATACTGAAAAATGTATGCGCTCACTGCAATGTAAGTCGCTTTGGATAAAAGCTAAATGGCATATATTATACACAGTATTTGACCTTCACTGGGTGTCAAGGTTAGGGTCAGGGTTAGGGTCAGGGTCAGGGTTAGGGTTCGGTCGGCCACTTGCCTCGTGATAGAGCCGGGTGTCGTTTATCCGGATCAATACCCCGTCGACTCGCAAGAAGAACCGCAGCAGCAGGAAGAAACTGGTTGGCATCACTCTCTGCAAACAAACCAGGTTTTATTTGCCAATCACTCAATCAATCGCTGATTGGAACGTGTGTGTGTGTGTGTGTGTGTGTGTGTGTGTGTGTGTGTGTGTCCGCCCGAAACAATACACCTGCACCCCCCCAGGGAGAACAGAGCTCTGGGCCCACAGGGTCAGCCATTTTTTCGACACACAAAAAGGGAACAACAAGCCACTCTTCAAATATCCTTGCGCCAAATATGACTCACGATTTTGACACTGATCATGGACACGCCGTGGTCATGCAGCTCGTCTTCAAACAGCAACACGTCGTCGAAGAACATAATCTGCTCTCGCGCCTTCAGCTTCTCCATGTCTATACGTTCCTCTGTTTCCGTTACCTTATGGAGGAAGCAGAAAAGGGGCGATTCTCTCAGACACTGAAGTTTCAGCTGTTTCATTAAAACATGTCCTGATGTGGCCTGGGGTGGTCCAGTGGTCTAGCACCGCGGCCTACGGTGCACACATGTGGTTCGAATCTGGCCCATACCCGCTAACATGCCCTCTTCTCCTTACTTTCCTGTCTATCTTCACTCTCTCTATGCAATAAAATGAAAAATATGAGTGAGAGGATTGCCCCACTCAGAAAAAAAATTACCTTTAAAAAAACAAAACAAAAACATGTGTTGATAGTAACTGTCCTGCAGCAGTCTTTTGGTAAGTGAATGAGATATGATATTTCTCTGCCAGTGTGACTCTCACCCTCATCTGCAGGTCCTCCCCTAACAAGGTGCCTCTGTAGTCTGTGGTGTACGTCCAGTCGTAGCGTTTCACCACCTCTTTGGAGTGCTCTGAGTCGGCCCTGAGAATACACACCCGTGACAAAGGTCAAATTCGGTAACCAAGCATCATTCTAAAAAGGGATTGAAGATCAAACGTTTCACCCAAGCAATCTCTGCAACACTACTGCTTCTGTGTCCTACACTGACATACAAGATGGCCTCAAAGCGCTTCACATGTCAGGAATATGAAACATTTAAAAGAAGCAGTCACGTAGAGTAGGAAGGGTAGGTACCCACAAGGCCATAGGACTGCTCAACTGGCCCCTTCTCACCTGCTCTCCTGCCATTCCTGTGCACAGGCAACTTTCACAGAGTCCTGCATGTTGTTGACACGTTTCAGGGCATCTATAGCGTTGAACTCAATGCCGTAGCCGTCTGTGTGTTGGATGCGTAGAATGTTGTCCCCAAACAGCATCTCTGGGAGCGAAGGCATCTGCATCTCCTCCGCTAACCTGGGGTGGAGATTGGCAACATTGGACTTAGCTCCAGCGCCACACTGAAAAAGGGCTGCTGAATATCCATACAGACTCACTTTCTACCCTTCATGGCCTGATGCCACGTTGTGTAGACCATATCAAATAATGCCAGTTTCCATACATGGCATTCCGCTTAGTGTGGCGGTAAACTAGAGAGTGACTGGCCAAAGGCCATAACTGTAAAGGAAGAAGGGGAAATGCAATTTGCAACACGTGTGTTGTTTCCAGTGTCATGTTTTGAGTTTTTCCACCGTGGCTTCTGGTAATGACATGTAGAAAGTGAATGCGTATGGATAAGTAGCCTACATGGGTATTTTCAAAGCTGGCATATGTGATGCCGAAACAGGTAAAGGGTACTCATGTTGAATTAAGTCACAAGCTAATACCACAACACCTCATCTCATGAAATCATATGGGAGTGTGAAATAATGGAAAACATTATTTGACATATACTGTAGGCTACGAGTTGAGAATTGTATAGAGCTTGCAAAGGGTTACAATAGATTGTTAACATAATACATTGTGCAACTCTTATCTGACATCAAAATAGCTAGCTAAACAGTTTCTAGGATGGAAGGATAAGGAAGAAATTCACCTCTCAATGTCCTTAGACTTCATGATGTGGGTTTTAGCAGCAGTGACTTTCCATGGTCCAAACGTGAAGTCTTGTTTGCTGCTCTTAAATCCATGGGACATCATGGCTGACAAGTTGGCAAACATCAACTAAAAATACACACATACTCATCAGGGGCATTAGCAAAATATCACTATTAACAGTGAGCAATTTAAAGCACCTATCCATGGCCGCTACCTTATTGCAGCTACCGAGGGGCTTGAGTCCTAGGCACAAAATCGTTTTACGCACGGTCAACACTGGATTAAATACCTCAAAGCAAACCTATAATCCTCTACTTCCATTCTACCCAGAAACAATCTTACGAAATACGAAAACATACCCGACCATGTTTGCTGATGCACCGATATCCACACTTCGTGTCCGGCAACAATTCACTGCGCCGCAACATCATTATTACAGACAGGTGTGATTGTGCTGCTCATTGAGCGATAATGTGTGAACATCGGTGCATCAACAAACATGGTCGAGTGTAGGATTACTCACAACATCCACATATTAATCCCACAGATGCGGCTAAGGAGCCTAGGACCTCGGGTTGTAGCTATGCAAAATGTGACACAAGGGGTCAGCTAGCTACTCTGTTGTTGGTGCAAAAGGGGCATAGACTTATTGATTACGGTGTCACCAACAAAAGTGTTATTCGAATATTGTATTTATATAAAGGTGTTTAGCTAGCTGGCGCTGGTAGTATTGGCTAGTAGTAGCTCCGAAGAAATGCACTAAATCGACTAGCTACGTAATGTACAAATCTTTACTACTTGACAGCCAATCAAAATATAACCCTTATGGACCAGTTTTCAATGGAAAGAAAAATCAAACGTTTGATATTCTATAGAGGAAAGCACAGATACTTACTTCAGTATTTTGATTGTCAACTAGCGTCCATGAAATGAGGGTTACACTAAAAGGCGTCCGATGTACATTTCATTCAACTATTCTATGGTTCCGAGCGTTATTGGATGTGCTTGGAGAGATTTTTATTTAAAAAGAATAGTATTATTAATAAATAATTTATTAAAGACAATATATTTTAAAATGTTGTTGTCCAAGCTGTCCTCAATGATCTATGATGATGCTGGAGAGAGAATGGAGGGTTGCTATCTTAGCTGTCCTGGTACAGCAGTGGAGAGAAAGACTGGGCGATGGTCCCCCAGTATTGAGTAAACACCCCCCCCCCACACACACACACACACACACACACACACACACACACACACACACACACCAGGCTAGTTGGATGAACTAGACAGGTGATGGACAATCTCTGGAAACAAAGGGATGTGCAAATCATGTTTTAGACCAGGTACACTATATCAGACTAATACATCAGACTATCAGACTAATACATCACAAAAATATATCACAAATATTAACCCTTTAAAGCCTTGCGCTTTGTGGCTGTATATGTATGCGCTATGTGAGCTACACTCACCGGCCATATATATAGCCTAAACTTTTAATAGGGTGCCTTTTCCGTCCCCAGTACAAATCATGTTGTATTTTGTCTAAATTTGGACAAATACTAATTCCATTAGTTTTTCTTGTATAGTGTGGACCCCCACACCCCCCCTCGGGGAGCCCCCGTCGCCCCACACACCCAGCCCGCCCCACCACCACCAGCATGGGCACAGGTCCTGCCAAAAGAGAATCTCATGCGCAGTTAAGATGCAACAACACAATAAAGATGACAGCAATACAACATGATGGTGGTCCAGGTACATCCTGGTACCGGTTCTGGTACTGCTCTAGGTGCTACTGGGAGCTGATAGTGCCTCATCAGCACCCAGGTCCTTTTTCCTGTCAACACAAGATCTCAAAGCACGATAGCATAGTGATCCTAGTTCTATAATGTCCAATGTCTCCCTTAGTTATAAAAGGCGACATTGAATAAGTAGGTGTCGTATATTTTCTACTTAAACACACACATGCATAGATAGTATGATAGGGGGTCATGCTATTCTGTAGCCTTCATGTTTGCACCAGCGGGCACCCGGAAGGGTGACATCACAGTGACATCACAGGGGACGGCCCTCATGACCATCTAGATAAGGTGATAGGCTATGGCCTGTGACTGTATTTGCATATTGTTGATGAATAGGGTTGAGACCCAAGGGGCTTTCTCTTGTCCAGCCCTGGCCCACGGGGAACACATGTAATGTATATATCTGCCTGTAACTCTGATTAAATTGTCTTAAACTCAATAACTGTTCTTTGATTCATAACCAATAAGAGAAATACACAACACATGGCGAGCCTAAAACCGGGAGTCTATAAAGAGGAATACGTTTGAAAACTTAAGCTGAAGCCACAGCTCTGAAGACGGTAAGAACGAAAATAGCGCTATTTTCTGTTTAAACTGCTAGGGGCGCGTGTACAACAGCTGTGTTTTCAAGCATTTTCTTTGAGACTAAAACAACCTTCAACTTTAAGGTTTAAAGTAAAGTAACTTGTTGGAAAAGGAAACACATCTTTCATAGTCTTTAAGCTGGGGTTGGGGAGAGAGCCGAATTTGGTAATTCGCGTTTTTGTGTAATATTGTGTTAAGATATTAGTTGTGTAACTAATAGATATTGTTTGGGTGGTATTACGGAATATCGTGAGTGTGTGTGTAGAATTGTGTTAAAGTGTAAATGGACTGTGTAGTCTATTTTTGTAAGATATGTGAAAGAGCATTATTGTAGCAGTGAAAAACATATGAGACTCTTTGTCTGTGTGAAAGGACGCCATTGTCCATTGTAAACGGAGCGATAACACGCACGCTCGGGCACGCGCGCAGACACGCGGACACACAGGGCCTAGATATCTCTGTGAAGAGACTGTGGAAAACGTGAATGCATTGTAGAATATTTGAATGAGATTTAATTTGGGAAATAATATAGTCGTGAAGTTGTTGTGTCGTGGAGAATGTAATTTGTTTGTGAAAACAGAGTTGTGTTAAGATTGTTGATTAAGGCGAAAACAGAGGGCGCGGTCTCCCCCAGAAGGAAAAGGACAGAGACTAGCCCCTCCTCCTCCTCCTTCCTCTCCTGTTGTTCAAACATACAGACACGTTGCGTGTGATTGTTGCATTACATAGATTGTAGTGATTCAAAGATAGAAGGATAGTGAATTGATCATCGGGGGATTTAAAGTAGTTTAAAGATATTTGTCATTGTCTGTTAAAAGTAAAAGAATAGATTGTGAGTTTTAGGTAGAGTCGTTCTGTGAGATAGAGCTGTAGGCTGCCGGCGCCATCTGCTGGCCAAAACACGACAAGACATTTTTAAAACATTGGCTCTCTGTAAATTGATGAAATACAACCCTCCTTCATTGATGATGTTTGTAAATGATCGTTATATATTACTTTAATTAATTTAATTAATTACAAATTGATTGAATTAATTATTCAGATCATTTCATTTTCTGTTTTCACAAAACTTTGATCAATTGGTTTATAATAGTCTAAGGATAACGTTTTCTTTCACAGGTTTACATCAATGAAGTGTCAATGACTAAGTCTAATTAATTATGCATTCCTTTCAAATAACAAGTCGATTTCTTTACAGATTGTAATTAATAATTAATCATTTTATTCCTTCCAAATGACAAGTCGATTTCTTTACAGGTTGTAATTAATATTCGTGTTTTACATCTTTTTATTTCAAGTTAAGTTCTTTTTCACAGTTTTTGATTAGGAATAGCAGAATAGTTTGTATTGATAATTAAGCAGTAAAAGGGTTTTTGTAAATCGGTGAATACTTAGGTGTTGACCAGCCTTTGTGATTTAATAATTGTGTTGACCAGAACTGTAATTCGTATTGAATGAGTAATTAAGTGACACATATTCATAAACAATTAGGAAACACATTTAAGTATAAAGTACTTACATAGATATTAGATTTAAGTTAATACTGCACTGACATACACAAGAGGCAAATCTGTTATTCTGAGTTGCAGGGTTTTGTGGGGATGGTTAATACAGTTATATTGGACTAGCATTTGTTTAGCAAACAAGACAAAATAAGGTGGGTTGTAAGAAGCGTACACCTTATCTAATATAGAATATTGTCAGCATATTGAGCAAGTAGAATGGGGTCAAATTCAACGAAGCTGTTAAAAGATATTAGTGAACATCGTGGAATGTTGGCTACGTTATCCCCTATGGCTGTAGTGGAAAAAATGAATCCTCTTGTTAGGGAAATTAGCAAAATGTCTACGAAATGGAATAGCCGTTGGGCATACATTGAACAGCCGTGGCCGAAAGAGGGCAGCCTTAATTTACAAATAATTGCAACATTGGAAATACTTATCAATGGGCACAAAGCACATCAAAGAGGAAAGATTAGATCAGAGAAACGCAAGTTAGAGTTAGCTATTTTAGATCTATTTAAGGTAGAGGGACAGAAAATAGCTCAGATGGAACCGGAAAAGAAAAATGAATTGGCCAGAACACTGGAACAGAAATTGAACATTCCATCCCCAGACATGTGTCCTGTCTCCAGTCCCCCTCCATATGCTAAGGCACTGGAGGACCATTCCCAGAAGAAGAAGAAGGAGCCAAGGGGAAAAGGGGACGACAGGAGTGACGAGGAAGATGACAGCGAAGATGGCAGTGAAGACTCAAGTGATGACGACAGTGCAGATGGAGGCTACAACGCGCAGGTCAGGAAGATGATAGCCACAGCCGAAAGGAAAGGTGGGAGAAGACGCCCGGAGAAAGCGGAAAGAGAGGAAGAAAGACACCACAGATGGCTGAAGGAGCAACGAGAAAGGGAGAAAGAGGGAGATTGTCACCGAATGTCATCAAATACATTAAAGAACTGTCCAGTGCTGATTCGGGGTAACAAGATGGAATATCATCCGTGGCATCATACAGATCTGTCTGAAGTGATGTCGAAGCTCCCCGTTCTTCAAGATGGTGGATACCCGTGGACTACTGAGATGGACGTGAGACTGACAGGAACGCAGGCCGCAATGGGAGACCTGAAAAGACTCTTAGCTTTTATTGCAGGATTGGATACAATGCAGGAAATATTGATGAAGGCAGGACTTCATAGATATATCAATACATCAGTTTATGATCCAGAGCTCTTCGCAGCAAACAGAGGCAAACTGTGGAAAGCAATCAGGGAGATCTACCCTACTCACATTCACCCAGACAATATCATTGTGAAGCCACTGGGGGGAGATGAGAATCCCCGGGGTTTTGTGGCCCGTGTGCACTCTCAATGGAGAAGTGTGACAGGGAAAGACGCTGAAGATAACCCCTTAGAAAAATTCATAATCAGGGAAAAAATACAAGAAGGGCTTCCTACCCCAGTTAAGGATAAGCTAGCAGAAGTGGTGGGGCTACGACACATGAACAAAGCTGTTTATATAGACCACGTAGCTCATCAAGTTGAGTTATATCGAAAGAATATTCAGATACAGAAGGCAGAAGACGAAGAATCACTCAGAATATTGACTCATGTGCAATTGACTGAAAGCGAGAGGAACATAGAGGGAGTGCAGGCTTTAGCCCCACAGCAACAGCCACCTGGAGTGCAGACTGCTACTTACCAGTCCTACTCACAGGGGCCACAAGGGGGGTATCCTGCTACTTACCAGTCCTACCCACAGGGGCCACAAGGGGGGTATCCATACCCACAAGGGCCACCAGGGGTGCAAGCGGTTCCATACCAGCCATACAACCAGCCTGGCCAAGGACCACCACCAGGGGGATGGACAGCAGCAGGGAAGAAGATGCTAGAACCGTGTTACCAATGCGACCAGAATGGACATCTAGCCTGTACCTGCTGCAACAGGCCCCAGGGGGGCGCAGGGGGGAGCCAAGGAGGAGGATATTGGCCCCCTACTACACCTGCTCCAGGAGTGATGAACCCTTACGGAGGCCCAGCAGCTGGCCTATAGGGGTGCCCGGAAGATCCGAGTGGGAGGTGCCAGCTGGTGGTGACAAAGAAGCCTGAAGGCGCCACGCACCTTCCTATGTCTAGAGAATATGTGAAGACAATCGGATTTGAGGGAATTAAACAGCTGATTCCTACAACTGAGCTTGTAGACTTAGAGTACAAGGGACAGAGAGCAACTCTGTCAACATTTGTGTCAGAACACACGCCAACAGGGCTGCTAGGGAGAGATGCTCTATGCCAATTGAACTGTACAGTAAAATGCACACCTGACGGCTGTCAGGTGACGGTGCCATCCGGTGTTCAGATTCCATCGACGGCCAGAGTGATTAAGCATAGAACAGACCTACAAGCTTTGCCTTTAAAGGGAGCTGATATAGAATATTGGGTTGATGGGTCTTGTTACGGGGTAGGAGAAACTTTGTGCGCTGGGTATTCCTTAGTTAAAGCACAGAATTCAAAGTTTATTGTAGAACAGGCTGAGGCAGTTCCTCAGCCTTGCTCGGCTCAGTTGGCTGAGTTGATTGCCCTCACAGAAGCATGCAACTTGGGAACCGGACGGAGAGTGACAGTGTACACCGACTCTGCCTATGCACATAATGTTTGTCATTTTAATGGAGCTGTATGGAGGGGGCGGGGTTTTAAGAGAACTGATGGTACGCCTATACAGCATCACGCACAGATCATGAAGCTGTTACAAGCCATGATGAAGCCAAAGGAATTAGCCATAGTGAAGTGTGCCGCACACAGGTCTGAATCATCACATGTCACACAAGGTAACAGGGCTGCAGAGGATGCAGCCAAAGCCATTACAGGAGCAGACAAGGCAGGTAAAGGTCTTCTGGTCACACATGAAAAGCAATTACAGGGCATGGTCACACTTGAGGATTTATTGATGTTACAGAGTAGAGCAACTTTGTTAGACAAGAACGTTTGGCTAGCAAGGGGGGCAAGTCAGGATGACACAGGTCTATGGAGGAATCATGAGGGGTTGGTTGTAGCACCCTCAGATTTATTAGGCATGTTAATACGGGAAGCTCATGGATTAGCACATGTGGCTAGGGGGGAGGTAAGACGCAAGATCACCAAGGAATATGGGTTTTGGAGTCCATATTTGATGGAACAGATTGACCATGCTTTAGGTCAATGTGGGGTCTGTTGGAGAAACAACATCAGAGTGGGTACACCAGTGGTGTCTGGGCATATCCCTACCCCAATAGGGCCACGGGTGGTGGACAGGGGGGTGGATGTACAGAGTAGGCAGGATGTTGTGCCAACAGGTGCCGAGGTCCCCAGAGAACCTGAGAAGGAGGAGCTACGACGAGATGCTGTGGTGTTGCCTGAGCCAGTGGCAATGCCAGCGTTACAGCCAGTGATATTACCGGCAATGCCTGAAGCCGAGGGGACAGTGGAAAGCTGTCCGGATGCCAATAAACCAGAAACCAACGAAGCAGAGAGTGTTGACAGTCTGGAGGTCCAGCCTGGGGGTGTCCAAAGCCTGGACACCTGTGCTACTGGGGATGCTGGCGAGTGCCTGCATCATGCTTCAGATGATGCTGAGGGCGACTCCCCAGACCTTGATCAGCGTGGGAGGGGACCAGGCGGCTGCCTGAACCTCAATGACACTGACGGACGACGACCAGTTAGGAAAAGATTAAAGACTATGAATAGGGTAGTGAAGCAGCAGATCAAAGGGAACGACGGGAATGGACAGCAGATGATAGCATGGCTGGAAACGGTCTTAGGGGCATGGGAAACTTATTTTGCTAAGATAGGAGCACCTATTATAGCAGACATGATTTTTGACTTTCTTAGGAGACAGGGCCTCATTGACTGTTTTTGGAAAATCAGTCACTCAGTCCACGTTAATGAACTTTTCAGAAGACTAGTCCTCACCTGAGGTGAAGATCTATGCATTAATGCATTCCCTTTGTCCTATGCTTACTGTTGGAGAATTATGTGTTATGATAACTGAATGTCATTATTTGTGTATTGTTTGTTTATTTCTATATCGTATGTGATTGATGTCAGTTGAGAAGTGATGTAGTGGTTATGCAAAGATAGGAAAGAGGTTCTGTTCCTAACGCAACGAAGAAAATGGAAGCTCCTGACTATGAAAGTGTTATCAATCTGAGACAGCGGTAAAGGCTGTTCTCCAACTGGGTCCACGTGCTAGTAACCTCTGACCCTGACGCTTCAAGGACAGAGAAGACATCGGTCGTTGGAAGTTTTTGTGTTGAAATATGTATGATGTACTGTGTTTAGATTAATTTGTATTGTTATTTTTAGGATTCTTTTTTATTGTTAATTGTTTTGTATTTGGTTGCTGGTACTGGTGCTGGGTTGGTCTGTGTTATTATGTTTCTTGTGTTGTGTGTTGGTGTAGTTTTTCTGTCTGTTGTTGTTTTTTTTTTTGAATGTTTTGTGGGGTTTTTTGTTTTTGTTTTTGTTTTGTGGTCGTTTAGTTTCGGAACACCCTCTGGGTGGTCCGAGGGGGGATGTGTCGTATATTTTCTACTTAAACACACACATGCATAGATAGTATGATAGGGGGTCATGCTATTCTGTAGCCTTCATGTTTGCACCAGCGGGCACCCGGAAGGGTGACATCACAGTGACATCACAGGGGACGGCCCTCATGACCATCTAGATAAGGTGATAGGCTATGGCCTGTGACTGTATTTGCATATTGTTGATGAATAGGGTTGAGACCCAAGGGGCTTTCTCTTGTCCAGCCCTGGCCCACGGGGAACACATGTAATGTATATATCTGCCTGTAACTCTGATTAAATTGTCTTAAACTCAATAACTGTTCTTTGATTCATAACCAATAAGAGAAATACACAACATAGGTTTTAAGGTCTCGCTTAAAGGGAGGTGGTTGGAACATTTAAAGGGGGAGATTAAGAAGATTGGTATGTGGTAGTAATAGGAATAGAATAAAGAGGGAGAGGAGGTTGAGAGAGGTATTGAGGAGGGAGGTGGATAGATTAGAGGAGGAGGTAGGATATGATGCGGTGAGGTATGTTAAGGCTAGGGAAGATTTGAAGGAGTTTGAGGAGAAGAACGGCAAAGGGGCGATTGTTAGGAGTAGGGCAAGGTAAGCATTGGAGGAAGAGAAATGTACAGTTGTTGTTTTTTAGGGTTAGAGAATGTGAAACAGAGTAGGAATTGTATAGTAGAGTTAGAGGGCGAGAAGGGAGAAAAGGTTAGTGATTTTGTAGAGATAGTAGGGACGGTACAGAGCTTTTATGAGGATTTATTTAGGAGAGAGGAGGTGGATGAAGAGAGCTTAGATGAGGTGTTAGGAACATTTAGGATAAAGATAGAAAAGGAAGATAAGGAAATGTGTGATAGGGAACTAGGGATGGGAGAGATAGAGGCAGCAATAAAGGAATTGAAAAAGAATAAGAGTCCGGGGTTAGATGGGTTGGTGGGTGAGTTCTATGAGGAGTTTAGAGAGTTGCTGGGGCCAATATTATTGAAAGTGTTCACATTGGTGGAGGAACAAGGAGAAATGCCAGCTACTATGGCAATGTGGGTGGTGAGCATTGTGTACAAGAATAAAGGGAGTAGGGGGAAGTTAGGGAATTGCAGACCTCTCTCAATGTTGAACACAGATTATAAGATTTTAGCAAGGGTGTTAGCCAGGATGAAGAGGATGATAGGGAAAGTTGTAGGGAAGACACAGGCTTATAGTATACCGGGCAGAGATATAGTGGACATATTATGCAGTATTAGGGATGTGGGTGAGGAGGATGTATAGTGAGGCTTGGAGCTGCATGAAGGTGAATGGGATTCTTACAGATAGCTTTAGGTTAGGGAAGTCTGTGAGGCAGGGGTGTCTGCTATCGGCCTTGCCTCACAGGCAATGCCTTGTCAAGGTCTGCTGCCTTGTCAATGTATGCTGCCTTGTCAATGTATGCTGCCTTGTCAATGTATGCTGCCTTGTCAATGTAGGCTGCCTTGTGTTGTCACACGCTGTCTTAACATTTACTGGGCACACTACATCACCATGGTATAAATGTCATACCAAATGAAAGAAGGAAGTCTTGGGCACATATTTTGCATTGATTATATCTTCATATCTTATTTCAGTACAGAGCTGTAGACCGTTAAATAGACAGTGTGCATTTGTGACAATTTGCCCCATCAGCGGGACACACTACGTCAGGCAAGCTGTCACATTGGATTATCAACAAATAAGAACACAACTTATTAATTGTGAATATTGATTATAATATCAATCAATTCCAAAGCCAAATTCAACTTCAATAAATAACTAAAAATTAAAACAATCATGCCTAGAGAATCTGGCAAATCATGTCTTTGAATCAAAACATTAATGCTGGCATGAACCCTTTACTTTAAACTTTGGAATTGAAAATTCTCTGGCGTGCACGTAGATCCACAGTAATTGTTGGAATTGGAATGTAATGTAATGTATTACCGGCTTGTAGTGTGTTAGTAGACAGACAAACAAACAAGTTGTCATATTTGGACAAGTAACTTGAGCTCTTGGACAAGTAAAAGATAAGTTCACTTGTCTGAAGGGGTATTAGAGAATGAATGTAAGGATGGAGGGTTGGGGTTGATGAATCTGGAGGTGAAAAAGAAGACTATGAGAGTGAAAAGGATCAAATCAAATCAAGTTTTATTTGTATAGCGTATTTCTCAAAAAATGTGACCCAATGCGCTTCACATTCAAGATTCAAGATTCAAGATTCAAGATTGCTTTATTGTCTGTCACAGAGTGACACAAATTCTCCTTTGACAGGCTTTGTGCAGTTCATGAATACGTTATCCACATTAAAAACACACATAGGTCACATACATACAATAAAAACAGACAGATATAACAGTGTTTATAACATGTAGTGCCTATTTAAAAAGTCTAGTCATTTAAAAATAATTGTAAGAAAAACAGTATTATGATTTAAAAAGCTAAAATGCAAAAAATTTGTGGTTTAAAAGAAAAACAGTGTGCTTCCTATTTTAAAATGTTCAGGGCGGTGGTTGCAGTGGGAATGAACGATTTTTTATATGTGTTTTTCCGTGCCAGTGGAATTCTATAACGGCGGCCTGATGGAAGCGGCTGAAATGATTGGTGGAGGGGGTGAGAGGGGTCCTGTGTGATTTGTGTGGCTTTCCTGATTAGTGACCGGTTGTAGATTTCAGACAGGGGAGTTTGAGGTGAGCCGATGATTTTACTTGCCTGATTGACTATACGGGAGAGTTTGGTTTTGTGTTTGACAATGAGGGAGTTGTACCAGGATGTGTTATTGAAGGTGAGAAATTAGAATGGATTCAATGAGTGATTTGTAAACTAGGGTTAAAATGTCCTTGCTGACGTTAAAAGCCCTGAGCTTCCTCAGCAGGTGGAGGCGCTGCTGGGCCTTTTTGTAGATTGAGTCAGTATGCTGGGAGAAGGACAGAGAGATGTCAATCTCTGTCCCCAGGTACTTGAAGGACTGTACCTGTTCAACCAGCTGGCCGTTGATGCTGAGGGGTTGGAAGAGGTGGTGACAGTCTGCCTTCTCCCTGTTCCCAAAGCACAGCTCCATAGTCTTGCTGGTGTTGAGCTCCAGGGAGCTTTGCTGAAACACCAGGGCTAGGTCTTCTGCTGCCTGGTGGTACTTGTCCAGGGCGTCGGCCCCAGTCAGGTGGGCCACCAAGGCCATGTCGTCTGCATATTTCAGCAGCACCATCCCTTCTGTGCTGCAGGTGATGTGGTTGGTGTAGACAGCGAAGAGTTGGGGGGATGAGACGCAGCCTTGGGGGAGGCCTGTGTTTAAAATCATCTTGCTGGATGTGAAGCCGTCATGATGATAGAACACGGAAGCAGGCAAGGGCAAAAAAAATCTATACACTGTGCATGCAGGAAAATTCCCTTGCAGCCCTCTACTCATAAAGCGACTACTACCAGTTTGCCTACCAGCGCACGGCAGCGGCCCCCAACACCACCCCCCACGGGGAACCCCCAGCCGCCCCACACACCTGACCCGGCCCACCAGCAGCACACCCGGCCCAGTCAACCAAGTACAGACCATAATAGCTCCGTACCTGGCTAGCCGAACTAGGTGCCCCGGCGGCGGAACAGACCATACACGCGGGGCGACCAGGGGCCCCGAAAGAGAGGCCCATAGCACCGGCACATAGCAAGCAAGCAAGGGCGAAAAACCTGTACACCGTGTGTTCCCTGCGTCTTATTAGCGTAGACACTGACCACAAGTCATTAAAGTAATTTCCTTCCTTTTCCTGTCAACAGAAGATCTCAAGAGCAGTTATGATGCTACAACACAACAACAACAACAACAACAACAACACAGCCTAGTGCAGGTCCAGGGGGCCATTCCACTAAAGGTGGATCAGTATAGCGGCGATATAAATAAATGCGGCGATCAGGCAACTCGAGATTGGAATTCAAGCCTCAGGTGATTCCTCGAACGAGGATCAGCCTTGTGTGATGAGTGTTCACAGAAGACAGGCTTACAAATCTTCGATATGGGCACGTGCACGCAGACATAAAGAGCCCAGAAGAGTCGATCTGTCGAAATGAAGATACTCCACTCTGCAGGGGTACTACATTTGCGCAGCATTCCCGAATTATTGATCTTTATGAAGACGGAAAAATAAGATGTAAAATAGTGCAATACTGCCGCAATTAACAAGGCGAGGGAAATTGTTTGGCAAGACATTGCTGACCGATTAAATGCGTAGGTCATACTAGCCCCAGTTATTGTTATATGTTCATATTTTAATAAATGAATATTACTACTGTGGTGATATCAGCAGCAGGCTACAAATCGTCATATCGCCACAATGGCCTAGTGGTATCAACCGCTGCCACTGGATTTTTTCATCATTTTTAGACGTGGTTCGAATCCCTCTTCAGACGCACTTTTTACTGCATTTCGTTGTCTGAATCTAATCTAAAATCTCATCTAAAAAAGTATGTAGGCTATAAAATTATGGTGCAGGCTAATTTACAAGAACTGACATGATTACAATGGTGTTTGAAGCCTTTGCATGAAGGCTTCGGTTAAATGTAAAAAAAAAAGAAAAAACACTTAGTCAAGTCTTGAACTCACAACCTTTGGGACTCCAGCCAGCTGCCTTAACCACTACACCAACCAGACAGCTGTGTTAACAGTAATGCAAGTTGATAGACATACCTATTCATTTTATTTTATTTTTTACACTTTTAATTTATGTATCCATCGATCTATCTATCTATCTATCACACTTTCAAAATATCTAGTTATCTATCACACAATCAAACTATCTATCGATTGATCACACTTTCAAATTATCAAATGATCTATCTATCATACTATCACACAGTCAAACTATCTAATCTATCTATCTCGTGTGAAGTGGGAACTAATATTTCCTAAAAGACACATGAGGAACTGTCGTTCGGGGTTTAGTTTCCGCCTGTGAGCCTTTTTTGACGCAAGTCTTACCATAGCCTGTGTTTTAGCCTGGTCGCGACCAGAATAACTTGGGAGGCTATGTTGCATAGCAACCAAACAGCTGATTATTTGAGCCACATTGATGGCACCGAACGCAAGATAAAATTATCGCCGATTAGAACTTTATCAGGGATTAGAAGATAATCGACCTTCGTGGAATAGGCCCAAGAGCAGTTAGGATGCACAACACAACAACAACAACAACAACAACAACAACAAAAACAACAACAACACAGCCTAGTGCAGGTACTTGTACAGCCTGGTGCAGGTCCTGGTACTGGTCCAGGTGCTGCTGACAGCTATCAGTGCCCCATCTGCATCCAGGGGGCTATTTCACGAAGCTCGATAAAGTTCTAAGCCTCGATAAAGTTCTAAGCCTCGATAATGTTAGCTTGCGTTCGGTTCCATCAACGTGGCTCAAATAATTCGCTGCTTGGTTGAGCTCCTTCTGAGTCAGATATAATTAGCCTGGTCGCGACCAGGCTAAAACACAGGCTATAGTAAGACGCGGGTCAAAAAAGGCTCACAGGCGGAAACTAAACCCCGAACGACAGTTCCTCATGTGTCTTTTAGGAAATATTAGTTCCCACTTCACACGAGATAGATAGATTAGATAGTTTGACTGTGTGATAGATAGATAATTTGATAATTTGAAAGTGTGATCGATCGATAGATAGTTTGATTGTGTGATAGATAACTAGATATTTTGAAAGTGTGATAGATAGATAGATCGATGGATACATAAATTAAAAAGTGTAAAAAATAAAATGAATAGGTATGTCTATCAACTTGCATTGCTGTCATCACAGCTGTCTGGTTGGCGCAGTGGTTAAGGCAGCCGGCAGGAGTCCCAAAGGTTGCGAGTTCGAGACTAAGTATTATTTTTTTTTTTTTTTTTTTTACATTTAACCGAAGATTTCATGCAAAGGCTTCAAACACCATTGTAATCGTGTCAGTTCTTGTAAATTAGCCTGCACCATAATTTTATAGCCTACATACTTTTTTAGATGAGATTTTAGATTAGATTCAGACAACGAAATGCAGTAAAAAGTGTGTCCGAAGAGGGATTCGAACCACGTCTAAAAATGATGAATAAATCCTGTGGCAGCGGTCGATACCCCTAGGCCATTGTGGCGATATGACGGTTTGTAGCCTGCTGCTGATATCACCACAGTAGTAATATTCATTAATTAAAATATGAACATATAACAATAACTGGGGCTAGTATGACCTACGCATTTAATCGGTCAGCAATTTCTTGCCAAACCATTTCCCTCGCCTTGTTAATTGCGGCAGTATTGCACTATTTTACATCTTATTTTTCCGTCTTCATAAAGATCAATAATTCGGGAATGCTGCGCAAATGTAGGACCCCTGCAGAGTGGAGTATCTTCATTTCGACAGATCGACTCTTCTGGGCTCTTTATGTCTGCGTGCACGCGCCCATATCGAAGATTTGTAAGCCGGTGTTCTGTGAACACTCATGACACAAGCCTGATCCTCGTTCGAGGAATCACCTGAGGCTTGAATTCCAATCTCGAGTTGCCTTATCGCCGCATTTATTTCAATCGCCGCTATACTGATCCACCTTTAGTGGAATGGCCCCCAGGTCCTCTTTTCCTGTCAATAGAAGGTCCCAAGAGACAGACAGACAGCTACATGGCACACTGATAGACAGACAGCTACATGGGACACTGACAGACAGACAGCTACATGGGACACTGACAGACAGCTACATGGGACATTGACAGACAGACAGTTACATGGGACACTGACAGACAGACAGCTACATGGGACACTGACAGACAGACAGCTACATGGGACACTGACAGACAGCTACAGGAGACAGACAGACAGCTACATGGGACACTGACAGACAGACAGCTACATGGGTCACTGATAGACAGACAGCTACATGGGACACTGACAGACAGACAGCTACATGGGACACTGACAGACAGACAGCTACATGGGACACTGACAGACAGCTACATGGGACAGTGACAGACAGCTACATAGGACACTGACAGACAGACAGCTACATGAAACATTGACAGACAGACAGCTTCATGGAACAGACAGACAGCTACATGGGACACTGACAGACAGCTACATGGGACAGACAGCTACATGGGACACTGACAGACAGCTACATGGGACATAACAGACAGACAGCTACATGGGACACTGACAGACAGACAGCTACATGGGACACTGACAGACAGACAGCTACATGAGACAGACAGACAGCTACATGGGACACTGACAGACAGACAGCTACATGGGACACTGACAGACAGCTACACTGGTCACTGACAGACAGCTACATGGGACACTGACAGACAGACAGCTACATGGGACATTGACAGACAGCTACATAGAACACTGACAGACAGCTACATGGGACAGACAGACAGCTACATGTGACACTGACAGACAGACAGACATGGGACATTGACAGACAGCTACATGGGACAGACAGACAGCTACATGGGACATTGACAGACAGCTACATGGGACATTGACAGACAGACAGCTACATGGGACACTGACAGACAGCTACATGGGACATTGACAGAAGTAGTGAGTATGGGGCTCTTTTCTTTGATCTCGATTTCCTTTGATCTTTTATGGGGGGGGGTCATAAATCATAGGGTATTGATCTTTTACAGAAGGGGGGGTTTATTTGCCCCCGTTGTGGGTTTATTTGCCCCCGCCATTTGTTCAGAACACACCCCCTTTGGCGCAGGTGTGAATATGAGGGCTGGTCCAAAACGAATGTTGACGTAGGTGGAGGATTTGACTAGCAAGGGTTGAAATGTGTTTAAATAGCCTAGCTGTGGCTATCAGTTAAATTGTCACTACTTAATGTGTTTAAATAACGAATATTGTTGTTAGAAAGAGACTTTCTAAACTTAATGGCTGAAATTAGAGGAAAGTGGGAGAGTGGGAGCGAACTCTCTCTCCGGACGATACACACCACGTCGTCGGACATTCGCATATAATACTCACATTATCATGTCCTTTCGGGCTTTCATGTGGACAGTGGATGTCATACTGCCTCCCAAAAAAAAAACTGCTCCTAAACAAACAAAACGTGTACATCTATGTATATCTATACCAAGCCTATGAATATGGTCTAATTGATCTTTTGTACGCACACTCTTAAGAGAGTGAACGGGGTTTCGTATCCGCAGTCAGATATATCGCACTTACGGGATGCGCCGGCGTTCAGACAGCCTCTGCTGATAGACAGACACATCGAGTTGCTTTTCCTGCCTCTCTGTTACTCCACCCCTCTCTCTGAAGCGTCATTCTGACAGCAAGAGCCCACCTGTCAATCTTTGTAATTGTTCTGTTGTTTTTTCCCCCCCTTCCTCTTAAGAGGGTTTCGTATATTTTGGTATCTGTTACTGCTAAAAATGAAGAAGAGTTCTTGAGCAAATTTAAGACTGTTTATTCAAAAAAAACAGGTTACACAGCATGGCTCTCTCTGGAGCTGGTCATCTGAATCGGTCACAGGATATGAAGAAAAGAGAAAGAATCTGTGTGTGTACAGGATTTTATACCCCCCCTGTCACTGTCGCCGAGCCAACCAAAACAGAGATATGGTCTTGTTAACATCTGGTAATGATCAGTGTCTCCAGGCTATCCACGTCATTTTAATTTGGTCAGATACAAAGTTGCCAGTGAAGACATAGTAGTTTTCTGTCCTGTAAGTAGGATGTTATTATCTTATTATCTTATTATCAGGGGCTATTCTAAGGATTCTTTGGGTTCCTGCTGTGTGTTATCTGCCATAACCCCATGGTCTAATGCAATACTAATGCAATTCACCCTATGGTCTAATACAATTCTACCTATGGGCGTCTTGCTGGCTCGGGCCCTAATGCAATTATATCTACCCGTGATTCTATTACAGCCACTGCAGATGCTGGTCAAAAGGCTAGATGGGCATGTTTACAATCTATCCATTGTATGTCAGAGAGCCTGAAATACACGACACAGCCCCCCTCGGACCACCCAGAGGGTGTTCCGAAACTAAACAACAGACAGAAAAACTACATCAACCCATAACACAAGAAGCACAATAACACAGACCAACCCAGGACCAGGACTATGAACCAAAGATAACACATACAAAAAATAAAAAACAACCAATAATAAAAAGAATCTAGTAAATAACAATCACAATTAAACCAAACTCAGTTCATCATGCATAATACAAAAACTGAGATACAGAAATTTCCAACGACCGATGTTTCCCTCGTCCTCGAAGCGGCAGGGTCAGAGGTTACTAGCACATGACCCCAGTTGGAGAACAGCCTTTACCGCTGTCTCAGATTGATAACACTTTCATAGTCAGGAGCTTCCATTGTCGCGTAACCATTACATCACTCCACAACCGACATCAATCACATGATATAGAAAGAAACAAACAGGAACCGAAGCAAACAATCACAAAACATCACTTAATAAACAAATCATCAAAAGAGGAAACAAAATCAGAAAGCAAAACAGAATCCAGCTTTTGCTCATCAGCTATGTCGGCCATCATTAAAGCATTAACCGGAACATCAGAAATACACCTTCCAAAACATTTGATTAAAATACCAAGTAACATAATACAGATGATAATGACAACAAGAATAATAGCGACGGACCTGATCATATTACCAATACCTGAAAAAGCAGAATCAAAGAAATCCAATGTATTCCAACCGTGTTCTTTATGTAAATCCTCTATACCCTTCTTGTTAGATTCATGGAAATCATACAGAGCGTTACCAGAATCCGAAATATAACTGCAGCATTCACCGCCTATCAAAGCACAAGTACCACCCTGACTGGCCAAAATAATGTCCAAAGCCATTCTATTTTGGAGAGCTACATTCTTAGTTTCAGTCAATTCAGTAGCCAGGGCAGATACTACAGCATCCGAAGCATTAATGTGTTTTTCAAGAACGGATGATAGGGCACTTAATTCAGTCTGAGAGTTGTAGACACCATAACTTGGGAATATTAGGCCAAAAAACTTCTGAGCAGTAGATAACCCCCTACGACTACGATGGGTTGCTTGTTTGTGAAGTACAGACATCTCCTCCCGAGTAACTTTCCTAATCAAAGGTATCAGATGAGCCAAATAACAAATACCCTCACTCAAAGCAGGAAGCTTAGAGAATGCATCATTATCACACACAAGAAACACACCCTCCGGGAGTTGAAGCTCCTTACCAGGATACGAGAAAATGACACCACCTATACAAGACGCGGCCCCTAGCTGACGAATCGCGCTGCCCTTGAGCCGAGATTGAATGTCAATACAGGTTGTAATATTTACGAGAGGCATGACTTTAAGCTGCGTGGTGCCTTTCTGCCGTCTGGTAGTATTGGTATCATGTAATTTCATTTGAGGCACCATAGCACAATCAACAACTTTACATTTCAATCCAGAAATAACAACTGAACCTCTCCACCGTGTAGAAGTCACACTCCCAGAACATGACAGATGAGGACTCAATGCAGTACCATTCAATTGAACGAACATAGCTTGGATAATATATATCTTCTTCGGACCTGTTGGTTGTGACAAATGTGTAAGCCTATCAATAATAACCTTCCCCACACCGCTAGGCCTATGGTGTTTGTTAACTGCTGCTGTCAGACGTTCCAACACACCAATATCCACACCTGCATAGGAAGAATTTAAAGGAACCAGAATCGTGCTGGGCTGACAAGAAGAGCTCTGGTTCTTGCCCTGTAAAACAAATTGGGCTAAACCCTGCCAATTATAATGAAACCATTCTGCTTTAGTTAACGGTATGGGGAAAAACATAGGAGCAGATGTACTTACAGGGACCTGTTGACAAATCCAGCAATCAGAATAATTCATTTTTGAAGCAAAATCTTTCATGATACTAGTGGCAGAATTAGGGTGGGACCGTGTCCCCAGTTGATTAGAATCATACAACAAATAATCGTCAGTAGCGACTACAATCGCCTTCGTAGAAGCCTTCACAGCAACATTTTTAACCTTTCCTGGTAACCCAACGTGAACATATTCATGCACAAATTCCTTACAGTCCAACAAAAAGTGGTGTGGAAAGTCAGGAGTGTTCCTACAAACTTTGTCCTTGAAATTGTTGGATTTGTCAAACACCTGTTCACCGATATTACGTCTAGCACACCAATACGAGTTCACCTCATTGTCAGCATTAGTTAATGTCACAAGAGTTTCTTGCGTGTTGATTGGGTGCTGTTTAAGTGTAATATATCTGGCATCCAGTAAATACCACTCAGCCGCTTCAGTCGAGGCATAGATCAAACAATCATCAACAGTACAACGTGAATGTGGGCAAACAAAAGCTCTACCTCCTGTGATCATTCTTCTCTGACGTCCAGGCATAACAGTGTGTGAGTGAAGTGTAGCATTGTCCAAGGAAGTCAATGGGGTAGGAACACTAAGGGGTATATTAGTCTCTGAAACGGCATGGCTTGAGTTTCCTCCTAATTGGCCTTGGTGTATCACGGGATCTGTCTGGTTGGGGTGTATCACTGACAGGTCTGTGTCTCTCAATGGTACCTTGGTCCGGGCAGCCGCCCGGGTTGCTGACATCTCCGTCTGGAGCATTGTCAGGGTCGGAAGGGGTGACAACAGGGGCAACACCAGGCTTGGTAGAATCCCCAAGAGGGGTGTCGCAGTCACTGGATCCTTCACGATCTCCATTGGCCCACTCATCTCTGGGCTGGACAGGGTCTGGGACGAGGCCCCCGGCATCATCTGCATCACGGCGCAGATACTCACCAACATCCTCGTCAGCCTGGATGTCCAAGCTGTGGACTTCCTCGTCCCCAGGGGTCTCCTCACCATCCTGCTGAGGTTCTCCCTCATCGTCCTCATTGGGTGCCTTGATGCAGTGATGAACGTGATACCAAGTGGGGGACCCCTTGATTTGGATGGCAGTCCCAGTGCACCGAACGACCTCGTACGGTCCTTCCCGTCGAGCCTCATGCCACTTCCGTCTGTATACCTTCACGTATACTTTGTCACCCGGTTGCAACGCGTCCTTCCTCTCCTGTGCGTTCACCTCCTCTTCACGTTCCTGTTTGTGGAGCACATAAGAAGAGATACTCTTTTGCCGGTTAGTCATGTACTGTACATAGGCTTTCATGTCACTCTCCAAGAGAGCCAAACTTGGCCCTTTCCCACTGGTTCGTGCACAGGGAGCTGTCATTATTCTCCCCATAGCCAGTTCATGGGGAGTCAAGTGCAGCCCTCGAATCTCACTGGAACGACAGGCCATCAATGCAAGAGGGAGTCCTTCCACCCAATTAAGACCTGTATGCTGACAGACCTTAGAAAGACGGTTCTTAAGGACCCCGTTCATCCTCTCTACCATCCCCTGGCTTTGAGGTGAGTAAATACACCCAAATCTCTGCTTGATCCCCAACTTTTGTAGTATAAGCTTTACCGTCTTATCCACAAATTCCTTACCATTGTCTGACGCTATCCTATCTGGAATTCCAAACCTAGGTATGAATTCCCTGCATAGGAACTTTGCTACAGACTGAGCATCCTTTTTCCGAGTGGGGCATGCTTCTACCCATCTGCTGAACCTGTCCACTACAACTAACATGTACCTGTATCCTGCAACAGGACGAATCATGTCCACATAGTCAATCACCAAATGTTTCATTGGCCCGTTTGGGGTAGGGATATGCCCAGTTCCCACTGGTATTCCAGGTCTGATATTGTTTTTCAAACAGACCACACATTGACCAAGGATATGGTCTATTTGTTCCAACAAATATGGAGCCCAAAAACCATATTCCTTGGTGATCTTGCGTCTTACCTCCCCCCTGGCCACATGTGCTAATCCATGGGCTTCCTGTATCAGCATGCCTAATAAATCTGGGGGTGCCACAACCAGTCCCTCATGATTTCTCCATAGACCTGTGTCATCCTGACTAGCCCCCCTTGTTAACCATAGGTTTTTGTCTAGCGCATTTGCCCCACTCTGTAACATCAACAAATCCTCAAGCGTGACCATGCCCTGTAACTGTGCTTCATGTGTGACCAGCAGAACTTTACCTGCTTTGTCTGCTCCTGTAATGGCTTTGGCTGCATCATCTGCAGCCCTGTTACCTTGTGTGACATGTGATGAGTCAGATCTGTGTGCGGCACACTTCACTATGGCTAATTCCCTTGGTTTCATCATGGCTTGTAACAGCTTCATGATTTGAGCGTGGTGCTGAATAGGCGAACCATCAGTTTTCTTAAAACCCCGTCCCTTCCATACAGCTCCATGTAGATGACACACATTATGGGCGTAGGCAGAGTCGGTGTACACTGTCACTCTTCGTCCGGTTCCCAAGTTGCATGCTTCTGTGAGGGCAATCAACTCAGCCAACTGAGCTGAACAAGGCTGAGGAACAGCCTCGGCTTGTTCCACAATGAACCCTGAATTTTGGGATCGGACTATGGCATACCCAGCACGTAAACTTTCTCCTACCCGGTAACAAGATCCATCAGTCCAATACTCAACGTCAGCTTCCTTTAAAGGCAAAGCTAGTAGATCTGCTCTAAGCTTAGAGTACCTCATAGCTTCCTTCACACAATCGTGTGGTTCCCCATCTTCTGGGGTTGGCAAGGTCTCTGCTGGGTTAAGTGTGTTACATCTTAGTAATGTTACATCTTCCCTTTCCAACATCCTGTAATAATTCCTAATCCTAGGCATCGTCAAAGTGTACTTGCCTTGATTCAAAAGATTCCTTAGACTGTGGTGGCAGAGAATGGTAATTGGGTACCCCATTGTTAAGGTTGTTGCCTTCTCGTACATAAGATATGCCCCGGCCATTGCTCTGTAACATGGCGCGAAACCCATTTCTATCTCTGAATATGCGACAGAGTAATAGGCTATGGGCTGTGGACTAGGTCCAATGCCTGTTGGTTGCGTAAGAACAGCGCAGGCATACTTCCCTTTGGCTGAAGAAGAAACATACAATCCAAATTCTTTGGAATAATCTGGAAGCGCTAAAGCTGGCGCTTCTTGCAATTTGTGTTTAATTGTCTCAAACGCCAAATCAGCTTCCCTTGTCCAAGTAATGCAACATTGGAGGTTATCACTACCTGTTTCCTTAATCATCCCCCTCAATGGAGCGACCAGTCTAGTGTAATCCTCCACCCATGCTGAACTATACCCAGTAATGCCCAAAAACATCATCATTTCCCTAACCGTTCGTGGTTTTGGAGCCTTCTGAATAGCTTCCAAGTGTTCATTAGTGACACTGCGATGTCCCTGTGTAATAGATTGTCCTAAGTAAGTTACCTTTTCCTGACAATACTGTAGCTTCTTTTTAGACACCTTGTGTCCCTTCTCCGCCAAAACCTTTAACAGTTTAACGGAATCCCTGTGACATGTTTCTTCATCTGGGGCACAAAGGAGTATGTCATCCATGTACTGAATGGCAGTACTACTTATCGTCTGCCCTAACCCGTCTAAGTCCTCCTTCAAGACCTGATTAAAAACATGAGGACTGTGTTTGTACCCTTGTGGCATTCTGGTATATTGATAATGTTGACCTTTGTAGGTAAACCCAAATAACCCTTGACTTTCTACACTAAGAGGTATAGAAAAGAAAGCCCCGCATAAATCAATCACTGTAAATACTTTGGCTGTAGATGGAATCTGAGTCAACAGCACATGAGGATCAGGAACTTCAGCTGGATAGCTGACAACTACCTCATTCACAGCCCGTAGGTCATGTACCAGACGATATGAACCATCAGGTTTCGTTACTGGCAGAAGAGGTGTGTTACTTAACGGATATTGAGTTATCTTCAGGACTCCTGCCTCTAACAATCCTTTGATCTGTGGCTCAATTCCATCAATTGCTCCCTGTTTCAATGGGTATTGGTTTTTCCAAGGGGGTTTTGCACCCGGTATGAGTTCAACTCTCAATGGACGAGCTGATTTCACAAATCCAATGTCTGTACTGTTCTTTGCCCACAGGTCTGCTGGCACATTCTGTATCATTTCTTCTCTGAGGTCTTTTTCAGGTTGTACAGGAAGGATTAGCTGGTTCATTAGCTTCACAGTCTGCGGATGTCCTATTCCTTGAGCAGAGATCATCAGTTTTGTGAACTGTCCATCAATGCTCCTCCAGATAGCAGGGTTTTCTTTTGTCGTTACAAATCTGGCTTTTTCTGAGTCTGCCATCATTGCCCCTAAATGCTTCTGTTTATAGTATTCAGATATCATAAGTGTCACATGAGGGATGCTACCCTCAATCTTATGCTCCTGATCTAGATGTCACATAAGTGTCACTGTTTATCTTCATAGCCACTCCCTGAGGGCCTAGGATTATACAACTTGTACTAAGCTGTACCTGTTTTGGCTGATGCTTCAGCCACTCATCTGGGTTTGCATCTGCAACTTCTCTAAAATACTGGAGTGTACAATGCAATGGATCAGTAGGCCTTCTGGCCTCTGACATGTGTGCCAGGATATAATTGTCCCACATCCTTGCTGGTTCCATTAGGTCTGGGCTAAGCCCTCCCACCCAATACACCATAGATGCGTTGTTGTCCATCATGACAGACAGCTGTCTGTTCTCTTGTGGCACTGTCACCTGACAGCCGTCAGGTGTGCATTTCACTGTACAATTCAATTGGCATAGTGCATCTCTCCCTAGTAGCCCTATTGGCGTGTGTTCTGATACAAGTATTGACAGATCTGCTCTCTGTCCTTTGTACTCTAAGCTTACAAGCTCAGTGGTAGGGATCAGCTGTTTAATTCCCTCGAATCCGATTGTCTTCACATATTTCCCAGACATAGGAAGGTGCGTGGCATCTTCAGGCTTCAGACAGGTGTAGGCTGCTCCACTGTCCACCATCAATTCTAATGGACGTTGGTTGACCGACACCCATATTGTAGGTTCATCTTCAGGCCTGTTTGTCACCACCAGCTGGCACCCCCCTCTCGGATCTTCTGGGCACCCCTATAGCCCAGCTGCTGGGCCTCCGTAGGGGTTCACCACTCCTGGAGCCGGTGTAGCAGGGGGCCTATATCCTCCTTTTTGTTTCCCCCCTGCGCCCCCCTGGTTCTTCTTCCAGCAGGTACGGGCTAAGTGTCCATGCTGGCCGCATTGGAAACATGGTCCTAACATCTTCTTCCCGGCTGCGGTCCATCCCTCTTGTGGTGGTCCTTGGCCAGGCTGGTTGTATGGCTGGTACGGAACCACTTGCACCCCTGGTGGCCCCTGTGGGTATGGATACCCCCCTTGTGGCCCCTGTGGGTATGACTGGGGAGGGACAGTTTGCAGTTGCTGTGGCTGAGCTGGGACCTGTAGGGCTATAGTCTGCACTCTCTCTCTGGTTTTCTTGCCTTCAGTCAATTGTACTTGAGTTAGTTTTCTGAGGGACTCTTCGTCTTGTGCCTTCTGTATCTGAATCTTCTTTCTAAATAATTCTACTTGGTGTGCTACGTTGTCTATATAAACAGCCTTGTTCATGTGTCGTAGCCCCACCACTTCTTCTAACTTGTTCTTAACTGGGGTAGGGAGACCTTGTTGAATCTTTTCCCTGATTATGGCTTTTTCTAACGGGTTATCTTTGGCGTCCTTCCCTGTCACACTTCTCCATTGAGAGTGCACACGGGCAACAAAACCCCTGGGATTCTCATCTCCCCCCAGTGGCTTCACAATGACATTGTCTGGGTGAATGTGAGTAGGGTATGTCTCTCTGATTGCTTTCCACAGCCTGCCTCTGTTTGCTGCGAAGAGCTCTGGGTCATAAACGGATGTATCGATATATCTATGAAGTCCTGCCTTCATCAATATTTCCTGCATGGTGTCCAATCCTGTAATGGTAGCTAAGAGTCTTTTCAGGTCTCCCATTGCAGCGTGCGTTCCTGTCAGTCTCACGTCCACCTCAGTAGTCCAGGGGTGGCCACCATCTTCCAGGACTGGGAGTTTTTCTATCACTTCTGACAGATCTGTATGATTCCAAGGACGATATTCCATCTGGTTACCTCGAATCAGCACCGGGAAGTTCCCCTGAATTGCCTCTTCCTCCGATGCCTTCCCTTTGTTCTTTACAGAGGGCCTTAGGTCATAATCGCTTACTAGTGGCTTCGTTTTTTCGTCCCGCCTTGGTGTCGCTGCGGACCTTGGGAAGTTCAACTGGTATGTATGTGATGATGTCGCTCGAGATTGACGATACTCTTCTTTCTCTACTTCTAGGTCCTGCATCTGTTGTCTGTAGCTTTCTTCCTCTCTTAGGATCCTCGCATGGAGTTTTTTTGCCCTCTCTCTTGATTCCTCCTCATCCTTTTTTAGGGATTTTCCACGGCGTTTCATCATCCTTTCTTCCTCCTCTTCCTCCCTCTCTTCCTGCAGCCTCTTCTTCTTTTGCTTTAAGCTCTCTTTTTTCTTCCCTACCTTCAGAGACTTCTGCTCATCTTCAGAACTACTTTCTTCTTTTCCCTTCTTATAGCGTATTTTCCCTCCCTGCTTTTCGGCCTTGGCTATTAGTTTTCTCATCTGAGCACTGTAGCCTCCCTGTGCATTACTGTCATCACTTGAATCTTCGCTATCACCTCCACTGCCATCTTCACTGTCATCTGTCTTGTCACTCCTGTCGTCCCCTTTTCCCCTCGGCTCCTTCTTCTTCTTCTGTTTGGCACCTGACCTGTTCTCTGGTTCGAAGTCCACGGTCACTTTCGCTCTTCCCCTCTCTAGTACATTATCGTCCTCATCTTGGATAGTGAAGGCTCCGTTCGTACTTAGGACGGGGACCTGAGGGTAGATCCGCTGAGAATTGTCCTCCAGTATCTTGGCATAGGGAGGAGGACTGGAGATTGGAGCTGTGTGTGAGAATGGAATGTTCACTTTCTCTTCCATTGCTTTGGCCAATTCATCTCTTTTTTCTGGACTCAGGTCAGCTGTTTTCTCATTCCAAGCTGATGCTACTTTCTGGCCCACTACCTTGAAGAGGTCTAAAATAGCTAACTCTAACCTGCGTTTCTCTGATCTAATCTTTCCTTTTTGATGCGCCTTATGTGCATTGATAAGTATCTCCAATGTTGCGATTACGTGTAAATTAAGGGTGCCCTCTTGTGGCCACGGTTCTTCAATGTCTGCCCAACGATTATTCCATTTCGTTGACATTTTGCTAATCTCCTTAACAAGAGGATTCATTTTTTCCACTATAGCCACAGGGGATGAATTTGCTAATATTCCCTTATCTGTATTAACAGCCCTCATCAGGTTGCTGGGTTTGGCTCCCATGTCTGAAATATATCAGCTGTCCACACAGAATCGCTACAACCTCGAACAACGGATTGTTTCAGTGGTATTGTGTATTATTGACTTAAATGTAATCTATGTGTGTGTGTTTTAATCTAAATGTTTTTCCCTTATTGTGTATGAATGTGTGTCACTTAATTGCTCAATCAATACTAATTATAGTTCAGGTCAACTTAATTATTAAACTACAAAGGCTGTTCAGCACAATTATCAAATTACAAAGGCAGGTCACGCTCTAAGTCTTTCTGATCCACAAACCCTTGATTGATCAATCCTCAGATAGAAACTGTTCTGCTATTCTTTAATCAAAAACTGTGAAAAAGAACTTAACTTGAAATAAAAAGATGTAAAATACGAATATTAATTATAACCTGTAAAGAAATCGACTTGTTATTTGGAAGGAATAAATGATTAATTATTAATTACAATCTGTAAAGAAATCGACTTGTTATTTGGAAGGAATAATTGATTAATTATTAATTACAATCTGTAAAGAAATCGACTTGTTATTTGGAAGGAATAAATGATTAATTATTAATTACAATCTGTAAAGAAATCGACTTGTTATTTGGAAGGAATAATTGATTAATTATTAATTACAATCTGTAAAGAAATCGACTTGTTATTTGGAAGGAATAAATGATTAATTATTAATTACAATCTGTAAAGAAATCGACTTGTTATTTGAAAGGAATGCATAATTAATTAGACTTAGTCATTGACACTTCATTGATGTAAACCTGTGAAAGAAAACGTTATCATTAGACTGTTACAAACCAATTGATCAAAGTTTTGTGAAAACAGAAAATGAAACGATCTGAATAATTAATTCAATCAATTTGTAATTAATTAAATTAATTGAAGTAATGTAATATATTACAATCATTTACAACCATCCATTTATTTATGTAAAGGACTATTTCATCGACCTCAGATGGATCTGATGGATCTAATGGATCTTATCAGATGGATGCACTGAGGATTAGTGTTTTAAAATGTCTTGTCGTGTTTTGTCCACTAGGCGGAGCTGTGCAACAAAAAATGTCTTGTCGTGTTTTGTCCAGCAGATGGCGGCAAGCAACCGACTTGGGTATCGATTGCTTCTAAACACCTATTATTTTTTACAATCTATAAATAAATCAACTGTTATGTGAAAGGAATGAATGACTAGTTAGAATTATTCATTATATCATCATATACATTGATTTAAAACTTGTGGAATCAATCAATTGTTTTGTGAAAACAGAAAATGAATGATCTGAATAATTAATTCAACCAATAAGCAATTAATTAAATCAACTAAAGTAATGTAATACTGAACAGTCATTCACAACATCAATCTATGCATCAACCTCCTAGATTCCTTCACCAACATTCTTTATTGCGGGGAAAGGTGAAAGGCAAGGAAGCAAAATGGAGGAAAAAAGAATCCGTGCTCAGAGACCCAGTCTCTGCTGGGCTACGCCCCTCTCCGCGCATGCGCCCGCTTTTCACCAGACTTGCGAATGAAACTCAACAAATATCCCCAAACTACTTTAAAATACCCCAACGATCAACCCACTATCCTTATACCACTACAGTCTATGTGAAATGGATTCAACCTTATCCCATGAGATGAGCAATGCAATCGATCAAATTCAGCTTCCCTTGTAGTAGAAAGGATTTTCAGCTCTGTGTGTGTTGTCAGGGCGAAAGCGCGTGTGTTTGAAATGAGACACGCAGAAAGGGAGGGGAGGGGCTCTACCCCACGGTTTTTCCTTGAAAAACCACGGTCTTTTTCACAACTTTTGTTTTCACAAACAAAGTACATTCACGACTCAGCAATATCAAGATTATCTTTCAATGTAGTTAAACTATTATTTACCAATTTACTCTCATTCTAATATTCCCTAATGCCTTTTTTCCCACGGTCTCTCTCTCAAGAGGAATCTGAGCGCCTGCGGGCGTAAAGCTCGTCCGTAAGACGGCACTGAAGCAATTAGCTCCGCTGACAAGGACAATGGACCTCTTGTCTTCCAAAACGGACTTTTCAGTCCAGTTACACTTTTATCAAACAGGAATTCTCATTCCTTACACATTTGGCACACATTAATACACTCATCAGAACTTTCTCTGATCTAATACACGTATTTCGGCCCACTTATGAGAACGTCTCCACACAGTATTTTGCCAAAAGCTCGTCCGTAAGACGGCACTGAAGCAATTCATTCTTTGCTCCACCACACACAGATACTTCTACAGTATCGTACAATTTACACATATATGTACAAATACAGATTTCTAAATCCGGCTCTTTAATTCAATCCAATTGTAATTATCTTATATTTCTAACAGATACTCAACACAAATCAAGATTCTTTTGTTTATAGCTTTTTAGAGTCAGTCAATCCTGCACTCTCTCCTTCGCCTGGCTGAATTCCAGCGAGGGAGGGGGGTTGACTTACCTCTTGTGTTGAAATGAAGAGATGCAAAAATTGACGGTGAATCACAGGCTATATATATTTACTCCTGGCTAGCTCGCCATAATTTCGTATATTTTGGTATCTGTTACTGCTAAAAATGAAGAAGAGTTCTTGAGCAAATTTAAGACTGTTTATTCAAAAAAAACAGGTTACACAGCATGGCTCTCTCTGGAGCTGGTCATCTGAATCGGTCACAGGATATGAAGAAAAGAGAAAGAATCTGTGTGTGTACAGGATTTTATACCCCCCCTGTCACTGTCGCCGAGCCAACCAAAACAGAGATATGGTCTTGTTAACATCTGGTAATGATCAGTGTCTCCAGGCTATCCACGTCATTTTAATTTGGTCAGATACAAAGTTGCCAGTGAAGACATAGTAGTTTTCTGTCCTGTAAGTAGGATGTTATTATCTTATTATCTTATTATCAGGGGCTATTCTAAGGATTCTTTGGGTTCCTGCTGTGTGTTATCTGCCATAACCCCATGGTCTAATGCAATACTAATGCAATTCACCCTATGGTCTAATACAATTCTACCTATGGGCGTCTTGCTGGCTCGGGCCCTAATGCAATTATATCTACCCGTGATTCTATTACAGCCACTGCAGATGCTGGTCAAAAGGCTAGATGGGCATGTTTACAATCTATCCATTGTATGTCAGAGAGCCTGAAATACACGACAAGGGTGGTAAAGATGACAGCCTTACTAGTCCGATGCGGGCTCTGTACGTCTTTGCCATATCTATATGATAGTGGAGTCTCGTATGATCACTCATTAGTCGGTTGTTCATTTGTGATGAGACAACAGGCTAGGGTAGACTACTGTTGGGTAATCTTGGCTGAGTTGGCTCTTTTGTTATACTGTACTGCTCCTCGTCCTAGAGTTTGCGTCGACATCGACTGCGCAAAATGGGGAACGTGTACAATCCTGTCAAACTTTGCCAAAAGGACACCCCCGCAAAAACACATCTAGAATGCCAGGTTTGATCAACCTGAATGTGATACCTTCCAACCAGCTGCATCCCAAAATACACTCCTTTAATATTTCTTTCTGAAGGTGTTTGCCATTGTAAATTACAGATAGAAAAGTTCTGTGTAGAGACTGAATATTGCCAGCAGTTGTCTTTTAGCGGACCTCTTGGACACCCCTAAACACGGGCTTTGGAAGTCGTAGATTGATTCGTTATACCAATAGTAGTGACTACTTTGCACGGGAAGGGGAGGGACGCAACAGCTCCCCATCCCTGGCATATTACTTTTTCAGCTATCGCCAACATTCACAATGTTATTAACATGTTTATAGAAATAGACTGTCATTCCGACTACATAGAGGCAGTGTGTTTATCGCAACAATTGTAATAATTATAATTAGAAATTCTGTTGAAACACTCTTGGCTACAAGAGAACCACAATGAATGTCAACTTTATTCTTCTTTGTTTTCTTTCAAAGTAATCGCGTTATTTCCAGATAATATACCTGACGCACGGCTTACAAGATTTGTAGATGTTGCTTGGCAGAAGAGACGCACCGGCCCACCCACCCATCCGATTTCTTAGGAGATTGTTTCATCATCGCGGCTTTTTTGAGAACACACTAACTGTACCCAAATGCTTGGACGCACTGCCGAGTCCTGGCGAACGGGTGAACTTATAATACCGGGCAGAAAATACCCTTGTTGGTGATCGGACCCTGCGAGTAGGCTACTCGGAATTCACTATTCTAGCCTATTTGTTCGGTTGGATATCAACACGGATCCGTGGACTTCGGTCTTTCTGTTAGACTTTTGTCAAGTCAAAAGGTAAACAGAACTGTATCATTTTACGCACGAAAACAAATCCTTAGCCTACCTCACTCAATGAGCGACACTGAGACACTGAGACACTGAGACACCTGAGACACTGAGACACCTGAGACACCTGAGACACCTGAGACACTGAGACACTGAGACACTGAGACACTGAGACACCTGAGACACCTGAGACACCTGAGACACCTGAGACACCTGAGACACTGAGACACTGAGACACCTGAGACACCTGAGACACTGAGACACCTGAGACACCTGAGACACTACTATATCACTGAATAGTCAGCATCTATCATTGATCAAGAGTGGTAACATACGCCTGGAGACACATTTCAGGAACCCGCTGCCTAATACCATCAATCTAATAATTTATGCGGTATATGATAGTATGATTGAAGTGTCCCATCGCAGACAGGTTTTAGTTGATTACTATTAAGCATCATGAATACTGTGGAACTGACAGCCATCATGGATACAATATCCGCAAACACCCGTTTTCTAGGTGTTTTGGCTTGTGATAAACTGCCCCAGCAACCTCTACAAATAAGACCTAGTGCTATGATAATTAACACACACCCCCCTGACCAGCCTGGAGAGTAGTGATGGGGGAAACAAAGCTTTCGACGCAATTGACACGTTCGACACAATTGTGTCGGAAAAAGTGTCGATCTTTCGATGCAGTCGATACAGCAACTCCATACTGCCACCTGCTGGTCAGGTCATGGTACTGCCTATACTGCCATCTGCTGGTCAGGTCGTGGTACAGCAGCTCCACAATGACATCGCTGGTCAGGTCGTGGTATGGCGGCTGTATCGACTTATTCACAAGTCAGGAATTTGAGGCAAAATACAATAAGCCCACCGTCATCTGCGATGTCTTGTTCAATAAAGGTGCTGTGACAAACTGTGTCGATGTGTATGTGGCCATATATGTGGTCTTAAAAGTTGGTGTGTCTAGTAGACTATAATAAATACATATATGAATAAATAAATAAATGCAACTGTTGTGTCCATTTCTGATATGAATAGAATAGAATTTGCCATTTAGCAAACGCTTTTAATCCAAAAGCTACTTACAGGGACATTCCCCCTGGAGTAATTGTAGTACTCAAGGGCACACTAGTGGTGGTGTTTCAGGCAGGATTTGAACTCACAACCTTCCGATCACCAGTCCAATTCACTCCACTATCCCCTTGACATGTAAGGATACAAATCGGAATGACATTTCGGCATGTGTGGGACATGGCTGTTTGACAATTGGAGCAGATATAAATGGTCAACATGTCATAACAGGGTCAACAGTGTTGGGACGTGCTCGTGGAACAGGGAAAGAGTGCAAAACAAGGCTACATTGTGGAAACTGGACAGACTTGTGCTTATGTGAACAATCAAATATTTATTGCTTGTGTACATGAACAGGCAACGTTTTTTTATGTGTATCTATCTGGCTAGCCTATGTGTTGCAATTATGAATCTATGACTATCTCTGTATGTTCTATATCTATCTATCAATATCTACCAATCTCATGTCTATTTCTATCTCTATCTCTGTCTCTGTCAATAAATGTATTCTGTCTAGCGTCCGTATGTCTCCACTCTGACTACAACCCTCGAATATGAGTGAATATGAGTTCAACGTCATTTTATGCAGTACCAAACTTGGAACACTGCCCCGTTTGCGGAACGACTGACACACGCGTCAGATGTGCGTGTGTGACGTACGAATCTTTCTTCGAGTAGTCACGTGGTTTTTGCCATTTGACACAAGCATCGATACATTTGTATCGACGCACATTGCGTCGGAAGATAGACGCCGTGTCGTGACTACTGCGTCGAGCGTAACATCCCTACTGGAGAGCATTGGCTGGCAGTTTATATATCATTGGAGAGAGTTGGGTGTTTTTTTGACAGCTTTGGAAATGCTCCAAATCATTCAAGATTTCCTAAATCGATTTATGACTTTTTAAACATGTCATGTGACGAGATACATTTCTCAGACAAACAAGTTCAGGATGTCACATCGGTCACATGTGGTGAACACTGTATCTACTTCTTAAATCACATGTGTAGAGGCATCACCTATGATATGTTGATATCTAAATATTCTTCTAATCTGTTTAAAAAGGACACAATGGTAACACGTTTTGTGAAAAAGTTGCAACCGTGTATGTGTGTGTTCATAATGTGTTTAGTTGTGTTCAACATGTTCAGACAATTGTGCAAGTCAATAACATGTTGGTCAAATAAATTATCAGAGTTCGTGTATCATTACAATAATTTTTATTTAGTCAAGCAAGGGGGTTTTAGTCAAACAATAAATCATAATGGTTCAATATCGACAAACATAGTCATTCACAATAAAAATAAAAAATACAAACATTGTGTAGCAGAAATACATTCACAATGTTAACAAGGGTTAAAAATGTTAAAACAAAAATAAGTAAATAAATGAAATTAAAATAACAAATCTAGCTCCAATCATGCCACAACAAGCCTCTATGAGATTCTGGCCTTGATTTAGACTTGCGCCGAGATCGACTGTCAGAGGCCGTTGTTCCTGAAGCCTCATACTCTAAGAATTTAGGGGCCAGAGTGAGACTGAGCCTAGAAGGGTTTTAACAGCACCAATGGCAGCATCAACATTTGTTTTAGAATGTTTAACATCACTAATCTCGTCTTTGACATGTCTATTGGGTATTGTAGAAAGCGGTATGTTTAAAACTGAAAAACCCTGCACAAACTCATCCCAACTGTGGGGTCTGACGCTTGTTTTAGGTGCTTGAATCATGGTCGCTAGTTTAACAATATCTAAAATGTGTGAACCGGTCACGACTGCCCCTTTCAACACAAGTTCCCCAGATTCGTTCCACTCTAATACCCTTGATTTATACATCTTGGCCAAAATATGTTGGGCATTCTTCTTGCTCCTCAGGGGTAAATTATTTAAGACGTCTAAAGCTGTGTTATCTGTAGCAAGAGATGTAGACACTAGTGATGGGGGAAACGAAGCTTTCGACGCAATTGACACGTTCGACACAATTGTGTCGGAAAAAGTGTCGAACTATCGACGCAGTCGATACAGCAACTCCATACTGCCATCTGCTGGTCAGGTCATGGTACTGCCTATACTGCCATCTGCTGGTCAGGTCATGGTCATGGTCATTTTATAAAGTACCAAACTTGGAACACTGCCTCGTCTGCGGAATGATTGACACACGCGTCAGATGTGCTCGTGTGACGTACGAATCTTTCTTCGAGTAGTCACATGGTTTTTGCCAATTTAATTTAATTAATTTAGCCATTTAGCAGACGCTTTTATCCAAAGCGACTTACAATTACGAATTACAGGGACATTCCCCCTGGAGTAACTGAGGGCTAAGTGCCTTACCCAAGGGCACACTAGTAGTGGTGTGGCTTCAGGCGGGATTTGAACTCACAACCTTCCGATCCCAAGTCCAACTCACTATCCACTAGACCACCACTACCACCTATTTGACACAAGCATCGATACATTTGTATCGACGCACAGAAGATAGACGCCGTGTCGTGACTACTGCGTCGAGCGTAACATCCCTAGTAGACACCACTGGCTGTGGGGTCGCTTCATCCTCGAGTGGTGAGCTGTTTGGCACAATTAGTTTTAAAGTATTGACATCACTATCCCCCTGTCTGACCAATGTTAAACTAGATATAAAACACTGAGATTTCTATGGTGAACATACTGGGTAAAAACCTCAACTTCGAGGCTGTTACTGGCGTCATTCATGACGTCGTCAATGATTAACAAATTATTCGTGGACACCGGCAGGATTTCATCATTGTCTAGTCTTTCGGGAATCCCCTCGACAAAATTGATATCCCTAATCTTTAACAAATCATCATATAACGGTTGCCAGCAAGCATATATGTATACAATATTTTCAATGTGATGCGAGAGTAAAAACTCTGCATTAGCTAACAGCTCCTTAACAAAATAGGTTTTACCCGAGTTAGAAGGGCCCGACAACAGCAAGCTGAACGGATGCTGTAGTCTAAAATCAAAATCACTATTGACAAAATCGGACATGATTCAAAAACCATACGGTAAGGTTGTGTAGTCTTGCATTAAAACCCTTTTGTTGTAGACTATTCTAAACCTCTTGACAACGGTTGTGTTCTTCAATGTGAGAGATTTCTTAACACGTTCAATATTTTCAGTGCGGGCCAACACATGACTTGTGCTATTCCTGTCGGCTACGAAATGATCAACGAGCTCCACCAGAGTGTCTAGTTTAACAACTTTAGAATTCTCAGCGTTCAGGGTAATACCTTTAGCTTTCATGCATGTAACACCCTTTAAAGTTCGATAACCATATGTTTTAGGCCCGCCTGAACAAAACTCCACAATATGGTCGCCGCCCCCTATCTCGTCAGTTAAATCCAAGTATGGGCCTAGTGGAGGGACCCAATCACCTGGCTTTGTTACAAAGATCACCGAATCCGTGTCACTATACAAAAGTCTGTCATCCAGCTTATACATCAGATCATACAACTCGAGCCTAGCATGGGCAGTTGTGAAAGCTCCTAGAAAGACATTGATATCCTTTGTATTCCATAAAGACCCGTCAGCATGAGCCCACTGGACCAATGCAACTGTGTCAGATATGAATGCAAAGTATTTCAAGTCCACATCGGCTGAAAATATGTATCTAGCAAAATCTTCAGGATCCTTCAACAATTCAGTGTTGGGGAGATTCTCTCTCATGGAGAATCTACCCCACAAGCTGTTTAGGAGTAGTTTGTTGATAGATCGTCTGGCCTGATTTAAAACTATTTTGGTAGGATCGAGTCTTATCCCTTCCTTGGCGTAATAATTATCCACATAGGCTTGCTTGTCGACATCTGACACAACATGTTCAGGGTACCCACTGGCTTCCTGCTTATATTGCAAGAATTTGTTTACATATCCTGCAAACAAGTCATCACACTTTTGAGCAAAATGCCATACTTCGTCTACCCTGGTGACTATGTAGCCAAGCTCTATAGATTTTAACAATTCGATACTAACCCAGGTACCTGAAATGGCTCTCTCGTCATCTGTATGGGTACACAACCCTGACTGGTTCTCACTCTCTGCACAGCTGCAGCACAATGGAAACATTAGTTTACCTCCGCATCTATAGGGTAGAACAGGGTGGAGCAACCCTCTGGGGGGTAATACAGTAGCCTTGATTAAACCGTAATAATTCTCCAGGGGCTCAAAATCGTTGAAGATGATTTGGGGGTGACCCACAGGGTAAGACTTACGAGCTTGGCAGAATGGGTATAACGATGTGAAGTCTAGATATTGTATCTTCTCATCAACACTAGCCTTGTGGTAGAGTTTATAGGCATTAGTACGGCCCCCGTAGAGTGCGTCCCTAGGTTTCAATCGTTCTGTGTGTGTGTATGTTGACATGAAATTAATAACTTGCTGATCATGGTGTTTAGCCCTCTGCCATTGGCATTCCCACATGATTTCGACAGTCAGCCCATGAACCCTCTCAAGTGTCTCGGCTCTCACATCGGCCTCTGCCCTCAAATCACCATATGTCTTTTGAAGGAGAGGGTTTAAATGATTTGGATCATGTTTACAATTGTGTCCATGGTGGAAACAACCGTTAAATTCCAACGCCACTTTACCCCCGTCTTTCTCATAATAGCCGTCAACGTGGTATGCACCAAAAGTTTCTCTCCCCATCGTTTAAAGCATGTTGTACACAAACAGATCGAGTGTGTTTAACATACTCCAACCATTCAATCGACACAGCAGAATAGGTCTTGTGTTGTTTTATGTACGCATTGTCATAAGTCAAGGCAACAAGATCCTTTGGCAGGAATTGTGTTTTGTAAACAGCCATGCAACAGGCGGCTAGTGTGGTTTGGTTAAATGGATCAACATCTGTGCACGCCAGGAATTCAAGACGGTATTTTAGACAAGCCTCTCTTAACAACACAACATCATTCACGGCATATGCGTGCAACTGTTTCTGAAAGTCAAACACCTCATCTTTGACCCCCTCGTACCACCTGTCAAAAACCTTTTGATCCTTATCGGACATATACTCAAAGCCGTACATGTCCTTTGAAGGGTATGGGCCTATGTAACGATCATTCACACGTTTGTTAAATTTGTGAGGAAAAAAGCCTTTATCCTGGGTTTGTAAGTCAAATGCAGCAATGGTCTTTGACAACCTCATAGGTACAAAAGAATAACTGTCAATATAACGCTGGTTGAACACAGCATCAATCATTGTCACCAATCGACCCCCCACTCATTATGATTTTAACTACCAACCCCACGCTCGATAAATATTCTGCCAGAATATGATGGTCAAACCCTGCAGCGTTATGAGCAATGAATGTGTAGCCCTCAAACAAACTGTTTCTGAAATGTTTGACAAGTTTTTCAACACAATCCTCGCCCGTAGCATGAAATTCTCTACCGTCGTATGTCATAGCACAGACAAAATTAGCAACATGCTTACCGTCTTCAAATCTAGTTTCAAAATCGTAGAAGATTAGTTTGTTGTTTGGCTTGCCAGCTTTCATAGGCTGTATAAAGCATTCATGCTTGGAATTTGGGACGAGATTTACCCTGCAATACTTGCATTTACCTATGACGCATTTATGCTTTTTACCTGCGCGGTGATAAACTCGGTCGCAGGTTTTGCAAAATATCAATGTATTGCATTGTGATGGTAGTGTGCTACCACTGGGGGTGGTCATACCCTCTTTGTGTCTGTTGTAACATTCTAGGGAATGACACCATCTGTTACAATCGCAACAGTACACCCACGATTTACCATTGTCACAACAACCTTCCGTTGCACACGTCGAGCAATGATGGGGACAACGATGCGACCTATAACTATTGTGACCTTGGCAACAATGTTTACAGAAATAGGAGGTCCCCAAGAACCTGTGGACACTAGTTATTAAGTGGTAATGATTGTCTTGCAGGTACAAGTATGCGTTATTGTTGTTTGACGCGCTACCTGTCATAAACCACTGCATCTGGTTGTTTACATTCATGGTTACTACAGCTATTTTAACATCTAACACCCTCTCAAACGAGGCTATGTCATCAAGGGCTATTTCAGCATCGTGTGTAAACCCTGCTTTTGCATGTATTTCGGTCGCTATGCGGGGGATAGCTCTGTCGGCCACATTAGGATTCATATGTCGGGCTAGACAGTGTGAGAAACACATATTGTCTGCTGTATTGTTTGGAGAGTAT
>NC_137689.1:31396531-31716531 GCF_963989245.1 Nansenia antarctica | reverse complement strand
GCAGCCTTAACCACTACGCCAACCAGACCGCTGTAATGACGGCAATGCAAGTTGAGACAATTTCTTCTTTTTTTTTTTACACTCTTTTCGATCTATCTATCACACTTTCAAAATATCAAGTTATCTATCACACAATCAAACTATCTATCGATCGATCACACTTTCAAAATATCAAATTATCTATCTATCACACAGTCAAACTATCTAATCTATCTATCTCATGTGAAGTGGGAACTAATATTTCCTAAAAGACACATGAGGAACTTTCGTTCAGGGTTTAGTTTCCGCCTGTGAGCCTTTTTTGACGCACGGATGACTATAGCCTGTGTTTTAGCCTGGTCGGGACCAGGCTAATTATATCTGACTCAGAAGGAGCTCAACCAAGCAGCGAATTATTTGAGCCACATTGATGGCACCGAACGCAAGCTAACATTTTCGAGGCTTAGAACTTTATCGAGGCTTAGAACTTTATCGAGCTTTGTGGAATAGGGCCCTGGTCCAGAATACCAGCGTCAAGCCTGTGTACACGCATATAAATGCACACATATTATTAAACAGTCATGCCCCCCCCCCCCCCCACACACACACACACACACACACACACACACACACTTACTTGTTTATGCTACATTGTGGGACAATATGACTAGGACCTCCCGTGTGGGGACACCCCTTTCTAGACACCGTACAGCACTGAGAAAAATCAGGCATGATCAGAAAAAATTCAGGAACCAGAATCTCACTTCAAATTAGCAATATTCAATACTTTTTTCAAGACATGACTTCTACCACCCATGTGGGGAGTCTCAGGTTGCTATCTTTCTGGGGACACCATAACACACTTTCAGATATTACAATCTTTCTGGGGACACCATAACACACTTTCAGATATTACTATCTTTCCGGGGACACCATAACACACTTTCAGATGTTACCATCTTTCTGGGGACACCATAACACACTTTCAGATGTTACTATCTTTCTGGGGACACCATAACACACTTTCAGATGTTACCATCTTTCTGGGGACACCATAACACACTTTCAGATGTTACCATCTTTCTGGGGAACACCTTAACACACTTTCAGATGTTACCATCTTTCTGGGGAACACCTTAACACACTTTGGTTGAATCCCAAATGGAGCCCTTATCCAAGCCCTGAACCCTTGAAGACTTTGGGTGCGTTTGTTTAATCTCCCGGGAGCGCACTCGGGTTGACATAGTGAGTTATTGTCACTATGTTATTGTTGTTATTGTTGTTATTGTCACTATAATTGTATAGTTATTGTTAACTCGGGTTACAGCTTAGCATGTAACTCAGTACTCTAGTTAGCACTGATACAGCTTAGCATATAACTCAGTACAGTAGTTAGCACTGATACAGCTTAGCATGTAACTCAGTACTCTAGTTAGCACTGATACAGCTTAGCATGTAACTCAATACTCTAGTTAGCACTGATACAGCTTAGCATGTAACTCAGTACTCTAGTTAGCACTGATACAGCTTAGCATGTAACTCAGTACTCTAGTTAGCACTGATACAGCTTAGCATGTAACTCAGTACTCTAGTTAGCACTGATACAGCTTAGCATGTAACTCAGTACTCTAGTTAGCACTGATACCGCTTAGCATGCAACTCAGTACTCTAGTTAGCACTGATACAGCTTAGCATGTAACTCAGTACTCTAGTTAGCACTGATACAGCTTAGCATGTAACTCAGTACTCTAGTTAGCACTGATACAGCTTAGCATGTAACTCAATACTCTCTAGCCCAATGTATCACCAAACAGCGCTCAATTTAGTCACTCACTATTCGCCTCCCCCTCCCCCACACAGCACCTTCCACAGCTAGCAGCACACTCAGGCCTCAGCCGTTCATTTAACATTGCCGACCTCCTGAACTTTAAGGTTAAAATAAATACATACAATATCCTTTGTAAAAGTCAAACCCTGAAAAGTCATCAAACTGTGATGGAGCATATTAAGCCAGTAGCTTTTGGAAAATGGATGCATTTTGTGCATTCCTGGGCCTGCTAGTTAACTGAGAACCAATCACTATTCGCCTCCCCCTCCCCCACACAGCACCTTCCACAGACAGCAACACACAGGCCTCTGCTGTTCATTTAACATTGCCGACCTCCTGAACTTTAGGCTCACTTTTGGGACACTTCCTATATAGCCAGGGGAACAGAAAAAGACACACACCATCAGTGGGATGCCAGCTTTCAGACAAAATTGTTTTCAAGTCTCTAGTCCATTGTATGGCCAAACAGGGTTTAACTTATTGGGGATAGGCCTCCATTGACATTACATTGCCGACCTCCTGAACTTTAGGCTCACTTTTGGGACACTTCCTATGTAGCCAGGTGAACAGAAAAAGACACACGCCATCAATGGGATGCCAGCTTTCAGCCAAAAGTGATTTCAAGTCTCTAGCCCAATGTATCACCAAACAGCGCTCAATTTAGTTGTGCACTATGCAGACAGAGCACTGATTTGCACCCCTCCCCCACACAGTTAAGTTTCTGTTCTGCTGAAATCTGCCTCGCTCTGTTCAATTAACCTTCCTTCATGACCGGCTCACGGTGGGACCCGTGCTGTGCTGGCGCACTCATGTCCATAATCGAGAATTTCTCTTAGCTTCTCTCCCACCATGTCAGCCATGCAGAGAGCGATTTTTTTACTAAAATAAAATAACCAGAATGTTTATGATATGCTTTTTGTTAACTTTAGCACTGTGAGACTTGCAGTTGGAGTTCATATAATTGTAATCTCACCATATATGACAATACTCTTAAAAGGGTTAAAATAAATACATACAATATCCTTTGTAAAAGTCAAACCCTGAAAAGTCATCAAACTGTGATGGAGCATATTAAGCCAGTAGCTTTTGGAAAATGGATGCATTTTGTGCATTCCTGGGCCTGCTAGTTAACTGAGAACCAATCACTATTCGCCTCCCCCTCCCCCACACAGCACCTTCCACAGACAGCAACACACAGGCCTCTGCTGTTCATTTAACATTGCCGACCTCCTGAACTTTAGGCTCACTTTTGGGACACTTCCTATGTAGCCAGGGGAACAGAAAAAGACACACACCATCAGTGGGATGCCAGCTTTCAGACAAAATTGTTTTCAAGTCTCTAGTCCATTGTATGGCCAAACAGGGTTTAACTTATTGGGGATAGGCCTCCATTGACATTACATTGCCGACCTCCTGAACTTTAGGCTCACTTTTGGGACACTTCCTATGTAGCCAGGTGAACAGAAAAAGACACACGCCATCAATGGGATGCCAGCTTTCAGCCAAAAGTGATTTCAAGTCTCTAGCCCAATGTATCACCAAACAGCGCTCAATTTAGTTGTGCACTATGCAGACAGAGCACTGATTTGCACCCCTCCCCCACACAGTTAAGTTTCTGTTCTGCTGAAATCTGCCTCGCTCTGTTCAATTAACCTTCCTTCATGACCGGCTCACGGTGGGACCCGTGCTGTGCTGGCGCACTCATGTCCATAATCAAGAATTTCTCTTAGCTTCTCTCCCACCATGTCAGCCATGCAGAGAGCGATTTTTTTACTAAAATAAAATAACCAGAATGTTTATGATATGCTTTTTGTTAACTTTAGCACTGTGAGACTTGCAGTTGGAGTTCATATAATTGTAATCTCACCATATATGACAATACTCTTAAAAGGGTTAAAATAAATACATACAATATCCTTTGTAAAAGTCAAACCCTGAAAAGTCATCAAACTGTGATGGAGCATATTAAGCCAGTAGCTTTTGGAAAATGGATGCATTTTGTGCATTCCTGGGCCTGCTAGTTAACTGAGAACCAATCACTATTCGCCTCCCCCTCCCCCACACAGCACCTTCCACAGACAGCAACACACAGGCCTCTGCTGTTCATTTAACATTGCCGACCTCCTGAACTTTAGGCTCACTTTTGGGACACTTCCTATGTAGCCAGGGGAACAGAAAAAGACACACACTATCAGTGGGATGCCAGCTTTCAGACAAAATTGTTTTCAAGTCTCTAGTCCATTGTATGGCCAAACAGGGTTTAACTTATTGGGGATAGGCCTCCATTGACATTACATTGCCGACCTCCTGAACTTTAGGCTCACTTTTGGGACACTTCCTATGTAGCCAGGTGAACAGAAAAAGACACACGCCATCAGTGGGATGCCAGCTTTCAGCCAAAAGTGATTTCAAGTCTCTAGCCCAATGTATCACCAAACAGCGCTCAATTTAGTTGTGCACTATGCAGACAGAGCACTGATTTGCACCCCTCCCCCACACAGTTAAGTTTCTGTTCTGCTGAAATCTGCCTCGCTCTGTTCAATTAACCTTCCTTCATGACCGGCTCACGGTGGGACCCGTGCCGTGCTGGCGCACTCATGTCCATAATCGAGAATTTCTCTTAGCTTCTCTCCCACCATGTCAGCCATGCAGAGAGCGATTTTTTTACTAAAATAAAATAACCAGAATGTTTATGATATGCTTTTTGTTAACTTTAGCACTGTGATACTTGCAGTTGGAGTTCATATAATTGTAATCTCACCATATATGACAATACTCTTAAAAGGGTTAAAATAAATACATACAATATCCTTTGTAAAAGTCAAACCCTGAAAAGTCATCAAACTGTGATGGAGCATATTAAGCCAGTAGCTTTTGGAAAATGGATGCATTTTGTGCATTCCTGGGCCTGCTTGTTAACTGAGAACCAATCACTATTCGCCTCCCCCTCCCCCACACAGCACCTTCCACAGATAGCAACACACAGGCCTCTGCTGTTCATTTAACATTGCCGACCTCCTGAACTTTAGGCTCACGTTTGGGACACTTCCTATGTAGCCAGGGGAACAGAAAAAGACACACACCATCAGTGGGATGCCAGCTTTCAGACAAAATTGTTTTCAAGTCTCTAGTCCATTGTATGGCCAAACAGGGTTTAACTTATTGGGGATAGGCCTCCATTGACATTACATTGCCGACCTCCTGAACTTTAGGCTCACTTTTGGGACACTTCCTATGTAGCCAGGGGAACAGAAAAAGACACACACCATCAGTGGGATGCCAGCTTTCAGCCAAAAGTGATTTCAGGTCTCTAACCCAATGTATCACCAAACAGCACTCAATTTAGTCACTCACTACCCCTCCCCACTCAGCCGTTTAACATTGGCGACCTCCTGAACTTTAGGCTCAATTTTGGGACACTTCCTATGTAGCCAGGGGAACAGAAAAAGACACACACCATCAGTGGGATGCCAGCTTTCAGCCAAAAGTGATTTCAAGTCTCTAGCCCAATGTATCACCAAACAGCACTCAATTATATGCTCAATATATTTTAACAGTGAAAAAACAGGAAATACAGATTTTTAAAAATAAAATAAATCACAATAGTATGTTATTAGAATGATATAAACTTAAAATAAAATCAGTCTACTGTTAATAAAACTACTGCTGCAGATTTCTGTTGGTCTGTTTCTCAGACTGAATTGGTTCCATACTGCTTGGCCCTCTGAAAGGTCACAGCCAGGTCAGCTGCAGGTTGGGGCGGGGGAGGGGAGACATCAATTAACCACCTGCACCTCCAAACTTTCCCCAAAGCTACTGCTGCATTCAATGCACACGGGAATAACTGGTTTTCTGGAACAAGATGAATAATTATTATTCATAAATGTAGAACTGCTTAATCCCTTTATGTTTTGTAATTATTTAAAGATAAAACAACAGTTTTAAATGTTTTTATAATTTAAACCATTATATGGCTTGCATGATTGAGAATGTTGTCATTTTTAATACACAGTTTTGGTACACTACATTAACGCATTTACAGAACTCTCCTTAAAATTACAAATATAGTACTTATTACTAATACACTCAGGCCTCAGCCGTTCATTTAACATTGCCGACCTCCTGAACTTTCGGCTCACTTTTGGGACACTTCCTATGTAGCCAGGTGAACAGAAAAAGACACACACCATCAGGCTTTCAGCCAAAAGTGATTTCAAGTCTCTAGCCCAATGTATCACCAAACAGCGCTCAATTTAGTCACTCACTATTCGCCTCCCCCTCCCCCACACAGCACCTTCCACAGCTAGCAGCACACTCAGGCCTCAGCCGTTCATTTAACATTGCCGACCTCCTGAACTTTAGTCTCTAGCCCAATGTATCACCAAACAGCGCTCAATTATATGCTCAATATATTTTAACAGTGAAAAAACAGGAAATACAGATTTAAAAAAAAAAAAAAAACACAATAGTATGTTATTAGAATGATATAAACTTAAAATAAAATCAGTCTACTGTTAATAAAACTACTGCTGCAGATTTCTGTTGGTCTGTTTCTCAGACTGAATTGGTGCCATACTGCTTGGCCCTCTGAAAGGTCACAGCCAGGTCAGCTGCAGGTTGGGGCGGGGGAGGGGAGACATCACCAGAATACCTCTGTGTCATTGGCTGCTATAGGCATAAAAGGAGAGAAACTCATGGTGTGGCCCCCATCTTCCCCTGACCTCAACCCTATTGAGAACCTTTGGAGCATCCTCAAGCAAAAATATATATGAGGGTGGGAGGCAGTTCACATCAAAACAGCAGCTCTGGGAGGCTATTCTGGCATCCTGCAAAGAAATTCAAGCAGAAACTGTCCAAAAACTCACAAGTTCAATGGATGCAAGAATTGTGAAGGTGATATCAAAGAAGGGGTCCTATGTTAACATGTAACTTGACCTGTTACAGTTTTTCTCAGTCGCTTTGGTGCATTTCTCACATCACTATTAACATTTGCACAACAGTTAGTGCATTTCTCAGAACAATTAGTACAAACTGCAAAACCTAGGTGTTAACCTGCAAAAGCGTGTCACTTGCTCAAAATGGATAGTTCATTCCTCAAAAGCAAGTATTCATGTCAATGAAAGTGTCAGTGTCATCAAAATGAAAAGTCCTGACACCATTGTTTATGAACAAGATAGTCAAATGGCTTTGTCATGTTTTCATTATGACAGTTCACTCTGTAAGTGTTTTCCAATGCAAAAAAGTCAGATCTTGGTGACACTACCTGAAAATGCTCAAGACAGTACTATACACTATTTGCACAGCCATTTGAAATCTACAGTGGGTTACACATTACTGTATTTAGTGAGGTAAATGAGTACAAGACGCTGAATAGTTATGTTTCACATTTTTACTGCATATGCTCTTTGCAATTCTAATTTGTTCACAGCATTGTGCAAAAGAAAAATACAAACTTGTTTACCACAAACATAAGAAACACCCTTTGGGTAGAGCTGTGCACAACTGTAAATAATATTGCAGTACATATTGGAACTGAATTGGAACATCCAACATACTGTAAATCATTCATTGACATCCAGACGTTCCTGTCTGTCTGGCCACATATTTTCATCGACATCACAGCGAATATCATCCCTGGTAATGCAGCGAGGAAAGTATCTCCCTGAGTGGCGAATCCACCCTCTGCTAGCAAGGCCATTTGGGTATGTGGATGCCGGTCATATACCTTCCACCTCCAGGCAGAGAAAAACTCCTCTATTGGATTCAGGAATGGGGAGTAGGGAGGGAGATATTCCACCAGCATCCTTTCATGTGCTGCAAACCACTGTCTGACCAGATCTGAGTGGTGAAAACGCACATTATCCCATACAACAACATACTTGTTCAGATGGTCTCCATTTAGACCCCTCTCATTCTCAGGGATTATGTCCCTGTAAAGAGTGTCTAAAAAAGTCAGCAGATGTTGTGTTGTGTGGACCAAGGCAGGGTATATGGGTGAGGACGCCGTTTTCTGAGACGGCTGCACACATTGTAATATTCCCTCCTCGTTGGCCTGGGACATCAATGGTTGCTCTCTGTCCAATGTGATTTCTGCCACGCCTTCTACCTTTTGCCAGATTAACGCCTCATCAACGTATATGAATGTGTGCAGCGGTTCCCTGGCCTCCAGCTCCAGTACACACTTTATCCCAGAATAGAGAGAGAGAGAAAAAAACTCATTTTGGACAACATATTGTACAGTATGAATTGTCATGTAAGTGTACTGCATGGCACTACACAAAGTAACCAGTTTACAGCACTGGACATTAGAGTATGCATAGAACACATAAATGTTTTACCTGTACATACTGGTGACGGATCTCCTTCACTCTGTCGCTGTTCCGTTCAAATGGCACATTGTACAATTGTTTCATGCGCATTTCATTTCTCCTGAGCAGTCAATTGTAGCGATTGAAACGGATTCAATATTCCCAAAGATATTGTCATCCTCTATAACAGCGCTTTGTATCTCTCTCAACCTTATGGCATTGTTTGCAATCACCATTGCACAAATGGCTTCCTCTTGTTGTGGAGTAAAAAGGGGCCCTTTTCCACCTCTGCAAGGTTGTCTTGCCTTGTCTTGTCTATGTGGTGCAGAGTAAAATTACAGTAATGTACAGTAAACATGAGATATACGGCGTTAACCCATATTACTGTAGTGAACAATAACAGAGAGAAATTGTTCAATTTGGGAGACATTTTCAGGAAAAATGATAAAGAAATGTATACAATTTGCTTGACAGATTTTGACAACTTGTTCAACATTTTTGGATGTAATGACTCAAGCAAAGAAATGAGGACTATTAGTTTTATAGGGAATGACTATTAAGCATCCAAAAGTATAGTTCATTTTGACTGACATGACATAAGCAAATGATAATGTTATAAAACAGCAGAGAATTGTATGACAGCAATTGATGCATGTCCAAAAGCATTTGCAATTTGTTTGAAGGAATGAGAAACTGCTACTATGATGTGCACAAATGACTAAATGTTGTGGAGGTTGAACTAACAGTTATGAGAATTTCAATTCTGATCAGAGAAATGCACCAAAGCAATTGAGAAAAACTGTAAGATGTTTTTGTTTGAAATAGCTTTTGATTTCAGTAAATATGACCTCCTAATATGACCTCCTAACCCTAAATTCATCACAATTGTTTGTTCTTTACAACCTATAAAATGTTTTGAAACTCTGTTGTGCATAATAATTTGGAACAGTGCATTTTGAGTTTTTTATAAAAAAAAAAAAAATACTGTTATCATTGGGAGGTTTGTTCAATAACATTTGAAGTATACTCTAACGGTTGATGACTTGAAAATTATACTGATTGTCATTTGCATCAACTATTTAGGAAAATCAGATAAAAATATAATTTGCATAATAATTTGGAACGAGGTGTATAACCTTTTCGAGAGGGAACTGTGCTCAGTATAGTTTTAACAATAAAGGTCCCATATTATCTTATATCTTAATTCACTTCCTGGTAATTGCTATGTTGCAAATACCCTGCGTTATTAAAATATGGAGAAATATGAATTAGGAAATTATGGAAATACTGTAATAGGTACAGATTTTAAAAGCATGCCCCCATCAGAATCAGAATCAGAAAAGTGTATTGCCAAGTACGTTCACACATACAAGGAATTTGCTTTGTAAAACATGGAAAGGTAATAAAAACAAGTGCCATAACCTGTGCCCCACCCAAAAACCAGCCGCCACTACTGCTATTTACACCATGGAATTATAGTCACACACTTTCTAGTCACAATAATAAGACCAATGTTAACCAGCGTTCTCTGTCAGAACACTCAGCCAGTATATTTGCTAGCGTTTCACCCTGCAAAAACTCTCGCGTCGCGCGCACACACTCGTCTCGCGCGCACACTCGCGCACAATCTTGTATTATTCTCCAACTGCACAACGCGAAACGAAGTGTGCTCCGCAGCTGAGGCTTGTGCTTGATGCAAAGTGCACGTGACAGACAGGCAGCTCATATGATTGGCTGCAGGAGTGTTAAATGTGTGTTAAAATTTCTGCCATTTCCGTGAAAAAAATAGTAAAAAATGGCGATTTCGCCACCAGGGGCGCACTCTAAACACTGATTAAGCACTCTTTTCAGACTTATGTAGCAGTGTGGGTCAAAATTTAAAACATAGAAATATTTGCACTAGACATATCAGCAACACTTTTTCTACCAAATTCAATGAAAATCGGTGTGGGGACCCGTTTTGGGTCCCCACACCGATTTCGAGTCCCCACACCGTGGTTGTGCTGTCAGACCTCAGTCCCCACATAGTAGTATATACAGGCACACACACACACACACACACACACACACACACACACACACACACACACACACACACACACACACACACACAAACCCCCAATCCTCCACAGCTGTTTTCATTGTAATAACTTGTATACATAGTGTAAACAATATTTGATTATTAATCCAACCCCACACACCCACCAGAACACACTACACATTAAAGGCCTTACCTTACATATTAACTTCCATGGCGATTTCGGGGTCTCTGAATGCACTCGATGGTGGAGAATTCGTCAGGATCTCTCGCGGAAGTGAAGAGAAGAATTCGACTGGCACTCGCTCTCTCTCTCTCTCTCTCTCTCTCTCTCTCTCTCTCTCTCTCTCTCTCTCTCTCTCTCTCTCTCTCTCTCTCTCTCTCTCTCTCTCTCTCTCTCTCTCTCTCTCTCTCTCTCTCTCTCTCTCTCTCTCTCTCTCTCTCTCTCTCTCTCTCTCTCTCTCTCTCTCTCTCTCTCTCTCTCTCTCTCTCTCTCTCTCTCTCTCTCTCTCTCTCTCTCTCGAAAGTGTCTGCATCAAGAGCTGTCTTATATACAGGGGTGCACATAACTGGTGCGCCAGTGCGCATGCGTCGCCAAAATGCATGTTGCGCGGAGGATCAGCGGCATGAACGCGCTCTTGCGCACCAACAGCTGGAAGCGCTGGGAGAGGAATTGACTTCCTCAAAACTCCTACTGCTAACTGCTGACTGCCCGTTAATACCAATACCATATCCTTTCATGACCACAATGTACCCACCGACGACGACCACGGCGACTCCCCTCACGAAAACATTCGGAAAGTATCGTAACTTGTACTTTCATTCCGCGTATCGCGCATCGCATGGTTATCACGCCGACACGTGAAAATTCAGTCCCGAACGACTCGTCGCTAAAAGGAAAAACAACACCAAGGCACTTCACGTTTCTTTTCTCTGAAGCTTTCAAACGTTCAGACGTTTGTTTTACAGCTTCATTATCGCACCTCGACCCCTGACCCAGGGAATATGGTTGGGAATTATATTAGAAGGAAAAAAAAAAGACTTTGTTGCACAATCAAAATAATGAGCTATTTAAAGTGATAGACAACATCCTCTACCATGGTTGAAATTGAGGACAGTATTAACAACAGTCAAGAGAGCAGTGATGATGATGATTAAGCTTGTAGCATAAGTAAATGCTTAGGCTGTAACTTTTTGTTGAAAGTTGATTTCAGTGTTTACAGAACAGAGCAGTGCTTAAGGAGATATCAGTTGATTTCATTGTATTTAAAGAACAGACATTCAGTTAGTGCTTAAAGAGATGTCAGTTGATTTCATTGTGTTTAAAGGAGTCTGACAGACTTTCATGCTTAAAGAGCAGTCATTTGATTTTTCATTTGTTTCTTTTGTTTTGCACACAATCATTTGTTCGTTCATCTTATTTTTGAATAAATGTCGTTTTGCTAATATAAGTTATCCATGTATCCCTTTTTTATCCATCCTGTGGGACGGGTCGTGACTCGTGAGCTCGGGGAGCACCAAGCAGCATCCCTAGGTGCTCCCCTGAGCACTGGCCCCAAAAAGTTATGTGCACCCCTGCTTATATACCATTTAAACAGACGCCCTCCGAACGTCATTATGCGTATTGAAGCATTCGCGAACCTTTTTAAATGAGGGTTAAAATCAACACCTTTATGCGCGGCTGTAGTCTTTGAAAACAAACGGAAATAATCCGCCGAGCGAACTCACGCTGTGACTAAAGCCAAGCTCCGGCGCCAGGTGTATCGTTTGAAATATTGCCTATCAAATGGTCATATCAACGGTATTAACACCAACACCTTGATTAACCAAACATTATTTTAGACAGACGTCTGGGCACGCAACACCCGCCACTCCACATGGTACGCTCTCTGTGTGATACCTCGGAGTCCCAGCCTTACTAGTACTCGTTTTCAGGGTGCGAAATAAGGGGGAGCTCGGGGAGCTATAGCTCCCCTAGTGGTGACATGAGCTCCCCTGGAAACATGGTTTGTGAAATTTTGGGGGAGCTCTAAAATATTCCAAATTGTGACGGATTTTACCTGGTGTAATATGATTTGTAGAGGCATACAATCTATTTTGATGTTGGTATTAGGTATATAAATGATATATAATAGCCTATATAGCCTACATATAGGCCTTTATTGGCTACAACTATGCGAAGGTAACAGAGCGGGGTGCACTGACGCTGAACCCCTCATAGTGATAAGTAGGTGGACATGGTGCGTGCTGCTGAAATAGCCGACATGCGGTGTGTGGTTTAAAAAAAGTAACGCCAGCTCAGTAAATAATTCAAACTTAATGTTTACTTATAGGCTATGTGACTGCACCACACATGTGAACAGTAACAAAGCAAATGCAGTTTAATTTTATGAAAAACATTGACAACTAAAAAAAAACTGGCATCTCCCATCGGTCACTATTTGTTGGCTATCTGGTGATATGGACGTCTTTGAGTGTCTAGAAAAGCGCTATAAGTCTAATGTATTATTATTATGGACTTCACTTTAATCCGGCAGTTCTCAAGGTTTTTATGCACCAATCGATTCCTCTAGTCAGTGCGTCTTTATCACATTCATTGACGAAAAGGACGACTCGCATGTATAGGTGGAAGGGAACATTCATTGTGAGCACGGAAAATGTGAGTCTCACAACGGCTTTGCATTGATGAAACCAGGTAGGATTAACGCATAGTTCCATCCATTCCTAAATGCCCTGTTTCCACCGTCAACTTTCCTCTTTAGACCTTTGGAGAGTGACATGATGTTTCTCTTGCTAGCAGGTTAAATGTTTAGCTAACTTCACCCGGCACGTAAACAACCAATCCAATAATAATGTGACCTTGTAAGTCTGGGAGGAGGGGGGAATAATTATCACAATAAAACTATGTTAAATAATTATTAGAATAAGTTAGGCTGTGCTACATCGTCAGTCCACACATTTATTATTCAAAAATATGGAAAAGGGTGAAACTACGTTTCAACGTTGTTGAGAATCACAACACAAACTTGCTAGTCAAGCCAAAATACTGCAACGTAATGGATTGGACTGCTACCTAGTTAACTAGAACACTACTTTACATTGTTAGCAGGCTCATAAAACAAGCCGTGTTAGTTGACTAGCGATGTGTCATTGATTTTCGACAACGCGGAAATGTATTCACATTTTTCGAAAGAAAAGTCAAAGCATTAGAACGTAGAACGGAAAATCGTACGAGCGCTTTGCACACGGAAAGCCACCGGCCCCGATTTGGCCAGAATTTTTTTTTCCGTCAGGAGATTTTTTGTTTTTGTTTTTTTTTTTCTTTAATCCCTGGGCTCCCCCGCACACCGTGATGTAATTCGCACACTGCTCGTTTTACATGATATAATAACGAATTACTATGCGTAAGGAAATAAGGACATACGAATAAATGTTCTTCATGTTAAAACGTTTTATTATCATCATCACATGTCATAGTGTAAACAGTCCCACACACACACACACACACACACGCGCGCGCACACACACACACACACACACACACACACACACACACACACACACACACACACACACACACACACACACACACACACACACACACACACATATACACACACACACACCACCCCCGTCTGTGTGAACGCGGCGATGAACTGCTCTAAAAGTCTTGTTCACCAACCTCCATCTCATCGTCGACAACTCCGGTGATATTTTCAGCCTGTGATCTCATGAAAAGTCCGAATGTCTGATCAGGGTAATGCTTCCACGGTGCCAACACTAGGGAGCCCAGACGATCGACCTCGGCGTCTGATCCGATGTCATTGAAATCCATACATGCGAAATCATCACAAGTATCCATTGTTGAGTCTTTGACATTTAAGTGATAGACACAGCTAGGCTATTTAAACACATTTCAACCCTTGCTAGTCAAATCCTCCGAACACCTACGTCAACATTCGTTTTGGACCAGCCCTCATATTCACACCTGCGCCAAAGGGGGTGTGTTCTGAACAAATGGCGGGGGCAAATAAACCCACAACGGGGGCAAATAAAGTAGTCCTTGATGACATAGCCTAGTTTGAGAGGGCGTTAGATGTTAAAATAGCTGTAGTAACCATGAATGTAAACAACCAGATGCAGTGGTTTATAGCATTATAATTATTACAATTGTTGCGATAAACACACTGCCTCTATGTAGTCGGAATGACAGTCTATTTCTATAAATATGTTAATAACATTGTGAATGTTGGCGATAGCTGAAAAAGTAATATGCCAGGGATGGGGAGCTGTTGCGTCCCTCCCCTTCCCGTGCAAAGTAGTCACTACTATTGGTATAACGAATCAATCTACGACTTCCAAAGCCCGTGTTTAGGGGTGTCCAAGAGGTCCGCTAAAAGACAACTGCTGGCAATATTCAGTCTCTACACAGAACTTTTCTATCTGTAATTTACAATGGCAAACACCTTCAGAAAGAAACAGTAAAGGAGTGTATTTTGGGATGCAGCTGGTTGGAAGGTATCACATTCAGGTTGATCAAACCTGGCATTCTAGATGTGTTTTTGCAGGGATGTCCTTTTGGCAAAGTTTGACAGGATTGTACACGTGCCCCATTTTGCGCAGTCGACGTCGACGCAAACTCTAGGACGAGGAGCAGTACAGTATAACAAAAGAGCCACCTCAGCCAAGATTACCCAACAGTAGTCTACCCTAGCCTGTTGTCTCATCACAAATGAACAACCGACTAATGAGTGATCATATGAGACTCCACTATCATATAGATATAGCAAAGACGTACAGAGCCCGCATCGGACTAGTAAGGCTGTCATCTTTACCACCCTCTTAACACTAGAACAGCCGTGAGGTGTTAAACAGCACCAGTGAGTACAAAAAAAAATCTACCTTTGCACTCGATCAAATTTCAGGACCCTCCTTTCATGACTTTTCCTAGATATGTGCGTTCTACCACCCAGCATCTTTACATTTTCAAAATCGAGTTAGTATAAAGCGATTTTGCAGTATTTCTGTGTGTGTCTGTGTATTTGCCTTGGGATTCGGCTGCCATCTTTTTCTCCAAGGCTGCAATTCTCTTTTATATCAGCAGAGGTAGCAAGGGGGCACACACTGTGCTCAACCTTCAGGCTTCAGTGCTGAATTAGATACAGTGGATAAGACTGATATTTGTAACATAATGTGTTTATATATAGGCTATATATAGCAATAGTGATACATAAGATATGTATATGTACAGACAGTTATGAAAATGATAAACTGTACAGTATGACTTTTACAATCCCTTCAGATTTGTTGGAGCTGAGGTTTTTTTTTCACCCAAGTTCCATGCAATAGTGATAAGATATTATGATATGTGTAGCCTATGTACAGTTATGAATGATACACTGCACAGTATGTACCTATCAAGCTGTGTGGTATTACATAGGTACCACAGCAAAGTAGTTCATCAACAAATATTATATAACAAACGGATATTTATAATATTGTATATAATGTCTTTTTTGATGATTATGCCTGTACAGCGCTGTCAATTTTCAAATAATGCTATAGGCTATATATATATATATATATATATCTACCCTCCCTCCACCCCCACCCAGAGAGCTTTGGACTGTCTGGATATGAACACTTGATCTCTGCACTTTATATTTATATTAATTATGACTCTTGCACTTTGATGTTGGTTTGCACTGTCTTGTCCTGTCTTGCACCTATCCTGCTGTAAACCGTGCTCCATTGTTCCAAACCAAATTCCTAACATGTTTACATGTCATGGCAATAAAAGTCTTCTGATTCTGATTCTGATTCTGATATGAATGTTCAGTTGTGATATGAAGTACCCAACAATTCTCATGTCGACCATGATAATAATAGGCTACAACAGGGTTGTACATAGATATACGCAGATTCATATTTGGATAGTTGATTTTGGCACCATTGTATAGTAGCCAATTGCAGAGAGTATACATTATTTTGTTTGTTTACTGCACATTATAAATGAAATGAAAATAGCTGTTGTGAAAAGTGAAAATGAAGTGTGTTCATGTTGCAGTGAAATCTATTTACATAGATATATCAGATGTGATATGTCTACTACAAACGAACACAAAGAGACAGATAATTCAAGTAACATTTTTATTTACTTGCAATGTTCACGTCAATTCTTCCAAGTAAAAAGTATGGTAATTAATATGAACACCAATATATATTTTAAAAAAGTAGAAAGTGAATAGGAGGTCGCCGGAGCGCTCAGCGTGGGCGCTGTCAGGTAGACAGGGCAGGAGAGGCATCAGGCCTGGCCATGGGACAGTCAGCATCCCCAGCACACCGTTGCTTTTTTTCACCCAAGTTCCATGCAATAGTGATAAGATATTATGATATGTGTAGCCTATGTACAGTTATGAATGATACACTGCACAGTATGTACCTATCAAGCTGTGTGGTATTACATAGGTACCACAGCAAAGTAGTTCATCAACAAATATTATATAACAAACGGATATTTATAATATTGTATATAATGTCTTTTTTGATGATTATGCCTGTACAGCGCTGTCAATTTTCAAATAATGCTATAGGCTATATATATATATATATATATATATATATATATATATATATATATCTACCCTCCCTCCACCCCCACCCAGAGAGCTTTGGACTGTCTGGATATGAACACTTGATCTCTGCACTTTATATTTATATTAATTATGACTCTTGCACTTTGATGTTGGTTTGCACTGTCTTGTCCTGTCTTGCACCTATCCTGCTGTAAACCGTGCTCCATTGTTCCAAACCAAATTCCTAACATGTTTACATGTCATGGCAATAAAAGTCTTCTGATTCTGATTCTGATTCTGATATGAATGTTCAGTTGTGATATGAAGTAGCCAACAATTCTCATGTCGACCATGATAATAATAGGCTACAACAGGGTTGTACATAGATATACGCAGATTCATATTTGGATAGTTGATTTTGGCACCATTGTATAGTAGCCAATTGCAGAGAGTATACATTATTTTGTTTGTTTACTGCACATTATAAATGAAATGAAAATAGCTGTTGTGAAAAGTGAAAATATAGTGTGTTCATGTTGCAGTGAAATCTATTTACATAGATATATCAGATGTGATATTTCTACTACAAACGAACACAGAGAGACAGATAATTCAAGTAACATTTTTATTTACTTGCAATGTTCACGTCAATTCTTCCAAGTAAAAAGTATGGTAATTAATATGAACACCAATATATATTTTAAAAAAGTAGAAAGTGAATAGGAGGTCGCCGGAGCGCTCAGCGTGGGCGCTGTCAGGTAGACAGGGCAGGAGAGGCATCAGGCCTGGCCATGGGACAGTCAGCATCCCCAGCACACCGTTGCTGGCTTGGTGCATGTGCCACAGACAAATCGTCCACATGACTGGCAGATGTTAATTGCTTTGTTCCCTCGACATATGGTGCCTTGACACTTTTTTCTTTTCACCTGTGGGGACGGAGGTGTGCGAGGATTTTCGAGCTGCAGTCGCCTTCTCGCTGCTGGTGTAGAAGGAAGCCTTGTCATTACCAGTGGCTCACACAGCTCCCCTGCCAACTTAAAAAGGAATTTCTTCCTGCTTATCCTGACGCCCATGCACTGGCTGTACAGAATGCGTGCATTAATTGCAGCCATGTCCAACATGTTGTAAAACACAGCTACAGGCCAACGGCGGGTCCCTCCTTTTACTGTGTATTTCCTCGTCATCTGGTCCAGAACATCAACACCGAACTTAGTGCTGTTGTAGTAGGAAACCGTTTCGGGCAGTTTCTTTGGGCCATCATCAGTAGAAACGGTTTGATGCAGTGTGCTGAGGAGGCATACATTTTTCTTAGGTTTTGCCTGGTAAACCGTGAGTGTGGCTTCTCCAGCCCTCAGCACCTTGCTGGAAAATCTTTCAGTCTGTGCCCGTGTACATGGGGGCAACTCCCGTCTGATTTTATTAATTGTGCCAACAATTGTGGTTTGTTGGGCCAAAAGGGTGTTTGCCAGTGGCAAGGAGGTGAAGTAATTGTCTGTCGTGACATTTCTTCCTTTGCCCACGAACGGCTCCATCAGACGCAGCACAACATTGTCCGATAACCGCTGACCGGCCGGCCTGCTTGCATCTTTCCCTAGGTAGGGATGTGCGTTCAACATGTATTTGGTGTCCACATCCGCTGCAACCCAGAACTTTATGCCAAATTTGTCAGGTTTATTGGCCATGTACTGTGTGAAACCACATCTTGCTTTGGTCGGGAACAACTGTTCATCCACGGTAATGTTGTCACCAGGTGTGTACGATGCAATGCTGTTTTTCACAAATTTGTCAAAAATGTCTGAAATCATGGCAAATTTATCCACCGGAACGCGGGCAGCTCGTGTGTTCTTGTCATCAAAGCGTAGATAGCGCATGATATCTCGGAACTTCTGGCGAGTCATTGTCTCCTTGAAGACAGCGATTCCGAATTGTGATGACCAGAGGTCATCCACCCTCACGGACTTGGAACATAAAACTCCTTTGTAGTAAAGGAGACCCACGAATGCCTTTAGTTCGTCCATTGTCAAATTGAACATCTCATCATTACTCCGGTCAGCTTCTGCCTGAGTGTACTTCAGAATCTGTTGCCACATTTCCGTGTCAATCAGACACAGTAGACTGCTCAACGGACTTGTAATGTTCGATTTGGCATAACGAGTCGGGCCTGGAGCTGTCTTTATGATATTGGCCTGTCGTTCTCTGCCTCTCCGAGGGCCTGGGTTGCGCTGTGTTGCGCCTGGTTGCTCAGTCCACACTGTGCCGTCTCGACCCTGCTCTTTCGTGGCTTCACTTGCGTCCTCAATGTCAGAGTCGCATTCTGAAGCATCTGCGTCTGATTCAATGACATGATCGCCTGCTGCCTGTAAGACACAATAAACTATTAGTTGTTGTTTTCATGTAATCATGCACAGAAAAACAATAGCCTATATGATGCGATTTTATATTAGCACGGGACATGTCCACACACAATAAACTATTAGTTGTTGTTTTCATGTAATCATGCACAGAAAAACAATAGCCTATGATGCGATTTTATATTAGCACGGGACATGTCCACACACAATAAACAATTAGTTGTTGTTTTCATGTAATCATGCACAGAAAAACAATAGCCTATATGATGCGATTTTATATTAGCACGGGACATGTCCACACACAATAAACTATTAGTTGTTGTTTTCATGTAATCATGCACAGAAAAACAATAGCCTATATGATGCGGTTTTATATTAGCACGGGACATGTCCACACACAATAAACTATTAGTTGTTGTTTTCATGTAATCATGCACAGAAAAACAATAGCCTATATGATGCGATTTTATATTAGCACGGGACATGTCCACACACACACACAACTGACAATGCAATCTATATTAGTTTTTCATACTATAATTTACAGATTTTTTGTTTACAGTGTTGTAACCAAGTCTTACCATGATTTTTCTCTCATCATCTCCTGATTCTCCCCCGCCGTCCGAGTGGTCCGCTGGTACATCGTGCATGTAGGCTAAAATCTCTTCAGGGGACCACTCGCGTCTGCTCTCTGGGCGACTCATCACAGCAAAATTACGAGTAGTTCTGGTCTCCAACTGTAATGCAGGCTAATTTATAGGAATAAGTGTGTTCATATGCAAACATATTCAATGGCATGTAATTAGTAGGCCATTGTTTATCACAGATGAATCCTGACAATTGAATGCCATTGAGATTGAAATTAGTAGGCCATTGTTTATCACAGATGAATCCTGACAATTGAATGCCATTGAGATTGAGACGCGGTAGCCTAATAGTGATAATGACTTCTATTTGAGTAGCCTATTATCGTCTCATTAGGACGGCCAATGTAACACGTTGTTTTTTGGATTTTGCATTCCTTGTTTTGTGGTAAACGAATCGTACAGGTACCAAACAACGAAATTTGGGAGGGGGGGCTCCCCTGGTGCTAGGAAACTAGGTGCTAGGAACTGGTGCTATAACTGTGTTCATGTTATAATGTTTAGTGAACGAACAATTGTTAGGTGTTTGCCACAAATCGGAATTATCTTGCCGTGAAATGTGTACATCAAATAACATGATGTCGGCGATCTACTAGAACTGCGGGACGACTGCAATGTAGGCTACCATATATATCTGCCATATCATACCGTTTTATATTGAAAAATATGATGGTAAATAAATACATGTGGGACCGATGTATGATATGGCAGAGGTGTGGTGTGTATCAGTCTGTCTCGTTCCAGCGAGTCAACTCGTGTTGACTCAATAAGACATGCGCTTGATGGGGGGAGTGTTGATGGCTCTCGATCGTTTCCGATCAATGAACAAAGACATCGGGTTCCCCCGCAGTCACAGTGCTACATGAAAATATCTAGCCACACACCACATAGCATACCTCCGCCCTATATGTATTTATCATCATATTTCTCAATATAAAACGGAGGTACGATATATGGCAGATATATGTATGGTATATTATGGCAGTTTCTGGCGCCTGTCCCGTTCTGTTGTTCAAAGAATATAATATAAAACGCATCACTGCACTGCTGTCTGTCCTGTGTTGTTTTGTTTGCATTGCATTTTAGCACAGTGCGCCGATTAGATAGAAGATGTTCTACAGAGGGTGATGTAACCCCTCCCTCCCCTCCCTTCCCCCACCCCTCCCCTGCTGTTGTGTCTCGATACCTGGTCAACACAGCTTGTACGAATATTATATAACGAACGGATATTTATAATAGACCTACAGTATATAATGTATTATTGTTTTTTCTGAGCAGTCCCACTCAGAATTTTTCATTTTATTCGACAGATCTAGTGAAGTCGCGTTGTGCATTGAATGACACTATTTATAGCGCTGTACATTTTCAAATAATGCAATAGGATATATATATGAATTTACAGAAACATATCATCATGAATGGAAACACGCAAGAGCGTGTATTTGACAAATAAAGTGTGCGTGTGTTGTGGTCCATCCAGGCAGGAGAGAGAGTTGGGGGCAGCCAAGCGGGTTTCAAAGACGGCTCTCCCGCTTACTAAGCTTATGGCAGTCGCAGGCTTGTGCATCTATGTGAAGCTCATAATTATAATAACACAATATTGCAATATTTATTACTATTATTTGTTTTATTATAATAATCAACCATCATTCATTAGTAGCCTAATGAAAACTCCTGCAGTCCGGATCAATCTCCTCTCCACTTTACCGTGCATGCACGCGCTCCTGTGAGATCATTCAAGTTTAAAGTATTTGTCATTATACCAAATACAATTATATAATGTAATCAAAATAAAAAGAATGAACATATTCAGCCATTCCATATAATAACATATATTATAGCAGTTGCAGGGGCAGACAGGCTGACGTTACCGGCGAATTTCACGACAAATAAACAGACTTTATCACTGTGAAGCTCATAATTATGATAACACAATATTGCAATATTTATTACTATTCTTTTTTAATAATGATAATCAATCATCATTCATTAGTAGCCTAATGAAAACTCCTGCAGTCCGGATCAATCTCCTCTCCACTTTACCGTGCATGCACGCGCTCCTGTGAGATCATTCAAGTTTCAAGTATTTGTCATTATACCAAATACAATTATATAATGTAATCAAAATAAAAAGAATGAACATATTCAGCCATTCCATATAATAACATATAATATAGCAGTTGCAGGGGCAGACAGGCTGACGTTACCGGCGAATTTCACAACAAATAAACAGACTTTATCACTGTGAAGCTCATAATTATGATAACACAATATTGCAATATTTATTACTTTTCTTTTTTAATAATGATAATCAACTTTCATTCATTAGTAAAGCTCCCGCAGTCACAATCAATCTCCTCTCCATATATATAATTTCCCCACTTCTCTGCTTCTCTGCGCATAGGAACTTTATATGCATTTTTAGAGGTAGCCTAGTGATCTTGTCATTTTCTCTTCTTGTGTGACATCGCCATCCAGCGATCTTTGTGCGTCAGTTCACACTCTCCCATTGTGAAGAGTGGTCGTGTGATTCGACACCTCGTCGCGCTAAAAGTAGGTAAAAAAACGTCGCTGTCCTAGTGTTAAGAGGAAGGGGGGGAAAAAACAACAGAACAATTACAAAGATTGACAGGTGGGCTCTTGCTGTCAGAATGACGCTTCAGAGAGAGGGGTGGAGTAACAGAGAGGCAGGAAAAGCAACTCGATGTGTCTGTCTATCAGCAGAGGCTGTCTGAACGCCGGCGCATCCCGTAAGTGCGATATATCTGACTGCGGATACGAAACCCCGTTCACTCTCTTAAGAGTGCGCGTACAAAAGATCAATTAGACCATATTCATAGGCTTGGTATAGATATACATAGCAGTGGCGTGTCCAGACCTTTTTCACTGGGGTGGCCCAGGTGGGGCACCTTGTTATGCATGGGTGGCACAATTTTGAGAATTTAACACTTAATTCCCTGCATTCTGGTGAATTTGTACACACCATTTTGTGCTTTTTATTACCATTTCTGTCTCCACTCCCCATTGTATACTTTAATTGGGCTACTAAGGTCATGTTCTTACATGAAAATCTGAATCATGACCCAGAGCAAGCGGATGAGTTTGCAACATTGTTGCATAATTATTTTTGATTTGCGTTCTCGCAGCCCTTCATGGAAACAAAGTAACATAGGCAATTGAAGCAACAGACGTGGTAGTTGATTGGTCAGGAAAATAGAAAACTGCCCGTTCGTCCCGCTCTTATCCAGATCAACACGCATGCGCTGTTGTTTTCCTATGGACAGCCTCGATGCGTCGTTTCTAACCGGAGCGAAACCACCGTTTTCAAGCGCCGGAGCATGTGTTGGTTGTTTGCTCCGGGAGTGACTTCGAATGTGCGTTCTCACAGCTCCAAACAACGCAGAGCAAAGCGAATTTTATCCTAAACTCTGATTCCAAGTGAAGCAAATGTTCTAGAATAAATGAGATCGGATGATGAGAGACCAGAGTAGCCTACTACAAAATATAATGTTACAGCTAAAACGTTTTAACCACTAGCACAACACCGTAGCCTATATGTAGCTATGCAAAAGTCTAACCTTATTAATGGTACTCACATTTCTTCAGGAGCGCCAAGACCAGCACAGCTCACCGCTGATCAAAAATGTGTTCTGTTCGAAAAGTTCGTCTCGTGGCACGAAGTGGCCTCTGCTCTGAGTGACTAGGCAGATAGCCAATCAATCAGGGTGGCACCTAGGGTGGCCAATCAGATTTCAGGGGTGGCATGAGCCACCCCTGCCCCCCCCCTGGACACGCCCCTGATACATAGATGTACACGTTTTGTTTGTTTAGGAGCAGTTTTTTTTGGGGGAGGCAGTATGACATCCACTGTCCACATGAAAGCCCGAAAGGACATGATAATGTGAGTATTATATGCGAATGTCCGACGACGTGGTGTGTATCGTCCGGAGAGAGAGTTCGCTCCCACTCGTCACATTTTCCTCTAATTTCAGCCATTAAGTTTAGAAAGTCTCTTTCTAACAACAATATTCGTTATTTAAACACATTAAGTAGTGACAATTTAACTGATAGACACAGCTAGGCTATTTAAACACATTTCAACCCTTGCTAGTCAAATCCTCCACCTACGTCAACATTCGTTTTGGACCAGCCCTCATATTCACACCTGCGCCAAAGGGGGTGTGTTCTGAACAAATGGCTGGGGCAAATAAACCCACAACGGGGGCAAATAAACCCCCCTTCTGTAAAAGATCAATACCCTTTGATTAATGACCCCCCCCCCCCATAAAAGATCAAAGGAAATCGAGATCAAAGAAAAGAGCCCCATACTTACTACTGACAGACAAACAGCTACATGGGACATTGACAGACAGACAGCTACATGGGACATTGACAGACAGCTACATGGGACACTGACAGACAGCTACAAGGGACATTGACAGACACAGCCTACACAGCCCAAAACAAACAAATACCCCAATACTATTAGCAAACACTTCCATCCTTCTCTTTATTCTAACAATGTATTAAAAAGCAAACAACATATTTATGTTCTCTGACTCTGAGCAAAAACCGTATCAATGCAAGTTGTTCAAACAATTATTACAAATTCTAAATTGCTTACTTTAATATTTGCTGTGGACAATACAGTACAAATTAGCAGGACATCATTTTGATAACAATCATTACCTTTTCAATGAAATATTTGAGACATTTGGTAGAGATGACTTACCAATGCGTAGTCTTTATCCAACTGCCTGACTCCCAGAATGTTCACATCCCAAGACTCTATCCCTATGGCATTGTCTGTGACATCATTGTGACATCATTGTGACATCACTTCACACTTACTTGAGCCTGTGAAGATGCTGTTTGGGCATTTTCTCTCTAGTTACTATAACTGTTAACTGTTATTAATCCAGCTGAGTTTGGTGGAGCTCACATTGCAGTATTTACACTCAAGCTCTCTTTCACATTTATAAATCAAGGGGTAGAAACCCTTTACCACTACCAGACTCCCTTCACATTCCATTCATAATTTGTACAAGTCTCATCATTTGTACACGTTTTGTATGCATCAAGGAAATACACGACTCGTAAAATACACGACTTGTCCTGATTTTGTGCTCAAAATAATACGTGTTGAACCTTTGCTTTTGACTGAATTGGTTTTGTTTCGCTTTCTTTTCAAGTTCATGCATATTAATCCAACCTAAAAACACATCGATACAAATTAATCAGGAATTTCTCAAAGTTGGGGATATAAATAAATTCCAGATGACTTCCAATCATACAAGAGAAATACATGTTGCTCACCATTAATTACTTCTGTAACTCCACACTGTAAATTGTTGAAAAACAATGTTAGTCAACTTTTAACCGCCTATGATTAATGTATGCTCTTTTAACCCCCTATGTTATGCCCTTTAGCTAAATGCTTGTCCTGTCTACTTTTTTGTGCCTAGGTCTACCTATATTTTATCTTTTAAATGTACTTTTTTCCTCCAGGGAGCCGTATACAACATCATGGCATAGGGACTGCGGATGAAAACTAGCTTTCGGGCTAACTCATGGCGTATTTACAATTTATTTTTGTTTTATTAATATGCACTGTCCCTTGAATAAATAAATGCATCTGAATCTGAACTAACACAGCTTGTTCTGTGAGCCTGCTAACAATGTGGCCAAACACCTATTGCATTTGAATGATCAATCATAGCTTTAGCTCTCCTGTGTTGAAATATATCAGGGCATATCAGGGCAGGATTCGTCATGCCAGGCCATACTTTCCCCTCTGCTTGGCCAGGGAGAACAGGGAGTGATCAGACTCGTTATCAGGGGCGGATTTAGGATCGTAGGAGATCCGGGGCTTAGCCCAGAGGGGAATTTTTTTGCCTTCAACCTTCAACTTACCACCACCTTAAAGCGGACAAAAGGCACTGGAGAACACATATACATTCACACCCTTTAATGAAGCAAACTAATTGTGGTGGTTCTGGGCACAGAGGGAGGTCAGCACACGTAGCTCCCCCTGTCAGTCACCATCATTTATATTTGTATAGAATTACATAATTGATGGGCTGAGGTTAGTTATGTTACAGTATGTATATCAGGGCAGACTCTGTGCTCACCACTTAACAAATTAAACAAACTTAGTTAGTTAGAGTTACATCTTAGGATAGATTTGAGTCATGTTCTGTATACATACATACTACCATAAGGGCATACTTAATGTGGTTACTCCATGTTTACTAGCTGTAACATTAACGTTACATCATTCTTTTTCACTTGTTACTCAGTCAACCAGAGTGCAGATATCAAAGACTATCAGCCTGTTATTCACTTTATTTGAATAAGTATTATAAGTATAATATTACTTTATTTGAATAAGTATTATCCTTTGTTTGATTTCTTACCATGTACCGTAACAGTACCTTGCTATGTTTCATTTTCATTATAACATAACGTTATGTTATGATAGCCAGCTAGCATTAGCAAACCGGAAAAGTAGTGTCAGTGAGTCAGTCACCTTTCTAATAAGATTCACAAACCTGAAACATCATCTATGTCATCACTGCTGGTGAAGTCATTGTTGTCAGCTGCTGATACGGCTGCTGCAACAGTTCTTGGCGCTTGTTTTGTTGAAAACAACTTTGGGATATCCATCCTTACAATTGTGCAAGTCAGGCACTGATTGAGATCACTTCTTCTTCAGGGCAGGGCAGGCTACGCAGTATGCAGGCTAATGTCGCGCAGCTGCTGCCTCTCTGTTGGACTCCGGTACTGCACGTTACTCACGAGAGTTTTTTTTTTTTTTTTAAAGTAAAACATTCGGGGCTTTTCAGAAAACATCCGGGGCTTGAGCCCCAGTAGCCACCCCCTAGCGCCGCCCCTGCTCGTTATCCTACTGGTCTATTTAACCTGTGTGTGTTTGTTCCCCCGGGAGAGTGAACGAGACAGGGAGAACCTGTCACACAGAGAGAGAGAGAGAGAGAGAGAGAGAGAGAGAGAGAGAGAGAGAGAGAGAGAGCTGTGCCGAGGGTGTGGTGCGGAGAGCCGGACAGCTGAACGAGTCCCGAAAGGGGAAGCCACGGGCAGAGAGAGAGAGAGAGAGAGAGAGAGAGAGAGAGAGAGAGAGAGAGAGAGAGAGAGAACTGTGCCGAGGAGCGAACAGGTCCCGAGAGAGGGGGTGTAGTAGTCGGACAGCGGACCGAGTCCCGAAAGGGGACGCAGCGGGCGTGACTTGTACAGACGGCCGCACGCTATCCTTATTGGTTGCCTGCATTTATTATTTTATAAGACTTTCTCAGCTGACAAATAAAACGTGTTGATTACATCGTTCCTCTGTGTCGACCTCCCTCTGTGCCTTACACTATTGTTATACTATGTAAAACATTTTTCTACACTTTACAAATCCAAAATGTCATTGCTGAGATGTGTAGGCCTACATAAATGAATAAAGAAAACGTTCTATTCTTGCATTTGTGTGTTTTATGAGAACGTGAAAGCGATAGAGAAAAACTGTAAGCATACAGAAACAGTATTTAGTAGTTGAATAATAGTTGAATAATTCAACCTGATTATTATCTGCACACTTTGTTTTAGGTTAATTTGTCATGACTAAATAACAGCAATGTTAAGAAACGTGTGTTTAGACCTGGTAGCTACTACCCTGAATTGCCTCACACATCCTCATTTTAGCTTTGTACTTTCTCACTGTCTGGTAAACCAGAAGGAGATTCAAGATGATGCCTCTTGCCAGACAAAATAACTTCACATCTAAAGTATTGTGCTGCCAGACATGGTTGAGGTCTGCAGTCGTTGACACAGCGTTGGTGACAGTGAATGTCAGAGCTGCTGAACACGCTGGAGAAAAGGAAACCACAGAGAGAGGTGTACTGAGAGAGCACGTCGTTGACCTTCTCTGACACTTCTTACACTTGCAAACAACTGAGAAATTCAAGAAAATGCATGCAACTGTGCATGCAAAACCCAATTCCATATTATATTGTCAATAGATCTATCAATGCATTTTTAAGCAATGAATACAGGATGAATATTGCATTTGAATGATTTTGCTGCATACAAACATTTACATTATTGTTACATTTCAAATTCAATACCCAATGAATAATTATATATTATTGGGGAGGACTTAATTTACATTTGGTCATTTGACATACTGTTATGCAGCACAACTCATAAAGTAAAGTGTCATATCACAAAACAAAGACAGTGTGATTAAATATATAATTGAATGATACCCAGATTGAAAGCCCCAACTATGCTCCCAATACTATGTTCTTGCAGAAGAAGTTGAGGGATTTGCTGTGATAAAGACACACTCATCAACTTTGTATTCAGCAATCTTGATTAGGAATGGAAAAGTATCGTATAACATATTTAGGGTTAGGGTTAGCTTTTTATAAAGATAAAGAGGCTGAATTACAAACAAACAAAACATGAACAAAACATGACTAGAATTCAACATGTATAACATATTAATGATATATTATTATAGATAGATAGACTTTATTTGTCATTGCTACAGTACAGGTACCAAACAACGAAATTTAGGAGGGGAGGCTCCCCTGGTGTTTAGGAAAGGAAAAAGAAACACATTTTAGAAAAAGCATAGATGCATAAAATCACAAGCAGGTAAGGAGCTGGTTTACATCAATAAAGGCTATGTACACAATCCACTGTACTATACTGCACAGATAGTCAACTAGGGTTGTCATATTGCACAAGAAAGTGTCACAGTTTGCAGGCTTGAAAATGTACATGTTTGTGCCTCAGCACTAGCTGCCATACAATCCGTCCGGACTGTCCTGGGCCCAGAACTTAGGCCTTTTCTGTGTTCAGGGCCTTGACGGCCCTGTGGTAGAAGCTGTTCTTCAGTCTGTTTGTCTTAGCGGCCGGGGTCCTGTACCTCCTGTTCGAGGGCAGCTTGACAAAGTGTTCGTGCCCAGGGTGGGTCGGGTCCTTGGAGATCTTGGAGGCCCTCCTGAGACAGCGTGTTTTGTACAGCTCCTCCAGAGAGGGGAGGGGGGCGCCGGTGATCTTCTGTGCTGTTCTCACGACTCTCTGTAGCTCGTTTCTCTCCGCTGTTGTGCAGCTGTGGAACCAGTTGGAGATGCCGAAGGTGAGGATGCTCTCCACTGCGCCGTGGTAGAAGGCCACCAGTATCTCCTTCTTGTTGTGTTGTTTCCTGAGGCATCTCAGGGTGTATAGCCGCTGTTGTGCCCTCTTGATGGTGCCTTTAGTGTTGTCCTTCCAGGCCAGGTCATCCCGCATGTTGTGTCCCAGGAATCGGAGGGTTGAGACTATCTCCACGCTCTCTCCGTCGATGAGCAGGGGCAGGATCTCAGACTTTTTCCTCCTGAAGTCTACGATGAATTCCTGGGTCTTTGACTTGTTTAGCAGCAGGTTGTTAACCTTGCACAGCTTGCTCACATTGTGTTGAGTTATTCTGGGTAGATACCCATGCACACAGATGATATTCTACTGACTTCAATCACATATCACATATCAGATAAGGACAGCTGAGTTTCAATATATATACGTATATAGCATTTTAGCTGACGCTGCTTTTATCCAAAGCAACTTACAGTGAAAGCATATCTTTCAGTCCCAGCAGGAATAGAACCCACAACCTAAGTGTTGTTAGCACAATACTCTACCAACTGAGCCACAGAACTGGAGGATGAGCAAATCTCTTACCATTGTTGCAAAGACATTGTGGATCTAGCAGTGAAATGAACTTCACCCTTCACAACTTCAACAGGGACTTGAACCCCTGACACTCAGATTAAAAGTCTGATGCTCTAGCGACTGAGCTATCCAGACTCTTGTGTTCCATATGTTTCTATTAGATCATCACACAGGGCCTCTAGGGTCCACAAGTGCATAATACAGTGCTGCTTGAAAGTATGTGAACCCCTTGTGTAATTATAGATGTTTTCAGTTTTTACCATGAAATCTTTATTTAATCAGAACCAGTCTGTTTATCTGACATAGCAGATTTATATTTACCAATTCCATATGTTGGTTTAGAGGGAATGCGTGTAGTTGGAAAACTACATTATAAAGAAATTAGTGCAGGTGCAAAAATAAGTGAACCTCTTCAGTTAAAATCTTGTGGCACCTCCATTAGCAGCGATAACTTGGAGTAAACGTCTTGTATAGCCACTAATCTGTCTCTGAGATATTTATTTATACATCTATTTTGAGATATTTTTGCCCACTCCTCCTTACAGAAGGGAGCCAATTGAGTGAGGTTTGAGGGGTGTCTGGCATGAACTGACCGCTTCCGGTCCTGCCACAGCATCTCAATTGGATTTAGGTCAGAATTTGACTTTGACAATCCAAAACACAAATCTTCTTCATCCTGAGTCATTCTTTGGTAGATTTGTTTGAATGATTTGAGTTGTTGTCTTGAAGACCCATTTTCAGCCCAGGTTTAGATCCTTGACTGATGGCTTGAAGTTCTGTAAAAAAAGAAATACAGAATCTAATTTGTGGATCCCTTAATGATGTGGAATCTGCCAGGTCCAAGGAGGAAAAGCAGCCCCAGATCATGACATTCCCTCCACCATGCTTGATTGTTGGGTTAAGGTTCTTTTGGTGGTAGGCAGTGTTGGGTTTTCGCCAAACATAGTGGATTTGATTGTGACCAAAAAGGTAAATCTTTGACTTATCTGTCCAGAGAAAGGACTTCCAGAAACCGTTCACATACTTTCAAGCAGCACTGTAGATCATTATTCAGCATTTATCCCCTCCCTGTCCTTACTCCCTTTCCTTATTGACCGCAAGGAGAACATCCATTTACAAAGTTTCATAATTCAAAGATGTCTCAGTGATCTGGATAATCCAGCCAAAGGCTTGTCTCATGGGTGGTCGGCCATAGTGTGGCCCTGGCCATAGAGTACTGTAGAGCAGTGGTCTTCAACCGGGGGTCCGTGACCCCTAGGGGGTCCGCAGAGGTACTGCAGGGGGTCCGCCACCAAAATAATCAGTGAGAATTAAAAAATATAACAAAAATGATATTGAGTAAAGTACAAGCATTAATAGGCAATAATAAGCTACTTTTGACAAAAACTATTTACAAAATAAATGATGCCCATGATTCTAGAGTCTCACATAACGTCAGCTGAAAAAGAAAAAAACACACACCTGTCTAGCAAGCTAGGTGTTGGCTAAAACGCTGCAGTTCGGTTTTCATTGCGAAATTAACGTTAATTAATAACTAGCATAACGTTACTAATTTAGTTAGTTTGATAATAACAAACCCGCCTCTTTGCTTCTCTATGCGCCGCTATAACGCGCTCCTTTACCATTCCGAGGTCAGATGGCTTTCCCGTGGATCAGTATGTTACGTCTGTAGTTTTACGACAGTTTGGACTTTACTACAGTGCCGTATTACGTTATGTGTTACACACGTTGTTGAATAAATGGAGTACCCGCTCCGACTAGAAGCTCTGAGTTCAGGCTCCGTTATTGAACATAACATTGGCGACGAGGATGGCTGATTGTTCTCTACCTCCACCCTCTCCTTTCCTAGCAGTCCCGGCAGAACCACCGATTCCGTGGAACCGCTGGATTTCCTCCTTCGAGACATATATCCTAGCCGCCGGCTTGGAAGACATATCTGACAAGAGGAAATGTGCGCTGATGCGTCACTGTTTAGGAGCGGAAGGTCAGCGCGTGTATGGAACTCTCGGCACCGTGGCGAGATACACAGACGCTGTGGAACTACTGAAGCAACACTTCGCCCCTCCACAAAGCGCTCTTCTCCGCCGCGTCATATTCAGACGAAGACACCAACGTACAGGTGAGACAGTGACACAGTATGTGGCTGATCTGCGGGGTTTGGCGAGCTTATGCAAGTTCGGGACATTACAGAACGAAATGATAAGAGACCAACTCATCTTACACACGAACTGTGACAAGATTAGGGAAAAACTGTTACTGGAAAATGATGAACTTACATTATCAGCAGCTCTGAACATGGCGGTCCAGGTTGAAACAGCCTTGGAATGTGCAGTTAGTTTTTCAGCCTCTCCCAGCTCACCGGCAGCGGGCGCGCACAGCCTACAGGTGCCCCTCCTCCACGTGAGTGCAGCCAGCGGCGGGGAGAGCGTTTTACTGGCCTCTAGGTCACGCGACCAGCCACACCAGCCGTGTGGGAATTGCGGCTCTTCTGCACACAATTCAAGAGCTCAGACATGCCCAGCCCGTGGTAAAACCTGCTCCAACTGCGGGAGACTAAACCACTTTCACAAGGTCTGCAAGTCTGCCCCAGCTAGAGCTTCCCAGTCACCTACCACAGTCATCCATAATGTCAGCTCAGGACGAGCGCCATTCAAAACATGCTCGTTGATGGTTGGTGATGTCACTCTGCCGCTCCTCCTAGACACTGGAGCCACAGTGTCCCTTGTGAACTTGACAACCTATACACAGTTCTTCTCCCATGTGCCCCTGGGGTTGCCCTCCACCACCCTGCGTGGCTATGCCAACTCTGAGATTGACATTGTGGGCTCTTTTCAGCTGCCTGTGAAGTACGGGGAGAGGACACTGCCGGCTTTCAGGTTCAATGTTGCACGCCACGGGACCAACCTGTTAGGCCTCGACCTGTTCAGCGCCCTCGGTTTCACCCTGCTAGACACAGCTGGCTCAGAGATTTACACCGTTTCCATCCCCTGGCAGCAACAGTGGCCTGCGCTGTTCAGTGGTGTAGGCTGCCTCGACACTTTTGCCCACCAGCCTCTGTTAGATCCTACAGTGATGCCTGTTACAGCCCCTCCTCCGCTCCCCCCTGGCTCTCCGCGATGACATCTCCTCTCAACTACAGAGCATGCTCGATAGAGACATCATTGAGCAGGTGAATGCATCGCCTTGGATCTCCAACCTGGTGGTGGCGAAGAAGAAGTCTGGGGGGCTGCGCATCTGCGTGGATCTGAGAGCGGTAAACAAGGCCATCATCCCTGACAAATACCCCCTGCCAACGATAGAGGAGCTCACCGCCCAGTTCTACGGGTCCAGCGTGTTCTCTAAACTGGACCTCCGTCAGGGTTACCTCCAAGTGCCACTACACCCCGAGAGCCGCAACCTCACAGTGTTCATCACTCACAGAGGGGTTTTCCGCTACAAACGCATGGCTTTCGGTTTAAGCTCCGCCCCCAGCTGCTTCCAAAAGATCATGGCCTCCATCTTCGCTGGGATCCCAGGTGTGGCCATCTATCTTGATGACATCGTGGTTCACGGGGCCACCGTCGAGAGCCACGACGAGCGTCTCCACAGTGTGTTCAGTGCATTGGCCAAGCATCACCTCACACTCAATGGTGAGAAGTGTGTATTCGCCGCCCCAGCCATTGACTTTGTGGGGTTCCGCCTCTCAGCTGATGGCACGTACCCGCTGCACTCGAACACCGAGGCCATCCATCATGTCCTGGAGCCCACCACAGCCGCTCAGGTGACCTCCTTTCTAGGCATGACGGCGTACTACCTCAGTTTCCTGCCACAGTACTCGGCCACAACCACACCACTGCGGAAGCTGTTGAAGCATGACGAGCCCTGGCTCTGGACGTCTGCCTGCTCAGACGCCGTACGCCTCCTGAAGGCCCAACTCACCTCGCCACCGGTCCTGGCGCATTTCGACCTGGCCAGCCCCACTCTTGTCACGTGCGACGCCTCTGCCACAGCCATTGGTGCGGTGATGTCCCAGCTGCAAGGGGGGGTGGAGAGACCGATCGCCTTTGCCTCCCGTGCTCTCAGCCCCACGGAACAGAAGTACTCGGTGGGGGAGCGGGAGGCCCTAGCATGCCTCTGGGCATGTGAGCGCTGGCACATGTACCTCTATGGACGGCTATTCACACTGAGGACAGACCACCAGGCCCTCATCACCCTCCTGGCCACGTCTGGCACCGGTCACAAGCCACTCCGCCTCCACCGCTGGGCCGACCGCCTGCAGCAGTACAACTATCGGCTACAGTTCACGCCAGGACGAGACAACGTGGTAGCCGACTTGCTATCACCCTCAATCCCCAGCCCACCCACAGCCCCAAACTTGACCCCCGGACTGGACCAGGCTGAGCATGACCTCGTCCAGCTCCTCCACACACCCCTTCAGGAGACGGTGTCGCTGAAAGAGCTCCGGGATGCCTCAGCCGATGACCCCACCCTCTCTACACTCTCAACCTACATCACGCAGGGGTGGCCGGCAAGAGTACCTGACGAGCTACTCACTTACTCCAGGATCAGGGAGGAGTTGTCGGTTTGGAATGACACCTGTGTCGCTCGCGGGTTCTGCACTGTGGTCCCAGGTGTCCTTCGGGCGCGTATCCTTGCTATGGCGCACGAGGGTCACCTGGGCATAGTCAGGCTCAAACAGCGCTGTCGTGATGTTGTGTGGTGGCCAGGCATCGACAGGGAACTCGAAACCCTGGTCAAGGATTGCACTGCCTGTCTCCTTAGTGGTAAGACCAGGGCTCCAGCTCCACCCCCGCCCCTGCAGCCGTTGGACTGGCCATCTCAACCCTGGGAGCACCTGCAACTGGATATCTGCGGCGAGCTGCATGGGGTACCACATCACCAGCGTTTTCTCGTCGTGACCTACGACCTCCACTCTAAGTGGCCAGAGGTGACACCTGTGGGCTCGGTCACAGCAAAGGTGCTGATCGACATTCTCGACGCTCTGTTTGCACGTTGGGGCCTGCCCAAGAGGATCACGACTGACAATGGTCCTCAAATGATTTCCCATGAACTGTCCTCCTATCTAGTGGGTAAAGGGATCCACCACATCCGCACAGCGTTCTACCACCCTGCTGCGAACGGGGGGGTGGAACGGCTGAACCAAACACTGAAAAATGGCATCAGGGCCCACCTGGCACAAGGGTGCACGCTCACCACCAGCCTCCTCCAGACGCTGTTGCATTATCGGGCCATGCGACACGCCACTACAGGAGTCTCCCCAGCCTCCCTCATGCTGGGGCGGGAGCTCCAGCTGCCTCTCGATAGGCTCCGCCCTACACTAGCTCAGCCCCCGGTCCATCCAGTTCAAGCCACAGTCACCAAACACCAGCGCTTGATGAAGGATCGTTTCGACAGGGCCAGACGTGCTAGACCACCTGTCATTGCTGTGTCGGACTGGGTCAGGATCCGACGACCTCATCGGGACAACAAACTCCAGTCGTTTTGGTCTGACCCTGTCCAGGTCAGCAAACAGCTTGGCCCGGCCTCGTTTAGGCTCGCCGACGGCACTCGCTGGCATGCGACCCGCCTGCGTAAGGTGCAGCCTCCCCCTGGCCCAGCGCTGAGTGTGGCCTCTTCCACAGTCTTGCCAGCCGCACGGTTGGATGAAGCAGCAACCCCGGCCTACCAGGCTCAGCCCCAAGGCGTGGAGCCGCCACCAGTGGCTGTGGCTGCACCAGAGCCACGTCTGGTTCGAGCACGCAACAGGCCCGATCACTTGCGTGACTACATGACTGAGTATCACACCTAGGTTGTGTGAGGGGGGGGGAAATGTTACGTCTGTAGTTTTACGACAGTTTGGACTTTACTACAGTGCCGTGTTACGTTATGTGTTACACACGTTGTTGAATAAATGGAGTACCCGCTCCGACTAGAAGCTCTGAGTTCAGGCTCCGTTATTGAACATAACACAGTATTGGCGCGCGTCTTTGAATTACGCACAGCTATCCACGAGATTCTGCTACTGCGCGGAGCTGGCTTCGCATTTCAATGCATTTCCGCGGATTCTGCCGTGCCCTCGCCTGACGTGAAATGCGCAATTGTTGATCACTTGGAGGCACTCGAAAGTCAATTTGAGAAGTACTTTTCTGAGACTGAGTCTTGGAGAAAGCACAAGACATGGATACGGTTTCCATGCAAAGACAATGCATCCGACGCCTAAACCTGACAGCCGCTGAGGAAGATCAGCTGATCGACCTAACCACAGACAGTACACACAATAATGTGTACGAGTCACAGCCTCTCACCCAGTTCTCGATGAGCCTCTTGCCTTTTGCAACAACTTATCTTTGTGAAAGTGGATTCTCCTCCCTCACCTACCTGAAGAGCAAATACCGTTCCAGACAGCAGTCTGAGGATGACATGATGCTCTGCCTGACAACCTCCATCTCCCCCAGAATAGACAAGCTGTGTACCACCAACCAGGGCCAGTCATCTCACTGAGGTAGGCATACCTGGCTTCCTGAAGCTAAAAGTTTCATTGTTGAAAAATTATAATAATAGAAAATATAAGCCTCATCAACAACAACAACAACAACAACAACAATAATAATAACCAATCATAATTATGCATGAACGTTTTATCAATCATAAACACATATAGGCTAATAACCCAGTATATAAATAGGTTAATACGGTGAAAGAAAAGGTGAATGAAGTAAATATAAAAGTTATTATAGGCTTTAAAATGTGAGACATTTAAAAAGATATATTACATGTGGGGGTCCCTGTTCTGTTTGTCTCTCGTCCAAGGGGTCCTTGGGTTGTAAAAGGTTGAAGACCCCTGCTGTAGAGAGACTGGTCTTGATCTGGTCCCAGTGTTGAGTAAACCTGGGGCACTGAGGAACCACCCCCCACCTGGCTGGTCCCATGACCCACCAGGACCCTGCTGAGAAACTCTCTCTGGAAGAAAGGAATTTGGTGTTCAAGTTTTAGACCAAGTACACCATATCAAACTAATGCATCCACACAGAGTGATATAATCTCTAATATAAGTATTCTAATATCCCACTCTGCATCCACGCAATATTACCCTGTTACTGTAAATATCCTGGCTCACTCAGCTACATGCTATTATACTTATGACAGTACTAAACTGTACTTGGAAATGTGTTGTTAAATTATATTTATGACACAGCTACTATACTTAACATTTTTTTCCTTCAGATTTTACTTTTTACTTTACTTTTCATGTGCTATTCTAATTCATGTGCTATGATGTATGTTGGATTTCAAGTACAGAAAAGCAAAATACTTACTGAAATGTGTACACATCGTGATCATAAGGATAAGGACCATCACAATGAATAACACTGCAATACCAACTGCAATCAATATTGCATTCAGTGAAAAACCTACAACAGCAAAAAAATAAATAAAATAAAAATAGAGTTGACGTGTGATGTAAGTATAGTCTATTGTCTAAAAACGACAATTGTCTAAATAGTTGTGGAATATCACAAGACAATTTTGTGGAAAACAACACATTAGTGACTTCAGCATTTTCGATCTGTTAACTGCCTTGGCTCTCACCATTATGACTGGCAGTGTGGTTGACAGTGATGGGGTGGCTGAGAGCAGAGTGGTTGACAGTGATGGGGTGGCTGAGAGCAGAGTGGTTGACAGTGATGGGGTGGCTGAGAGCAGAGTGGTTGACAGTGATGGGGTGGCTGAGTGCAGTGTGGTTGACCCAGCAGGAGTACAGGCCAGTTTGGTGGGGTCCAGAAGATAGAGGCAGGTAGGAGTGGAGGGTGAAAGACCCATCAGGGTTCACCTCTGTGTGCCTGTCTGAAAGTGTGGTGTTTAAGGGCTGGCCTTCTCTGAACCACACCTGCTCTATGGCCTCTGGGTAAAAACCCTGAGAGGAGCAGAGCATGATGGGTAATCCGCTGGACTCCTCTGATACAGACACAGACACTGTAGGAGGGACTGGACACACAAAGCAGAGGGACACACTGGTCAAAATCGGAGTCGTATACAATATGAATTGTTAGGTGTGGTAACAGGAGATGTCAACGTTTAGATTGTTACATAGGTTAAACCATTGATTGGCCAATATTCTATCTTCAGAGATGTCTGACCTGTCACATGAAGATGTATCCTATGTTGTGAGAGGGTTATGTCAGGAGGAGGTGCTTCTCAGTTCACAGGTGTGAAGCCCAGAGTCATTTATCTGTAGCTTCAACAGCAAAAAAGAGATCTCTCCAGTCTTATTGGTCCAATTCATACTTATGTTGTCTTTGCAATTCAGCCTTAACCACTTTTTTTCTCTTGTACTGATACAAGCAAAGTGTCTCCTTTCATTCATCTTTGTCTGTAAAATGTCTTGGTTGTCTGGCAAGTAGAGGTGGCAGTTCATCGTCACTTCATTTCCTCTGTGTACAAATACTGTAGTGGGCTCCTCTGACATGGTAGACAATGTACATGTAGGTGTTGGTGTGGTCTATAAACCTGGGGAAAATAAATAGATCAATGGTGAAATTATCAATCTAATAAGAATAGGATAAAGCAAAAATAAATGCTTCACTGTCCCATTATGTTTATGCAGGGCACTGCTGAGTAAACCACTCAGCCCTTGTTACTTATCTACGTGTGTGTAGTCTGCATCACCAATGCCTAAACTTTTTAGTTTAGTTATGGAATCATACATAAAAACGTCACTGTGTATGCCTGCAACCATATGTAATTAATACTTGATTTTAAAAAAGGATAACCATGAGTATTTACTTTTCTTCTTGTGTTAAAATGCAGAAAATAGAGAAGCAAGGAGCACTGTACCTGAGTGGAATCTCAAAAGCATCAGTAGGTGAAACAGTAAGAAGCAGAGTGCAGACATCTGTACCAAAACAACAGAAACAACAGACAAGTGGGTCGTTTTTTTGAATAACAACATTCTGTAATTGTTTATGTTTAAAACACACACACACACACACACACACACACACACACACTCGCACGCACGCACGCACGCACGCACGCACGCACGCACGCACGCACGCACGCACGCACGCACGCACGCACGCACACACACACACACACACACACACACACACACACACACACACACACATTAAAACACTGACTTGTCTTTGAGTTTAATGTATATAGTAGCTAGTATCTAGCATTCTGATACATTGTGGTGTGGACCTAAAGGCTCAACTGCCATGTCGATAAGCAAATGCCTCCAAATTCATTGTATGGTACTTCATCATAAAGGTAAGAGAATGACCCAAACACACTGCCATAGCAACTAGGGAGTTTTTCTGGGCCAAAAAGTGGAAACTTCCTGACTGAGCAAATCAATCTTCAGATAGATTTAAATCCAATTGAACATGCATTTAATTTCCTGATGATAAGATTTTAGGCAAAAATCCCTCAAAACAAACAACAACTGAAGATGGCTGCAGTACAGGCCTGGCAGAGCATCGCCATGGTTACAGTACAGGCCTGGCAGAGCATCACCATGGTTACAGTACAGGCCTGGCAGAGCATCACCAGAGAAGATATCCAGCGTCTGGTGGGGTCAACAGGTAGCAGACTTCAGGCAGTTGTTGCATTCAAAGGATTGCTGACCAAATAGTAAACTACAAATTTTTTTATTTTTTTTTACTACAAAGTATTTTCCAATATCTTTGGATCCCTGTAGTATGTATAATACGTACTTCTAAAAAAGAAATACTCATGGCGTGGTAATAAACCAAGTAAATGCGGCAAAAGATGTAGGTTTGTCAGCGTCTTTGAGCCTCGGAAAAGCGCTATATAAATCTAATGAATTATTATTATTATTATTAGGTTGCAAGTGGGCCGCAGCACTCTATCTTTGGTCGGCTGTTTGTCGTTGTAAATGTGCTATATAAATAAACCTGACTTGACTTGACTCTATAGGTCTATTGGTGCCTAGGGCATGGGTAGGCTACATTTAGACACATTCTCCTCTTTCAAATCACAAACCACAATGCAATTAATTAAAAATATCTTCTTCATGAAATAGATTTTTGTTTTTAAACAAGCATGATTTGGTAAATACCACACCGGTCCTGAATGTAATGCTCTTGCATTCCCTTTCTGGGGATACATAAAAACAGTTCTTCTCTAGTTGCTGTAACAATCTCTAATTTAAGTTAACTTTGTTTGCCTCAGTGGGAGCATTTCATCTCAGAGAAGTTTCTGTGTGTGATCTATAATGGTACCCTGAACTCAACACCCCCTATAGCAGTGGTGTGAGTGCTACCCTTTTGCATACAGATCATTTTTTGTTCCAGTGGATGACGAGGTGGCTGCAATGTTGTTGAAGAGCTGCTCACAGTCTTGAGAAATGGAAACCACAGAGAGGTGTTCCACTGAGACAGAGTTGACCTTCTAGGATACCTCCTACACTTACAGTTACACTAAACAAATAAAGTATTCAAGAAAATGCATGAAAACTGCACGCAAAACCCAAATAAATTATGATTGTCATGAATTATTGTATTTTATTTAATATATTGAGAAATGTACATTAAAACATATTTCGAGTAATTTGGCATCCACAATCCAGAAGACAGTAAGATGACAACATTATACAAATTAATGATCCACATTTTTAAGTTCAGACTGAAATGCATCAACTATAGGCTTTCCTTCTAGTAAAGTGTATCCCTCCAACTCATAGAAGGAACTTAGAGATTTACTGTAATTATTCCCCATCTAAATAGCCATTCAATATCTTGGACATGTTTAACTATTTAAAAATATTGCATAACATTCAACTACTACTACTGGATGCAAACATCTATACGATGAAAACAGGAAGGAATGTCAGGCTGACTGGCTGCCCAAAGCTTCGCCATGTCTCCTTTTTTCTACTGAACACCTAGTCTGGACCACGACAGGCTATGGCGATTTAAACAACCTCCATACCGCTATGACTAAGCATGAGCGTCCATCTTCCCACATACTTTGTCTACAAATAAGGTAGGACATTGTGCTATTTATTTTTGCTTTTTTGTACTGTAGCTGTGGCCTCAATTTGTGATCAGAGTTCAGGCCTACGTTTGTGTGAGAGAGTTAGGTCTGCCGAGGCCTGTGTGTGTGTGTGTGTGTGTGTGTGTGTGTGTGTGTGCGTCCACGCGCGTCAGAGAGAGTTAGGTCATGCAGACGAATTGAATTGAATATCCATCCAGTCTTCATCATTGAATATCCATCCAGTCTTCAACATTGAATATCCATACAGTCTTCAACATTGAATATCCATACAGTCCTCAACATTGAATATCCATACAGTCTTCAACATTGAGGACTTTGTAAGTTGGCAGATAGGAAACATCCTCCTGTGGGTGTTTTAGCTGAAACAGTTAAGGCCAATGTAATGATTTGCAAAACTAAAGATTCAATCAAAGTAGAGAAAATGGTAACTACTGTTTAAAATGATTGTATTCATGTAAAGGAAAATAAAGGTTCTTAAATGGTAGCTGTGGCAGCTTGTGGTTATGTGCCATAAATAGGTTTCAGCAAGGACATGAACATCAGATAGTAGGCCGGTGTGTAAAGAGCCATGGTGGCAGGATGGTAGTAATTTCCTTTTTAAAGTAGAAAAAGAGACTCTCACTCACTGTCTCTGCCTGCAAGTGAACAATAGAACACTTTAGTGTGTAAGTGCTTTAAATGTTTTGGTCAAATACCTTCCTGTTACATCCTCTCCCAGGTGGTCTTACTAGGGAGAAGTAGGAACGTAACAGCCTGAGTGAACACTGGACAAACCGTGTACAGTAGTGTGGTGCTCCAAGTCAACACTCCAACAGTCAGTTAGACCTTTAAAGAAAAGTTTTTTTTTTCACCAGGTCAAATTCAAAGGTAAGAAACCAGAGGAACAGGAAAATGGCAGTGCAAGCAGGCCACCACAGAACAAAAAAATATCCAAAAGGCCCTAAGCTTGCTTCCCTGACCTCTTCCCTGATCCTAACACAAAAGCCTAGCTACCTAACTATCCCTACCCTGGAACCTAACCTGCCTGCTACAGAAAAATGGGGGGGGAGGGGGGGGGGGAACAGAGGGTCTAGGCAACCAACTGTAAGTAAACTAGGTGTGGTAACAGGGTTAGGCTACAAATCAAAACCAAAATGAACACAATCAAGAGTAGGGAAACAAAAGGTTTAAGCTAACAAAGTGGAACAAACTAAACCCACTGAGTAGAGCACATTCTAAATGAGCAGAAATAGCACAAGCCAACAAAAAAAGCAAAGCAAACTAAACACCTCTCTCTCTCTCTCTCTCTCTCTCTTTCTCTCTCTCTCTTTCTCTCTCTCTTTCTCTCTCTCTCTCTTTTTCTCTCTCTCTCTCTCTCTCTCTCTCTCTCTCTCTCTCTCTCTCTCTCTCTCTCTCTCTCTCTCTCAGAGAACGGAACACAACCAAAACACAAAGCACGCAGCACAGACCAGGCCATAATACTTCCTCAGGCATGAGATGAAGGTATTTGACTGAAATGTTGCACTTATAAATTGTTCATTTGCAATAAAAGACAGTGTGTGGGAGTCTCTTTCTTCTACTGTATGAAGTCTGACTTCTCCTACACACTTTAGGTGTGCAAATGGCCATGTCTATGAGTCAGAAGCATGAGACAACTTCTGCTTTCTTAATTCCAGAAATTGAAGTGAATCCAAGCCGCAAAGCTAATTTCCCAGTAATACCAGTAATAGGTCTATGATCTTACGATCAGTGTTACAAAACGGAACTGGCATGATAACCTGTTGATGACACTTACATTTGCAAATACCGATGATGACAGCTGCGATGACCATGATCCCAACTGACACACTCACATAGATTAACATAAGGCGGTAATTGGTGCAAAAACAAACATTGGTCCTAAAACAAGATCACTGAGGTCACATTTCTGCGATTATAAGATTAAAGAGTTGTCTGTTTTACAGTATTACAGTCGCTTTCCCAATATGAGCCCTGTCGGCTCCAGGTGACGTTGGGGAGGCCCTCCAGAGTGCAGAGCAGATGGATGCCCTCAGCAGCTCTATACACTCACCAGCTCTATGCCCTCACCAGCTCTATGCTCTCAGCAGCTCTATGCTGTCAGCAGCTCTATGCCCTCAGCAGCTCTATACCCTCACCAGCTCTATGCCCTCACCAGCTCTATGCCCTCACCAGCTCTATGCCCTCACCAGCTCTATGCCCTTACCAGCTCTATGCCCTCACCAGCTCTATGCCATCAGCAGCTCTATGCCCTCAGCAGCTCTATACACTCAGCAGCTCTATGCCCTCAGCAGCTCTATGCTGTCAGCAGCTCTATGCCCTCAGCAGCTCTGTGCACGCCGGATGATCAGAACCGCTTTACATCTTACTGTAACACAAAAAGTACAATTCTTTGGCTTTGGTTCCTCAACATTGTCATTGCAGCATTCAGAAAAAAACACACACAATAACAACACAATACAGTTTTTCTCAATTGCTAAAACACATTTCACAAAACTTCCCTCAATTTTCCCAAAACTCTAAACATAACACACTTTTCTAAAGCTACATAAGCAAAACCACACCTTCTCTCTTCAAAACTCAAACTTTCACACCAAAACAGCTGCTCAAAGCCTGCAAAAATGTAAACACTATATGCATCATTACAGACTACAACAAAACAACTGAAAACACAATGTTCAGTGTGTGAGAATGTTCTTTTTTTTCACAACTGCCAAAGCACATTTTTAGAAACCTTACAGTATCTGTTCTCAGAATATATCACTGTAGAGTATTGGGCATTCATATATGTGTTTGTTTCATGTGAACAATATGTAAATCTACAGAAAATACAGTATGTATGTTACGGTACATGTGGGAATACGGTACATGTGGGAAAACTAGGGTTAGGGTTAGGTGCTAGGGTGACTTGGTACATGCTGGCATGTCTAACCCTAACCTTAACCCTAACCCTAACCCTACCCCTAATCCTAACCCTAACCTTAACCCTAGCACCCTAGCACCTAACCCTAACCCTAGTTTTCCCACATGTACTGTATTCCCACATGTACCGTAACATGTACACTACTGTACTGTATCACAACTCAATGCAAACACTACAGAGGATCCATTACACACAACAATACTCACTGAAAACAATGTTCAGGGTGTGATGTTTTTTAAATGTATTTATGGAACTATACCACACACACACACACACACACACACACACACACACACACACACACACACACACACACCACAATCATTTGCAACAAGTGTCTTAAATTTTGAGTCGTTATGTTTAATGAATGAAGCTAGGTGTGTTCATTGTGTTCAAATTTTGCTGACTGTGGCAAGCATTTTGCATCACATGAGCTTTAATTTGAGAATTTGAGCAGAGTTTTTTGCAACTTGTGTTTTAGCAAGACAAAATGTGTTTAGACTTATGAGAAAAGGAGGATTGTGTTTTGTTAATTGTGTCTTCATGTGAAATGTGTTTATGGTTTTGGCAAATGGGAGCTAGTTTTACTAAATGTGTTTAGAGAACTGGTCATTTGGTTTAGAGAATTGGCTTTTGTGTTTTAGCAATTGGGAAAAACTGTAATATGGAGTTGGTCCCACCTTTGCTGCTAACAGCTTCCACTCTTCTGGGAAGACTTTCTACTAGATTTTAGAATAATTATGGTTGGGGGGATTTGCTCCCATTCAGCCACAAGAGCATTAGTGAGATCGGGTACTGATGTTGGGTGAGAAGGATTGGCTCGCAGTCGGCGTTCCAATTCATCCCAAAGAGGTGTTGGATGGGGTTGAGGTCAGAGCTCTGTGTGCAGGCCAGTCAAATTCTCCCAGACCAAATTTGTCAAACCATGTCATTATGGACTTTGTGTATGGGGGCATTGTCATGCTGAAACTGGAAAGGGCCTTCCCCAAACTGTTGCCACAAAGTTGGAAGCATAAACTTCTCTAGAATTGCATTGTATGCTGTAGCATTAAGATTTCCCTTCACTGGAACTAAGGGGCCTAGCCCAAACCATTACTGTTTTTCCCAATTGCTAAAACACAAAAGCCAATTCTCTAAACCAAATGACCAGTTCTCTAAACACATTTAATAAAAATAGCCCCCATTTGCCAAAACCATAAACACATTTCACATGAAGACACAATTCACAAAACACAATCCTCCTTTTCTCATAAATCTAAACACATTTTGTCTTGCTAAAACACAAGTTGCAAAAAACTCTGCTCAAATTCTCAAATTAAAGCTCATGTGATGCAAAATGCTTGCCACAGTCAGCAAAATTTGAACACAATGAACACACCTGGCTTCATTCATTAAACATAACAACTCAACATTTAAGACACTTGTTGCAAATGATTGTGGTGTGTGTGTGTGTGTGTGTGTGTGTGTGTGTGTGTGTGTGTGTGTGTGGTATAGGTCCATAAATACATTAAAAAAACATCACACCTTGAACATTGTTTTCAGTGAGTATTGTTGTGTGTAATGGATCTTCTGTAGTGTTTGCATTGAGTTGTGATACAGTACAGTAGTGTACATGTTACGGTACATGTGGGAATACAGTAGGATACATGTGGGAAAACTAGGGTTAGGGTTAGGTGCTAGGGTGCTAGGGTTAAGGTTAGGTTTAGTGTTTTTGGAGCCTGATTCTCTGAAATGTTTCAGACCTTTTTAGTCTGACCCACCTCAGAAAAGGAGGGATTGCATTGGGCATCCTCTGTTATTACTCTGGTGTGTTTTGGGTAATCCAACGAATTATAACTGACTAGAGGGGGGGGGGTGTTTTGTTAGGTTTTGGGGGGGAAAAAATGCTAGGGTTAAGGTTAGGGTTAGGATTAGGGGTAGGGTTAGGGTTAAGGTTAGGGTTGGGGTTAGACATGCCAGCATGTACCAAGTCACCCTAGCACCTAACCCTAACCCTAGTTTTCCCACATGTACCGTATTCCCACATGTACCGTAACATACAGTACATACTGTATTTTCTGTAGATTTACATACTGTTCATATGAAACACACAAATCTATGAATGCCCAATACTCTACAGTGATATATTCTGAGAACAGATACTGTAAGGTTTCTAAAAATTTGCTTTGGCAGTTGTGAAAAAAAAGAACATTCTCACACACTGAACATTGTGTTTTCAGTTGTTTTGTTGTAGACTGTAATGATGCATATAGTGTTTACATTTTTGCAGGCTTTGAGCAGCTGTTTTGGTGTGAAAGTTTGAGTTTTGAAGAGAGAAGGTGTGGTTTTGTTTATGTAGCTTTAGAAAAGTGTGTTGTGTTTAGAGTTTTGGGAAAATGGAGGTAAGTTTTGTGAAATTTGTTTTAGCAATTGAGAAAAACTGTAATAATATTTATTATTTTGATGTCATTAATCATAATTTGCTATTAAGAAAACTCAAGTGTTATGTTTTTTCTCTATCTGCCTTAGCATGAATAGAAAGCTACCTGACTAATAGAACACAGAAGGTTCTCTTTAACGGAAGCCTCTCAAATGCAGACATATACAGTGTGGGGTTCCACAGGGCTCTTCACTTGGACCTTGATTTTTACAAATGATTTCCCACTTGCTTGTAAAAAAGCCTGTGTGTCTGTATGCAGATGATTCAACACTCTACATGTCTGCACCAACAGTTAAGGAAATCACCTCAGCCCTCAACACAGAGCTGCAGATAGTATTTAACTGGAACACTGAAAAACACTAAACATATATTCAACATATCTTTCAAGCATTTATTTCAACTCGGGGACCACTGAGGGAGACCCTATAACAATAACAATAATAAACACACATTTCAACAAGGATCAAACAAAGCAGGTACAAATAGATACACAATGGTCCCTATTGCTTAAAAGTGCTTTGGAGCAGTGTGGGGAGCGTAGAGCGTTCTGGCCTGCAGAGGGAGCCAGACTGTTGGTGGAGAGGGAAGACGGTCTGATTACGGACAGGTGCTAAAACTGGGCGTGGTCGAGGAGTCGCACAGCGACTGGTGCAGCCCCATCGTGCTGGTGGCAAAGCGCGATGGGTCTGTACGTTTCTGTGTGGACTATAGATGGGTGAATTCTGTGTCAAAGTTCGATGCCTACCCTATGCCCCGGATCGACGAGCTCCTGGACCGGCTTGGCACGGCTAAGTATTACACCACATTGGATTGCACGAAGGGATACTGGCAGATACCATTATCGCCGGTATCCCGGGAAAAAACTGTATTCTCTTGTCTGGGGCCCCGGCCACGTTTTCAGCTGCTGATGGACCGTTCTGCGGCCGCACTCTGCGTATGCTGCGGCGTACTTAGATGACATTGTCATCTATGCAGACACCTGGCCGCAGCATATACAGAGAGTGGCCACGGTGCTACAGTCGCTGAGGCAGGCGGAGTGCGTGATCGGGCGTGGGAGATCCAGTATCTGGGGTTCATCCTGGGGGGCGGGGAGGTGCGGCCGCAGGTGGATAAAACCGCCGCCCCGCGGCCCAGGACCCGGAAGGACGTGAGGCGGTTCCTGGGACTGGTCAGCTACTACCGGCAGTTTGTGCCAGGTTTTTCGGAGGTGGCCAGCCCCCTTACCGACCTCACCCGGAAGGGGGCCCCAGATCCGGTCCAATGGACTGAACTGTGCCAAGTCGCGTTCGATGGGATTAAGAACGCCCACTGTGGAGAGACAGTCTTAATGTCAGACCTAATTTTAATATTCCTTTTTCTCTGCAGACAGACACGTCGGATAGAGGGCTGGGGACGGTGCTGACCCAGCAGGTGGAGGGGGGCGACCGCCCGGTGCTGCACCTGAGCCGTAAGTTGTCGGTGCGGGAGGGCAGGTACAGCACGGTGGAGAAGGAGTGTCTGGCCATTCGGTGGGCGGTCGGCGCCCTCCGGTACTACCTGCTGGGGCGCTCGTTCACCCTCTACTCCGACCATGCCCCCCTACAGTGGCTCCACCGCATGAAGGATACCAACGCGAGGATCACTCAGTGGTACCTCGCGTTGCAACCCTTCAACTTCCAGGTGGTCCATAGACCGGGGGCGCAGATGGTCGTGGCTGACTTCCTCTCCCGTGCAGGGGGGGGGGGGAGTAGGCTATCGGACGGTTGTGCCCCGGCCTCGATCTGGCGGTGGGGGTGTGTGGGGAGCATGGCGCGTTCTGGCCTGCAGAGGGAGCCAGACTGTTGATGGAGAGGGATGACGGTCTGATTACGGACAGGTGTCAGTGATCAGACTCGTTATCCTACTGGTCTATTTAACCTGTGTGTGTTTGTTCCCCCGGGAGAGTGAAGGAGGCGGTGAAAACCTGCCGAGGTGTTGGAGAGAGACAGAGAGACGAGAGAGAGAGAGAGAAAGCGACAGAACAATGGCAGAGCCGGCTGAATCCCGAAAGGGGAGTCAGCGCCGTTTGAAGTCGCCGCAGCGGATCCCGAGAGGGGAAGCCGGTGGGCGTGACGGCAGTGCGCTGCATTTATTCTTTATTATTTTGAAAGTCTCGCTCAGCACGTCAGTGACGTTGCTGAGCCGTGCTATAAGCCAATAAAAACGTATTTGCAGTCGTTCCTCTGTGTCGACCTCCCTCTGTGCCTAGAGACTCTTACAAGCAGCTTCCAGGATTTAAGTTTATGATCACTCCAGATACTAAGATACTTGTACTCTGAGACTCTCTCAATGCCAGAGTATTGTTTTTTTAATTGTAGTTATACATAGACTATCAGGATCAATATTTTAAATAATTAATAATAATATTTCATATTTATATAGCGCTTTTCCGGGGATCAAATACACTGAAGCATTCGTAAATAATATAAATGTAGTTCTACTTGCGTTTAGAACCAGTTTAAGATTGAAGAGTGCTTCTTGAAGAGCATTGAATGCAAACTGCAGTCTTTCAGTGGTCAGTTGTACAGAATCTGTTACACAGTAGACAATCGTATCGTCAGCATAAAAATGGGCTTGGCATTTTTCACACCTTTCAATAATATTCATATTATGAGTAAAACATCTGGAAAAAAAAAACTTTCACACATTGACACCTCTCACATAGATAGTCTTGAAATAATTTGCAAGCCTTATTAACCATACCAATAAAAAGTGTTTGTAGGAGTAAGTGAGTCATTCTATAATTAGGGGTACATTTCATATCAACCAAAAATGTAAGAAATGAGTGTGCTTTTTTACTAAATAATCAAGTTGTTTCCATAACATACCCCCCAATGTGCTAAATTCATTAATTGCCAAGCTTAAGCTCTAATTACTTTTTAAATATTTAAATGAAAATAGACATGCAAATCATTATTTTGTCAACTGTGTTACAGACAAAAGTTGTGTCATAGAAGACGAGAATGAAGTACTACACATTTGATAAAACATTTGTTTGAAAGGTCTTAAATCTATTCACTTTGGGTTTTTGAGGTTGTCTGTCTAACTGATTTGAAAATATGAATTTTGAGCTGGATAATGGGTATTCTGTGGGATGCTATCATCAAGGATAAAGCTTTTTTCAACATAAATCCACATTACACTAAATGTAGAGTTGTTCAACATCCTTATGTAAGACTTCCCTCTCTAGAAATGTCCCCCATCATTGTTATTACAGTTTAGACAACATTTAAAAGATTTATGACACAAAATTCACATGTAACACAGTTGACAGTCAAAGTAACACAGTTGAGAGGAGTAACACAATTGACAGGACACATTAGGGGAAAAAGAGAAACCTTTATTTAAGATAAAAACATTTAATTTTGATGCCACAAATGTAAAGCATTTTCTTGTTATTCTGATACCAAAAGACATTATGGATAACAATTGTTCAATGTTGCTATGTGTACTATGTTTGAGCTTCCATAAACAAAGTGAGCAAAGTGTTAATGTTGTACAATATTTAAAAAATCGATTCAATTGAACTCATCAACTTAACTGCATTGACACTTAATAACACATCTTTTTAAATCTCCCCTCCCATGTGTTCTTTTCATCATTTTCTTGTTTCCTTCCTTCCTCCTTTCTGTCCTTCCTTCCTTCTTTCCTTCCTCTTCTTCTTTCCTTTCAGCTTCCTTTTGTCATTCCTCTCCTTCTTCTGAGATCTTGGACCATATGTCTCTGTCGATCTCCACATGACGTGACGTTACAGGTGTTGGAGAAGGAATCATTCTGATGATATCATTGTGCAAATACCATAGGACATCATCCCGACTTGGCCAGAAAAAGCGGTTGACTCCAATCCGGTGCATACATTTGACTTCAACATGAGTTTCGGTCACCTCTTGAATAATTCCAGGATAAATTAAATGATCATATTTCAGAGAACACCACTGGCCGATGATGTCTGAGTTTTGCCAAGGAATTTCAGACTGCTTCTGATTGTTATCCTTCTGTGTGGGTGCTGTTGCCTGAACCTCAAAGGTAAAGGTTTTGGTGCTATAACACTGACACTCCAGGATCTGTCTTGTTGAGCAAAGGCAGCTCACATCACGGTAACTAATTTCTCCCAAGGTAACTGTTGCGACTTGGTGAATGCGCATGGTTGATGGCACCACTGGGAGACGTTCTGGCATGTTCTTTGTGGCTTCAACTACATTATCCTCAGTAATGTAGAACAGTTTTACTGAGGTCTGTGCATCCACCAGTGCATTGAAGAAGAGCTCAGCGTTCGGTATATCTTTCCCGTGGCTGACAAGCCTGTCAGCGGTCCTTTTGAGGAGGCCTCCTACGCCATCTGGAGCACCCTTGCCGTGACTTGCCTCAAAAAGGTTCCAGGTGCCTGATTGGAAGCCATACTGGTGCAGCATAGTGCAAAACAGATAGAAATTGCCTTTCTGCCTGTATTGTGTGCACGGCCCATCGCTGAAAAAATGCACCACAGTCACATTGGGATAGGAAGCCTTGACCAGGTTGAGTATTGGGGATAGATGGGTCCAAATGGCTGCGGGGCCCTTCTCTTTCGATGAGCTTATTGTGCCAAAGCACACATGTTCCTCCCCTCCACCAACATGTAGAACTCCAGTGTGGAGCGTTGCCTGCTGCTGGTTCGACGCAAAGTGTACGGCTTGGATTTCAGTGGAGTACTTGCAAGCATAGTTTTCAGAGAAATCAACATGAATTAGGCATTCATGATCTTTCATACTCCTCTTTAGTTCCCGGTGATAAGCGAATTGGCGTTTTATGTTGAAGAGGTGTCTTCGGAAGTTTTTAAGTTGGCATTGGAAGAGCTCTAGCAGGTTCTCTAAAGTTGTCTCCGTCCTCTTTTTCACTGTGATTTTGACAGACACTTTCTCCTTTTCACCTGCCTTGTTCTTTTTCTCGCTTGCAAATCCCCCTCAGTTGCAACTGGAACGTCTTTCTCTTTGCAGTTGGGACATTCACTATACATGCAGTCCTTCAAATTTGAGTCAGAGCATATTGACTCTGCCATTTTCTCCAAGTCTTTGCTCCCAATGAGTCGGAGAGAATGTAGCTTCTCTACAAGAAAACAGAGATTCTCATGTACAATAGTTAAGCATAACTATAACAAACCCTTCCAACATTGTCAACCGTGTTAAACCCTGTCAACTGTGTTACACTTCATGGATAACACAGTTGACAGGTAACACAGTTGACATTTCTTTCAGTTTAGGCCCTTGTGCTAACTGCTAGCTACTAGCATGTCACCACAAGGCCTTGCTCAACTCATGTTTTTATACACTTTCTCTACATTTTTGTAAATATATAATTTAAAGCAAGTACACAAGAACATGTTGATAACACGGTTGACAGGCAATTAACCCACTCTACGTGCAAGCAATAATATTTTATGAAACATTGAAGAGGAGGAGTAGAAACATACCTCACTGTATTCAAGATTCCCTCCAAAAAGGAAGTGACATCATGTGGTGTTGGATATGTGACTTTGGAGCAAACCATTGCTGATTTACAGGGGTTTTGTCAATGGGTAACACATTTGACAGAGATTTCTCGGACACATACAAAATGAATAATTTCATGTATATTAATGAGTGAAATTGTTTTTAAAACATCTTTGTCATGTTTTAATTATTATTTTGAACAAATAATGATGAAAATAATATACAAATACATGTATCCTAGTGTTATTTGGAAGAGCAAAACTTGACACTCAGCAAATCGGACAGCACAAAAACAGCAAATTCCAGTATAACATGTGCATTTTCTGCTAAATAAATTATGGAAGTTGTTGACCTTTTGCATTAAATGAAAGGGAAATGTGCCCCAATATGAAATTGATAATTGCTTGAAGTGACTATTTGGTCAAATGTATAAATACTACCCATGGACTTGAAATGTACCCCTAATTATAGAATGACTCAAGTAATGGTCTACTCTAGTGTATGGAAAGCTTTACATAGATCGACAAACAGTGCAGCACAATGATCCGTGTATGTTTTTGTCAGTTCGATATTCCTTTTGAAAACGAAAACGGATTGACTTGTCAGCTCGATATTCCTTTTGAAACCGAAGACGGCGTGACTAATATAGCAGTTTATTTTCTATTTCCAGAACACAAACAAGAACATAGATCGTCCCGTGTATGTTTTGTCAGTTCGATATTCCTTTTGAAAACGAAAACGGATTGACTTGTCAGTGACGTCATACGAGAGAATTCTATTTTCTGTTCCTCTTTGAATCGGCACACTCCAGCCACCTGGCTGCGTCCTAACGATTCCCACCCGAGTTGGAGTAGACCACGCCAACTTCTGGAATATGTAGGGGTGTTTTTTCCCCTTTTTTTTTCTCAAACACAAACACAATCACTGACACACAAGAATAGGCGCGCGTTCCAGGGCCCACAGGGCAATGAGAGCCGCGCCCGGCCGCATGCGGCCGTGCCCGCGGCGAACATTGACCGTTGGCCCGCGGCACACTCAGCGCCGCCGAGTTGCATACTAGATTTACCATTAATGGCGTTTACTTCTTTCCAAAACTTTGCTGCATTAGAGGATGAGGTGGTAATTAGATTCAGATAGTACATACTGTAGATTTAGCTTTTCTTACAGCTGCTGTGCATTTATTTCTAGCCTGCGTGAAAGAGAGCCAGTGTCTAGGATCACCAGGTTTTCTAGCTAGAGCCCAGGCTGAGTTTCTCAAGTTAAACTGGGTGGACAACTTTGGGGTAAACCAGGGGGGTACTCTATCCTAGATTCTAATCTTTTTGATTGGAGCATGTACGTTAACAACTGCGGTGAATATTTCAGTGAAGAAGTCCAGGGCCAGCTGAGCATCATTGAACTTAGATGTTGCATTGTGCTGATGTTACTATGAGTAATATGTGCCAAGAATCTAAGACTAATAGCACTGTAATTTGGATCAAAACACTCATTAAGCTATAAACCACAGCTGAATCTGGTAATGAACAATGCTGCTATTGAGCACAGGACAGGAAACAAAGCTTCTTGGTGTAACTTTAGACTGTAAATTAACATGGTCAAGATTGTGCAAAAGATAGGGAAAAAAACATATCTGTAGTCAAGAGATGTTTTTCTTTTTTAACACAACATCTAAAAGCATCACTTCTTTCATTTGTAAGCAATATGAATGTTCTGAAAACCCCTGTCTGTTTGTATAGGCAGCTTACACTTAGCTCTGATGCACATGCATGCCCCACCAGACATGCCACCAGTGGTAACGGCTCAATTCCAAGAACAAATTCGAATTAGGGTAACCCTAACCCTGAGGCTGTGAACATTGCTGACTTTTTTTTATTTTTTTTTTGGGGGGGGGGGGGGGGGGGGGGGGGTTATTTGTTATGTTATGTATGTTGATGTTATTCTTCTTTGCTACATGTTTTTGTGATGATGTCTTGTATATATTTTGTGTGGAACACAACATCTAAGTTTATTTTTGTCTTGTGAGACTTATTAATCAAAATAAGTCTGTATTTTCCTTTAGCGACATTGATGGAATAACCCCCCCTGGAAGAGTAGCTGTTGCTTTGCAATCAAATCAAATCCACATACCATAATAAACTCATTAAAATCCACATACCATAATGTAATTCATCGAAAATATCTGATTTTGTCACAAAACAGATAGACAAGCATTTGTTGGGTCGGTGAGTAGCTGTTCTTAATTAAATGCTCTTGCATTCACCTTTGCATCCACATCTGGAGATATGTACGGTACAGATACTTTTTTTCTATTCACCACTATTATGTGTAATGTTTGTCTCTGTGGCGGCATTTCCTTATCAGAGCAGTTTCTATGTGTATGGCCTGGATGCTACCTTTTTGCTTGCAGGTTTGAGGTGAACTGCAGCAAAGGTGGCCACAATAGTTGTGTGTTTCCATAAATGTTGATAAGCAATGAATTTCAGAGCTGCTCACAGATTTGAGAAATGGAAATTTCTCAAATCTCTCTGTGATCTCAGTGGATCACAGAGAGGTGATCCACTGAGACCATAGAGTACATAGAGTTGACCGTTTCTGACACAGCTTACACTTTTAAAACGACTAAACATTTCAAGGAAATATAATGCAAATCTCAGTGTTTCATATTTGGGTAATGCTAATTTGATGGAAATGACACATTTCACTTAAATGGGCCTTTAACTAGAAATGGAAAAGTATTGTATAACATGAATCTACTGAAAACCAGAAGGACAGTCTGAGGGAGACTGAGACTCTCTAGTTCTCATAAACGCAGTGTTCCCTCGTGCCCAGTGTGGTGTTCTGCGTCTGCTGGGTCCGTGTGCTGAAACCATAGTTCTCGTACACCTGGTTGTTGTATGTGATGGAATCACCTCTGGAGACTCTCTTATAACCTGCAGAGTAAATGTCAGTCTGTTAATCAACTTGAATTTCTGGTTGACTCAAATGTTCTCCAATTGAAAAAACATTGCAAAACAAAAAAGCATAGCACTTAAGGATTCTATTCTATTATTAAGCCATAACACCAGAGAAAAAGTCCTCCTTCCTTCTTCTAGCATTGTGACTGCCAATAGCCCCTGAACCTAACATATGATGATTCTTATGATGACTGATGTGTAGATGATTCACTTACTTTAGACAAACACACTTGTTGTAGGTTGCTTTGGATAAAAGTGAAACATTACTTGTTGGTTGTCCCCTGTGCCAGATTAAAAACCAAAGGTGATCGAGCATTCCAAACCGTGGCTCCCAAACTTTGGAATGCTTGGATCTTAGATCAGCGGTCTCGGTCGAAGCATTTAAAAAACAGCTCAAGACTGTCCAGGCTAACCCCAAAAGCCTGCCTGTCTTTCTGTGTCTTGTTATTATTTGTTGTACACTTGTTATTTGTTTATTTTTTTTATTTTCACTTGTTAACCTATTTCTTTTAAACTGCTATTACTTTTGCTCTTTAATTACGGTATGTTTTTTATAGCCTATGTAAAGCACTTTGTGACTGTGCCGATAAATAGTACAGTTCCCAAAAAGACAAACATTGTCAAGGGAACATGATCAAATAAATCTACTGTGGCTTATGAATATCATAACAGGTGATTTCACTGTGACATTATCGTTGCTAACTCATAGCTTTGAACGCTTCCTGGCCAATTACAATGCTTGATTTCATCAACCCGTTGTATAATGTTAGTACAACTAAGTTGTAAGTCTCTTGTTTTACAGAGGACTAGATTGATAGTGGCCATTTCCACAGTAACAGAATGACCCTGGAACCCGATCTTATGTCTGCAGAAGAGTGGGGTGTTAGCCATATGATACCTTGAGTTTTAACAGAATGACCAAATGGGTACCCTAAAGAAATGCATCATTTCTGGATTTTAATGTCGTTCTGTACATGATGATGTGGCTACAATAGAAGAGAATAAACATTCTCATTAAGGTAATAATATATTATTTTATCAACGTATATATAACATTTAAAAGGGAAATTCAATGAACAACAATGAGGTCTGAGATGAGGATGTTGATGCAGGGGTAGTAAACTGCTACTGTCAGCTTTCCCTGTGTCCTTCTATGTAGAACCTACAATCATTCTGAATCCTAAAGGGTTATAAAGGGTTATCCCACAGGGACACCCCAAGAAAACGTTCTACAATAATGTGAATGTAGCCAATTTGGTTTTGGTCATTCTGTTACCAATTTAATTTGGTCATTCTGTCACTGATTTGGTAACATAATGACCAGTTTTAATCACCTAAATGAATATAGGTAAAAGTCTACTATTCCTATAATTCTTACTTTTGTTAACTGTCATTATCCTCACTTGCTCTTTCTGTAGGTTTTTGATAACCAGAGACTGAAGAGTTATTCTTAATCTTACAAGCTAAACCATTTCTGTTAATGAAACAAGTGTTGACATTAGTTGACCGGCGTTAATAATTGATCATTAATGAAGTTTGATGTTTGTCTAAACATCTTTAAAGATTTGTTTCTGTTTTTCTGTTTATGTTTGACCAGAAGTCAAGCCTTTGCTTATCCCTATTTTTATGATGGAAGACAGACTGTTTGCTTTAATTTGACACCCAATTTAACATGCCCTGAAGATTTGGATGCATGCCATAGTGTTGATTGATAATGTTGACATGTAGTCAGTACATGTAGTAGTTACCTAGAGTAAATGTTTAGAGGAACATGGTCTCTATGGTTGTTGCATGCAGACCACGGTCTTTACGTGTAAAACCTGATCTGAGAATGACTACAGTCTCTGTATGTCTGTCATATAGAGCTGTCAGTATATCATGCTTTATTTTCATTTTAATTTTCAAGTGAATGGCATCAATGGCTCCTCAAATTAGAGTTTTCATGTAAAGGAAAATAAAGGTTCTTAAATGGTAGCTGTGGCAGCTTGTGGTTATGTGCCATAAATAGGTTTCAGCAAGGACATGAACATCAGATAGTAGGCCGGTGTAAAGAGCAATGTTGGCAGGATGGTAGTCATTTCCTTTTTAAAGTAAAAAAAAAAAAGAATCTCCCACTCTCTGTCTCTGCCTGCAAGTGAACAATTTAGAACACTTTAGTGTTTAAGTGCTTTACATTTTTTGGTCAAATACCTTCCTCGGGCATGAGGTGACAGAAATATTTCGCTCATAAATTGTTCATTTGCAAGCAAAGACAGTGTGTGGGAGTCTCTTTCTTCTACTGTATGAAGTCTGACTTCTCCTACACACTTTAGGTGTGCAAATGCATGAGACAACTTCTGTTTTCTTAATTCCGGAAGTTAAAGTGAATCCAAGCAACAAAGCTAATTTCCCAGTAATTTCCCAGTTGAATCCACATTACCAGTAATAACCCTAACCCTAACCCTATACTGTTCAACTAGTCTGGTGTATACTGTTCAACTAGTCTGGTGTATACTGTTCAACTAGTCTGGTGTATACTGTTCAACTAGTCTGGTGTAAGCTGTTCAACTGTTCAAGACCAGAAGATGCACCAGTTCACTCACAACGAGTCAATAATCTGAGCTGCTTTACATTGACAGTGGTTGGCTAATACATTCAACTTCAACACTTACATTTGCAAATACCGATGATGACAGCTGCGATGACCACAATCCCAACAGACACACTCACACAGATTAAGATAAGGAGTTGTTGGTAGTTGGTGCTATGGACACCCCCTAAAACAAGATCACTGAGGTCACATGTCTGCGATTCTAAGATTATCATGGAAAAGATCTGGCTGTATAAAGGGTTGTCTGTTTTACAGTTTTACCATTATTTTCTCCCAATAAAATGTATTACATTTTTCAAAAATAAAGCTTTTCTATTGTATTGTATTTTTAGTGTCACCCACCTCTAAAGGAGGGGAATCTGATGACCTCACTGAAGCTGCTGTGATTGGCTGAGAGGCTAACACTGCAGGAGATGGTGTCTTCCTCACTCCACTGTGGGCTGCACAGGATCAGGGAGCTGTTCAGCTTGGAGATGCTGTGATCAGCAAATAAGACCTCAGGTGACCCCTGACCCTGTCGGCTCCAGGTGAAGTTGACCTGCTGGGGGGGGAGGCCCAGCAGAGTGCAGAGCAGCTGGACGCACTCAGGATCACTGCTGTCCTGCCTCTCCACCACCACACCTGGGGCCACTACAGAGGAGAAGATTCACCATTGTATACTCATACTCATAATCTCATTCCTGTTCACATCTAACTTATGCTTAGATGTGCGTAATGCTATAAATATGTGGTGCCATAAATAGACAGGTTTGGCTTAATATGTTCATTCAAAGACACTGATGATGAGGATTAAGGATTAGGAGTGTTTTTACCTTTACCTCGAAACTTCACTCCATAGAATGTCTCAATGGTTGGTGGAGGTATGAATCTTACTATTGAGCAGTTGTATAGATCAGAGTCAGCGCTATTTGATTCTGTGATATACATCTTGGCAGGTTGTCTTGTTACGTTGTATTGTGCTTCACACTGTGTGACTTTACTGATGTTTTCTGTCACCTGATAACTGCAAAGAATGTCCTTCCTTCCATTTTTTCTCCATGTAAAAACAACTGTGTCACTAAAATGAAAAGGCGAGGGACAGGGTAGCTCAACATAAGCTCCTTTAATGGCCTTGATGATCTCCACAGCACCTGAATAGCAAAATAGGAATTTTAGCCAAAACGTATGCAAAAGAATAAGCTTAAAGATATAAGCCTGGCTTGACTTGCATGTCCACTATTCTGATGTTAACTTAAAATGTGTTTCCACTTCACACCACATCATATGTGACCATCTTAAATGCAGCCCATAGTAAAACTAGCAACAGTACATTAGGAAGGGGTTAAACATGTATGTTTCAGATTAAAGGGGCAGTCTAGGATTGGTACATCCATTTTGGGATGTTCATTAAATTAATTATGAACAGTATAGCTATTGATTCAGAATATAACTTATGAGCGTTGTTCAACTGTCGTACCCCATCGAAACCCAAAATATAAGCTTGTTTCATTGTTAAGCTTCAAACTTCATTGTTAAAACTATCATTTTGATGACTTGATTTTGACAGGGTTGACAGCCATATACAGTGAGTCAATAGAGATAACTAAACCACTGAATAGAACCAGAATAATCACTCAATAACAATGACTGCATTGTTAACACTTAACCAAATGTACTGCTTCATCACTGAAGTAACACTGTAGACAACAATAAACTGACCAGAATCCAAACAATAAACCAAAGTGACTCACCTGCAAGTGTGGTAGAGAGTGTAAGGATGGTCAGAAGAGGACCCAGGCCCTGTTCTGACAGCATGCTGAATACACACTCTAACCAAGAGCCCAGAGCTAACCTGTATGTCTCTCACCCACTTACACTTGCTAAGTAAGCATGCATGCATACACACACACTCTGTCTCAAGGCATGGAAAAGACGCCCCTCGGATATCTAACCACCTCAGCGAGTGACAAAAACCACAACTCTCTACAGAGGATACAATGAATCCTCCCATATCCGTTATGTTGATCTCCAGTACACCTATATAGCAGGTTTCACACTCAGGTTCTTTAGCAGTGACTATATAGAAGCTGAATTATGACAAACTCTCAGAATTAAGAAAATGTTATAAAAACATGTATGTGCAGTTTCAGTTGTAACAGGAAGTGTGAATGAACAAGATCCACCAAGAGGGACCATTTGTCTCTAGAGTGGCTGAATTAGGGTGACACTCCTCGAATTAGGGTGACTCTCCTCGACACGTCCCCAGGCTTAGAGAGACATCAAAGAAACCTACATATCAAAACATGTCAGATGTTCTGAAGAAAATAACTTTAAGGTCTGCAGATCATTAGAGGCCTGAACTTTCCCATGAGTTGAAGAACACCAAAATGGTTAACTGGACAATTTAAAGGCCATTGTTCTACGTCTGCTGTGCTGTAGGTAAAGGTCCCCCGAGGTTCTACTTTACTGGGCTGTCATCAAACACTGCTCGCAGGAAGTGGAAACAAGCCATTGCACAAGACACTGTGGCAGCTCGTGACATCAACCACAGGAATTAAAATGGCTAATGCAACCAGTAAATGACAAAAAGTTATTTTTTGGTGCCATTGTGTGAGAGAAAATTATTATATGTAATAAGACATTTTTCTACATTTAAGGTTCAAACTTCACAACAGTAAATTGAATGTCTAGAGCAGGGGTGCCCACACTTTTTTGAACCAAGATCTACTTTTCAAGTAGCCAGTCTGCCAAGATCTACCAGTCTAGTTTCAACATCGCAAACGTACACGCACGCACGTACTACAAACACACACACACACACACACACACACACACAGTTCCCAGCCTGCATAGTAAACTCACAATACACTTTCTCTCTCTCTGTCACGCAGCCACACAGGAGAAGACCATCACAAACCCTCCCTCTTTGCTATTCTCACTCACACACACACACACACACACACACACACACACACACACACACACACACACACACACACACACAGACACACACACACATTCACACACACACACACACACACACAAACACACACACACACAAACACACACACACACACATTTGCCAGTCTGCATAGGGAGCCATAGCACAAACCCTCCCTCTCTCTCTCTCTCTCTCTTACACACACACACACACACACACACACACACACACACACACACACACACACGCACACCTCAATTTCTCTCACTCACACACTGACAGCCAGTCTGCAGTACCATAGCCAACTACTGATCCAACAAACAGAAAAGTAAACCAGATACAAAACAGGTAATTCCCTAGTTTGAAAGGAGGAAATAAATGCATTTCTCTACCTTAGTGGGAGACCTGGCACTGGGAGGAGGCAGCTAGTTTCTAGTAGTCAGGGCTGTAGGAGCTGGTTGCAAGGTGTCATCAGCCACTGTGGATCTGTCATCGAAAAGGCAATCTGCAGCCTCGAGAAACGCTTTTTTCACAATTTCGCCGTCTTTGAATTACTTCTTGTGTTTAACAAGAACGTGACTGACGCGATAAGAAGCTAACGTTACAGCCGTACGTTTTCGCTCTTTTGCCACATTTCCCTTCTTCGAAATAGCCATCGTAGATTTGCAGATCAGACAGACGCACTTCCAATATCACATCGTGTAAAAAAAGTCCTCCTCCCATTCTGGATGGAAGTTGTACGTTATTGGTTTCTTACTTGGTCCAGCTTCCCCACTCATTTGTATACCCTTTCTTTAGTACTAAATAGTAAATAGTAGAAATTGGAAGGCTAACTAGTTAATTAGTCTCGCCGGTATTTTGTATTTTGTAGTTGCTGCTGTTGACTGCGCATGCGTGGTGAACCGTGTGTTAGGTGAAAAGATCAGATCGCAGACTGGCTTACCTGTACGTCAATCAAGTGGCAAAAGCCATAGTGAGGATGGATGATAGGCGAACTTTTTTTTGAGGGGGGGGGGGGTTGTTCAATGCCATGCGATCTACCCAGTGGCGTAGGGGATGGGCCCGCAAGCGACGCACCGCGGGGGGGCCCCCTAACATTGGATACTGTGGTGGGTTGACATAATTCACCCACGGTGGGTTGGGAGTATTGTTCCGCACGGACAGTTAACTGCGTGGTACCCGAGTTGTTTATTCAGTTACTGCTTGAGTGTGTTGTTGACAATCGTTCATGTCCTTCATTAAACGTTTAGCTTTGTCATTTGATACGCCGCCTACGACTGAAAATTATCAAAAGCTATCTGAGAAGCACCATGTCCCAGGACAGACTCTCCAGACTAGCGATTCTCAGCATTGAAAGCCAGCGCGCACGTCAAATGGATTTAACAAACATACTATGTTACATAGTGAAGGACTTCGCACAGACGAATGCCAGGAGGAGAGGACGTGTTGGTCATTGTTAAAGGTAAGAATGGTCTATTATTAGAGATATGTATTAATCTATGAATCAAATTAGATTAGACGTCGGTCTGTTCTTGTTGCCGTTTGTGTATGGACATGTCACACACACAGTCACACATACGGTGTCAGAATGATTCTGAGCAAACGGCCAGCGCGCTGTAGCTGATAGCTGTCCAGGCCAACCATAGGGTCTATGCTGTAGGCTTTATGCAGCCTTAAAATAAATGTACCGCTACATCCGTTTGAGTTAACCTCCGTTGTGAAAGGGCCCCCGCCGCCACCTTGCGGGTGGGCCTCGGGATTTTGCGGTACGCCACTGGATCTACCCATACTACCTTTGCGATCGACCGGTCGATCGCGATCGACGTATTGGGCACCCCTGGTCTAGAGCAAGCTATAGAAACTGATTTCCTGTTGTAAGCAATTATGAAAAGTTGGGGAAGAACAAGGCTCTCGCGTTTCACCTAGCAAGTGAAGCGGGTAAGAGGTCCCCTCTATTTTTTTGATTGGCTGAGAGTCGGATGATCAGGACCTGAGCACGCTGTCTACGTACTACACGAACAACGGTAAGCCTGTCGATTTTCATTTGTATACGGAACTGTTTTTAAACTGAGACAGATACCTGATTGGGGTTTTTTTTGTTTCCGGGTGTACTTTGTGATGCATAGCGTGTGACGTTTTTAGACGATTTACATGTTATCGTGGCTATAATTGCACCTGGCGAAATCATAAGACTGCTCTTTTTGTGTATATTATATATATAAAGGTGTATCTTTCTGATCATGGTTAACAAGTGTGTCCATGGTGTCTAAGCGATCGTGAACAGTGGGTAACTAGTTCCATTTGATTGTGGTGACGATGCTGTTTGGCTGGTTTACAGAGGGGTGAAATCAGCTAGGATCCGAGGCAGTTGCTGTTTACTGGTTTACAGAGAGGGCCAAACCAGGGTATCCTAGGTTGATCTAGGATTGGTTTTTATTACACAGAGGTTTAGTTCTGTGTAAAAGTGGGGAGGTGGGAACACATTTAAGTACTTATCCATAAAATTCATTGAGCCAGCCAGGAGTTCTGAATTTTCCATGTATGATAATAGAGTTTCATTGAGCTGATCAAAGTTCTGAACTCCAGTTTTAATTAGTTAATCAGTGTTAATACTTCTGTTTTTTCCCCCTATCTGTTGACTCAGTGCATATGTAAAAGGAAGTGCTGATCTTACAAGATTGTTTGTTAATTGTATTGTGGTTTTTTTAGGCTATTTTAACTAATAGTGCCATTTGTATCTATATTTTTCCCTTGAATATAACTTGATTTGAGTTTAAAATGAGTATAGAATCAAGTCATTCAGAGAGAGTGACACCACTTCTTGGTCCTGCTAAGATAATGGCAGACAAATGGGGTTTTTCTGCTGTTGAACATATTGGGCTATGGTCTAAGTATTCATCTTTTCCTGCTATGTGGGACACTGAGAGTTAGCATGTTAAATGAGATTAGAATAACAATTGGAAACTTTTGAGAAAACACCTGTAGGAAAGAAAGCAAAGAATGAGATAAATTTGGATTGTTTACCTGTAAACGATTGGAACAGTGGGGAACAAAAGTGCCACTTAATCATCATAGAGAATCCTAGGTTGTTTTGTTTAGGTTCTCATTAAATCAATCGAGCCCATTCAGAGCTCTGGAGTTTTTTCCATATATAACAATACAGAGTTTCATTGAGTTTTTGCCAAAAGTTTTGAACTCCCGTTTCTAATCAGTTGATAACTTTTGACGGTTAAGGAAATGCAATCTTAGAAGATACCAGGGATTGCTACTATTGATAGTTTGCGCGGTTATCTCTGTTAGTGGGTAATGTGGTTCCACCAGAGAGCAGCTATCTCCCCGGATATTTTTAGAAATTGTATTGTTAACTTGATTTTGTTCTTTTTATATGTGATCGGCATTATAGCTGTTAATGGAACAGATTGACCATGTCATAGGTCGATGGGGGGTCTGTTTGAGAAACAACCTTAGAATGAGTATACCTGTGGTGTCTGGGCATATCCCTATCCCAGTTGAGCAATGGGTGCTGAGAAGGGGGGTAGATACACAGATTAGGCAGGATGTTGTGCCAATAAGGAAATGAAGCCCCCAGAGAACCAAGACCAGAGGAATAGGATTTTAGAAATAGGAAATAGTCTATCATTTTTGTTTCTCCATGTACAGGTCCAGTTTATGTATATCTTGATGGTTTAAGAATGTCTTGTTTTCCGGCACTTTTAAGAAAATTGTTGAGTTGTTTGGATTTTCTTGTTGTGAAAAGAGACCCTTGTTATGCACACCTTGAAACTGGAAAAGCCAAATGTGGTGGAACCCCAGAGAAACAGAGACAGAGGCCAGGAGAATATATAATGATTTATTATGGATGATATAAACAAAGAAATAGGCCCTACACTAACTAGTGGAAAAACAAACATAAGGTGTGATGCAGGCGATAGTTATGGGGTGTGTAATTATACTATGTGTGTGTGCGTGTATGAGGTCAGGGGTGTTGTATTATGTGCTGCGATACTACCCTAGTGAGCAAAGTCCGAGATCCTTTTCGGGCCAGGGAGAGTGATCCATGAGAGAGTAGTCCAGAGGGGAGTCCAGGGGTCGAGCCAGGGAGGGAAATCCAGATGAGAGTAGTCAGAGGGGGTCCATACAGAAAGTTATGTCCAAGCGTTGGATCTCCGTCTGTAGCAGGGTTAAGTAGGCGGCTGTCCAGGTGGTGATTGGGACAGCTGGGCTGAAACGTAATAGCCCACACCTGCTGCAAACAGAGCCAGAGATCCGGCCCACTCAATCCGGCCGGGAGGGGGCGCCAGAACGAGGCTCACGGGGGCGTGTCGGATTAGGAGGCACAACAACCCTAGCGGTTTTTGAGTTTCTGTTTTCTATTTTAAAAATAATTTTCTTTGCATTAGGCAAGGTTTTATATTTTCTAACCCAAGTCATGGTCAGTTGCTTTCTTGTACAGAAAGAAATGACAGTTTCTTTTTTTCCTTACTACACATTTTGACCTGAGGTTTGTGAACCCTCCGATATAGAAGTGAACGTCCACCCTGAGAGTTATTTCTATTCTCAAAAAGGTGGGTTTATGTGTAAACTCTGGGAAAACTGATCATTTTCCATTTGAGTTTTTGCATAAACCTGTCCAAAATTATATAGATCTGTTTGATATTCATGCATTGTTCAGACCATGATGTATTGTCAAAAAACATATATATTTGAAAAAAGATCCATGTGGCCTGTCGTATCAGAGGCTCATAAGAGACTATATTTGATTGCTAAACAAACCACTAACTCCCACTAACTCATTAACATTAATCCTGTTTCTTGTTTTGAGATGATTATTTTCAGTAAGTATATTTTGACATCATCAAACATGACACATTTGTTTATGATTTCAAATCACATGAAAATGTTCTACCGTTTCCTATTTTGATATTATGATGTTGTTTTGACTAGACATTAAATTCTATTGCAATTTTTGTTATCTGTCTCCTCAGACAGACCAGTGGTGGCCCTGTATCACTGCAGCTACACTTGATTTTTGCCACGGCAAGAATGTGATATATATTTCAGAGTGGAAGCCGCTTTACCAGAATCCAGAGACAGCGTGCTACGCAAAATCGAGCCAGATGCTTGGGTGATGAACCAGGGCCACCAGAGAGGGTTGTCAGGCCCGCTAGGATTGCCATGGAGAGGAACAACTTGTTGGTACCAGGCCAACAGAGAACCGGAGAAGGAGGAGCTACGACGAGATGCTGAGGTGTTGCCAGAGCCGATTGCGTTGCCAGTGACAATGCCAGTAAAATTGTCAGTTGCAATACCAGCAATGACAGCAATACCTGGAACCAAGAAGGCAGTAGATAGCTGTCCAGATGCCAAGGAACCAGAAACCAACAAAACAGAGAGTGCTGACAGTCTGGAGGTCCAACCAGGGAGTGTCCAAAGTGTGGACACCTGTACTGGTGAGGATGCTGGTGAGTGCCTGCATCATGTTTCGGATGGTGCTAGGGGCCACTCCCCAGACCATGTCCAGCATAGAAGGAGACCAGACGACTGCCTGAACCTCAATGACACTGACAGACGACGACCGATTAGGAAGAGATTGAAGAGCAAGCAAATTCTCCAACTGGGGTCAAGTGCTAGTAACCTCTGACCCTGAAGATGCAAGAATCAAGAAGGCGTCGGTCGTTAGAAGTTTTTTTCTTTTTTGTCTTGTATTGTGTATGATGTACTGTGTTTAATTTTAAGTTTGGTTGTTATTTTTAGGATTTTTGGGTTGTGATGATTATTTTTTTATTCTTTCTCCAAAAATGTCTTGAACCAATTGTTCTTGTTTTAAGAGTTTACATCTTAAAAAAGTGTGGAATGTGAGAGAAAATTATTATATGTAATAAGATATTTTTCTACATTTAAGGTTCAAACTTCACAACAGTAAATTGAATGTCTAGAGCAAGCTATAGAAACTGATTTCCTGTTGTAATCACACAATGAAACCTGTTTTCTCTGCTTGTCCTCCTGTGCCATACATTTGAATATATGCAATTACCCTTTTGTCTGTCTTTGACCCTAGAAACTCAGAACAATGCTGAGTCACACAGTGATTGCCCGGCATTGTTCACTCTATGGTCACCACTCCTCACTTTTGTTATACTGTAAGGAAGGGAGGGTCAGATTCCCCCCTAACCTTCATCCTCATCATCTTCCTCAATGTTCAGATCCACACCCCTTGTAAATGATTGGTTTAGACCTCACCTAAGGGCGGACTTGTTTATGAGGGGAACTGAGAGCATATATACTGACATGTAATGATTGATCTTCACTTTGCGAGAAACTTTGACTCTTCAGATGCGTCTGACGAACCTGTAAACGTTCTCCTTCTATAGAGGAAAACATTAAATATATTTTTCTTATACATCTTGAAACGAAACAGGCTGCCTTTATTGAATTTGCTCTAACAATTGCAACCCTGATCTATCCTACATGACTGCATTTCCAAAGAGCTGTGAATGCAAATGTATTTTGTCGTGTAATGTTTTTTTTTTTTTTTTTGCTGTTTTTGTATGGGATTGTACAGGATTAGTACAATAGTGTGGCGAACGTTATCGCATGTTTATGCAATGCAGCTAGCTAGTTAGCAAACCAGAGTTTGTGACTAGTTATTGTTCATGTGTTAACTGATGTTACCCTGCTGTTTAGCTATAACTCATTTGCTTATTAGCTTGCCACAATTATATGGCATTATGGGCCCATTTTATGTTAGTTTTGTTGGTCAACCCATGACTGAGGTTCATGTCTGAGCAGGGGGTGGGGGGCAGGGTGGGGGGCAGCTTCATTGAATTTATTTTTATTTATTTATTTATTTACCAGGGATAGTGCACATTAATCAACACATCAGTTTCCACATCAATGTAAATGTGCCTGTCTGCCTGAGTACAGTTTCCATCTGTAGTCCCTGAGCAGGCTATTACAAAATGAATGGTGTAGTGTCATTAAAAACATCAGCAAGCACAACAAAACGACACAACAGGCAATACACTACATGACAATACAAGACAAAGCAAGACAATACAAGATAAGCAAGCACAGAAAAATTACGCAACATTGCAATACAATACAAAACAAGACAATACACAGATACATAACAAAGTGATCAATATAATTAGTTTAGGAGCAATGCTTGAAATTAGTATGATTACTCATGATCACACATTTTGGTGAGTTTAAGCCACCCCTTAAGTTTAAGTTTAAAAGTTAGAAAGTTATTGCACTCTCTTAGATCAGTAGGAAGAGTATTCCAGTAATGGATGGCTCTGACTGTTTGCCCAAACTTACTACATCTAAATGGTACATCACAGTCTCCTCTAGTAGTTGCCCTTGTTGCCCTGCTGTTACTATCCTTCTGAGTTATAAACTGACCCATGTAAGACCTTAACAATTAGGCAAACATCTGGAAAACGTTTAAAACTAACACAATTAAATAAATTGTACTTTTGTACTATATGGCAATGGTGGTAGCTATTAGCCTTTCGGTCAAGTGTCTTTAGTGTTTTTTTGTAAAGGGACTCAAGTGGCCTCAGAGTCATAATGAATGACTGTCTGATTTCTAAGGTCAATGAAAGATATTGATCTTGATATTTGGTCCATATTTGAGTCCACGTTACAATATATTTTTACTAATGTACACGGGTCTGTTCGGGGTCCTGCCATTACGGGTGACGTATCACCGTATGATTGGCTGTGATGACGAAACATTATGATTGGCTGCAGAGCCGTAAACGGAAGCCATCTGGGTTACAGGAGCGGGCATGTTAGCAAACAATGTCAAAAAACAACAACTCACGTCAAACGTCATCAAAATGCGACCGTTGTATTTTCAATGATGTGCAAATCAGGCTTGTTGCATTAACGTCGCGCTGCGGAACTTCCGGGTGCGTCTACTGGTGTAAGAACTTCCGGTCTGGTTTGTTGTTACAGAAAGAGATGGCTTTTTACACTCGCTGTTTACAGGATCTCCCAAAAATCACGGTCGATGACGTACATCGAATCGTTAGCGCTTCCTCGGTAGCCCATTCTAGCAAAAAAGAAAAGGGATTCAAGATGTATATTTCGAGCTACCTCCACAACTATGAGGGTGAGTAACAGCACCAACATCTTCAACCAGTCCCTGTCCCAGGCCACCATCCCACCCTGCCTGAAAACCTCAACTATCATCCCAGTCCCGAAGAAAAGCACGGTGAGCTGCCTAAACGACTACCGCCCGGTGGCACTCACACCAATCATCATGAAGTGCTTCGAGAAACTAGTCCGGGCCCACATACTCACACGCCTCCCGCCCAACCTGGATCCATACCAGTTCGCCTACAGAGCCCACAGGTCCACAGAGGACGCCATCGCGACGACTCTCCACGCCACTCTATCCCACCTGGAGAGGGGAAACAGCTACGCGAGACTGCTCTTTGTGGACTTCAGCTCTGCCTTCAACACCATCCTTCCAGACAGGCTAGTGACCAAACTACTAGACCTGGGACTATCACACTCTATATGTGCATGGATCAAGGACTTCCTGACCGACCACCCCCAGAGGGTGCGGGTGGGCTCCCACACCTCCACAGCCCTCAGACTCAGCACTGGGTCCCCCCAGGGCTGCGTGCTAAGCCCCATCCTCTACAACCTCTACCTACGACTTCACCCCCGTCCACCCCAGCAACTCCATCGTAAAGTTTGCAGACGACACCACCGTGGTGGGCTGCATCTCGGGGGGGGACGAGGCGGCGTACAGGGATGAGGTAGAGCAACTGAGCAAGCTGTGCAAGGTTAACAACCTGCTGCTGAACAAGTCAAAGACCCAGGAAATCATGGACTTCAGGAGGAAAAAGTCTGAGGTCCAGCCCCTGCTCATCGACGGAGAGAGCGTGGAGAGAGTCTCAGCCCTCCGATTCCTGGGGGTGCACATACAGGATGACCTGTCCTGAAAGAACAACACAGCAGCCACCATCAAGAAGGCACAACAGCGGCTCTACTTCCTGAGAGTCCTCAGGAAGGAACACAGCAAGCAGGAGATAATGGTGGCCTTCTACCGCGGCGGAGTGGAGAGCATCCTCACCTACGGCATCTGCAACTGGTTCTCCAGCTGCACAACCGCGGAGAGAAATGCGCTACAGAGAGTCGTGAGAACAGCCCAGAAGATCACCGGTGCCCCCCTCCCCTCTCTGGAAGAGCTGTACAACACACGCTGTCTCAGGAAGGCCTCCAAGATCTCCAGAGACCCAACCCACCCTGGGTACGAACACTTTGCCCGGCTGCCCTCGAAAAGGCGGTACAGGACCATGGCCGCAAGGACAAACAGACTGAAGCACAGCTTCTACCCCAGGGCCATCCAGGCCCTGAACACAGCAAAGACCTAGGTTCTGGGCCCTGGACAGTCTGGACGGATTGATGGCAGCTGCTGGACTGAAAAAATGAGGTGTAGTGCTGAGGCACAAATATGTACATTTCAAGCCTGCAAACTGCGACACTTTAAATGAATGTGCAATAACACTATGTGCAATATGACAACCCTAGTCGTCTATCTGTACAGTATAGTATAGTGGATAGTGTACATAGCCTTTATTTATGTAAACCAGCTCCTTCCCTTCTTGTTTTTTTTTTCTTGTTTTTTTCTTTCCTAGCACCAGGGGAGCCACCCCTCCTAAATTTCGTTGTTTGGTACCTGTACTATAGCAATGACAATAAAGATCATTCATTCATTCATTCATTCATTAGTTAGAATACTAGCTAGCTAGCACTAACGTTAGCTTTTTAGCTGGCTGTGTTGCAACTACCTTGCTACTTTGTACTAGCCAGCTACATTCAAAACACAATATCAGTAACGTTACATTCTTGATTAACATTAACGTTATTATCTGTCTCTTTTTCAGTATCAAACTAAGATACAAGTACAGGAGAGGTCAGCGTCAGGGCGAGCTAAGTTAATGAGTTAACTCACCTGTTCAGTCTCTCCACCCCCATCTCTCTCACGCACACCCACATAGTAGATAATAAGTACTGTACCCATCGTGTGATAAGGATCATATTCTTGTGATAAGGATCATATACTGTATATAAGTCTACTAGTCCATATGTTTATAAAAGTACACAGTTACATGTTAACTCCCCCCTGTCTATATACTCCCCTGTGAATAGGCCATATAGTGTATATACGTATAGAAGTTCACATTATAGATATATTCTCAGATGTCTACCGACCACTTATCCCCCCCCCCCCCCCTATTTCTATTTATATCCCCCCCTATTTATGTCTCATTCTTGTTTTTTTTACTATCTTAAGACTGTTTGTTTGTTAGCACCTAGGGTTTGCATTTGAATTTCGTTGTACCTCTTACAATGACAATAAAGATAATTCATTAATTAATTAATTAATGTATACATACATGTTTGCTTGTAGTCTAACAACTGTATAGATACAATTAAACTAACACGTCATGTATTCTGGCTTGTCCTAAGGTTTGCTACCTATGAACATTTCATGTGCTTCTGGCGCATGATCGAGCCGTGTACCTCCAGAATGGTGAGGGTCACCCGGGCTAAGGTATCCTCTACTGACCCTGAGGAGCCTGTTCCTTTAAGAGCAACGGTATGTTTTCTTCTTTGAACTGGACATCATTTTAAAAACAGTTAAATTACAACATGTTGGCCGTTATAGTTTGGTTATATCAGCTGCTGTTCTGTTGTGGATCGTCTAAGTATAATAACAATAATAACTTTTTATTTGTATAGCGCTTTTCCTGCAAATGTTGCAGCTCAATGTGCTCCAATCATTATATAATCATAATTTTATTATTTAGTCATTTAAAGGCAATATTAAAAAGATGGGGTTTTAGTCTTGACTTGAACATATTTGCTGAGGTTGCATCCCTAATGTAAACTGGCAGTGGATTCCACAATTTGATATAGAGAATATGAGAACATGATGTCTGTTTTTCTTTATTGACAGAAACTTGAACCTGTTGACGAGCTGTTCCTATTTCCTATTTCCCACACAGTGATGGAAACCTGGGGCCGGATTCACCAAGCGTTTTTAAGAACAAATGTGTTCTTAAGAACAACATTTGTTCTTAAGACAAAACTTAAGAAGATTTGGTATTCACGAAGAAAATCTTATCTTAACTTTAGTTTTTTCTTAACTTTCTTCTTAATATTTTTTCCTAAGATAGAACTTGAGAACAAATGAGATTCTCCAAAACAAAGTTCTTAGATTTCTTCTCAAATGTCTTCTTAACTTTAAGAGAAGCTCTCACCTGTCTTAAAGCAGCTAAAGTGAAAGGTAAGTCTTACTTGAACAATTTTGTATTGCATTTATTTGATTTTATTAATATTTAGTTTAGCCCTAGACAATGTGTTAATTCAAGTTGGTCAGAGTACTTTTGTGTGAATGTAGCCTATCACATGTTTGTATGTTTGAGATATAACTGAAATGGGCCTTTCAGCCCGTGTCACATGTAGGCCTATTCCTAGATTACACCACAATGTACTCAGAAAGTAAATCAAGGAGGCAGTTGTTGTATTTGATGTATACTACTTAATTAATCATTATGAACATGTTATTTAAGTAGGCCAAGTAACTGAAACAATGTCCTTACTATTATTTATTTTATATTCACATTTTAGATGGAAGTTCTTTGGGTAGCAGCTAGGGAGGAACATCCACCAAGGCCTCTGAGAGACAGAATGGATCCTCTTACACTACCTGATCATGTCTTAATTAGACAATATAGGCTTCCTAGGCCCGCAATTGTTTTTCTGGCTGATCATTTGTCAGATGATCTGAAAAGGGAAACAAAGCGATCGACACCTCTTCCAGTGGTGTTGCAGGTTATGGCTGCCCTGAGATTCTATGCCTCAGGGTCTTTTCAAATGGTGGTGGGGGGGCACACTGAGTGTGAGCCGAGTGGTCAGAGATGTATCAAATGCACTCTGTAGAAGAGCAAGGCAGTTCATTAAGTTTCCAGCAACAAATGCAGAATGCATTAGAACCAAGCAGCAATTCTTTGAAATAGCAGGATTTCCTAATGTGTTGGGGGCAGTTGATGGGACACATATTGCAATCAAAGTAAGATCATGTACAAATTCTTATTCCTTTTTGCAAATCTATCATGTTTTTTTATGTTGTTTATAAAAGTATCAGCTTGAATCAAAACACATTTTATGTGGTGTTTAAAGTGTTAACTTAAATAGTGTTTCATTTTATTAATCTTTATTCCAAAGGCACCAAGTGATGAGGAGGACGGCTTTGTGAACCGGAAAAGCTTTCACTCCATCAATACGCAGGTCATCTGTGATGCAACACTCCGGGTTACAGACCTTGTTGCAAAGTGGCCAGGTAGCACCCACGACTCCTTCATACTGAACAATTCAGGCACAGGGATAAAATTCAATGAGGGAGAAATGCCCGATGGATGGTTGTTAGGTGAGTAACTAGTCATGAATTGTACTTTAGGTTACACAAAGACATACACTGTATTATCCTAACTACTTTCCTATACTACTGATAGGTGACAGTGGCTACGCCCTAAGGCCATGGCTGATGACCCCAATCCTCCAACCAGCAACAGAGCCAGACGAGCGCTACAGCCGTGCGCAACGCAAAACCCGGGGTGTTGTGGAGAGGTGCATCGGGGTAGTAAAATCCCGATTCAGATGCATTGACCGTTCTGGTGGAGTGCTCCAATACACTCCTGAAAGGGCGTGTAAAATCATCACCTGTGCATTCATCCTCCACAACATCTGCATCATGTACCGCTTGCCACTTCCTCACATCCCAGATGACCCTGACCCTGAGGGAGATATCCCAGGCCCAGTCCCCGCCCCATGTAATTCTGGCATACAAGTGAGACAAGACCTCATAAGGAGGATATTCATGTAACATAATAAACAACACATGAAAAACCTATGTGAGCAATTCATATTTTATTATAAATAAACATTTTGTATAATTAAACAATTAATTATTAAACATAATTACACTTTTTGTATTCAAATGTTGCTCTGGCAAGTTCCAGCTTCTCCTTCTCCACCAGAAGAAGCTGCTCTTGCACGCCCCTCAGCAGTTTCACTTCTTGGAGTAGCTCCTTTTGGACGGATATCATGTCCTGTGTGTTTGTGTGTGTGGCTGATGATGGTGAGAAGTTTACGGAGAGGAACTGGGAGATGGTCAAGTCTTCAGGACTCTGTAAGAAGTGAGAGTGGAGGGATTGTAAATTAAACAGTATCAACATGTATGGTTAGGTAGAGTAGTTAGGTGTCTGATAAACTTATTATACTTACATTTGGTGGAATTCCAAGGGTGGGTGTTTGGGGTTCTGCAGATAGTCCTATAGCCAGGATATCCAAAGCATCTAAAGAAAAGCAACAGAAACAAATATGCGCTGTTAGTTATGTAGTCGGCTAAAATAACTTACACTTGCAAGATGAAGGCATGCTCTGTAGGCTACACACAGTATTAGATCAAAGTTCTGAGAGTTTAAAAATGGTTTGGCTTGTCTGGGTTTATTGAATGGCATGGCGGTTTATTGGGATTATCAAAGTGAGACAAAGTATGATTGGACTGTGACATTAATTATGCTCCAATTTAAGCAAATAAAGCAAAGGCTAAACAGACGATTAGGTTCTATTCTTCCACATGTAGTGAGGCCTTTGACTAAGTGTCCATGCCCAGCAGTGTCTCTCTGCTGGGCTGTCACTACCATTTTCACCCACAAAATGGCGCCGGTTGGGTGGCTGCCAGTTAAACAGCTCAGTTTTACTTCTACTTTTCTATCCCTTTTTTAGCCCTTTTCAACCTTTTATTTCAAACTTTTATCTTTTATCTTTTAACCGGAGTGCTCAATATGTGCCTGATAAACGGAGGAGTGCGGGTGTATTCCAGAGAGGAGCTCATTGCCCTTAGGAGTCGAGCGGCCGTTCCTCAAACAGGAATGCCCAGCGAAATAAAGACGCGCAGACGAGGAACGAGGGCTGGCGCGTTCGTGAGGGCGAGGAGAGACAGACAAGCCAATAGGACCTACCTGCCGTCTGTTCTTATGGGGAACGTCAGGTCGCTGGTCAACAAGGCTGATGAGCTCTCTGCTCTGATGAAGGGACAGGGGGAATATGGGAAATGTAGCCTGCTATTCCTGACTGAATCCTGGCTGAATCCTGGCATCCCGGACGGAGCGGTACAGCAAGATGGTTTCACAATGGTCCGCGCGGACAGAACGAGAAATAGCGGTAAGATCAAGGGAGGCGGGATCGCCGTGTTTGTTAATTCAAAGTGGTGCAAGCCAGGTCATATCACAATCAAAGAGCAAGTCTGCACTCCAGACATAGAACTGTTGGCGCTAGGTTTGAGGCCAGATCTCTGTCCGAGAGAGTTCTCCCATGTTGTGGCCGTGATTGTTTACATTCCCCCAAGCGCGACCCCGGCGCGCGCAAATGACGTCATCCATTCCTGTATCGCGGGGATACAGACTGCTCACCCAAACGCATTTATCATCGTGAATGGGGACTTCAACCATGTAAATATGGAAAAGACATTGACGGATTTTACCCAGTATGTCACATGTAAAACAAGGGAGAACAAAATACTAGACAAACTATATGCCAATGTGAAGGGAGCCTACACATCCACTGCCCTCCCGCCACTAGGGGCATCCGATCACAACATGGTCTGGATGGAACCAACATATACCCCTATCATAAAAAGGCTGCCTATCACCACCAGGACTGTCCAGCAATGGTCAGAAGACGTGGAGGAGGAGCTGAGGGCGTGTTTTGAAACAACCGACTGGGGGATGTTCCAGAGAGTCCACGGGGAGGACATAGATGGTCTGCTAGACTGTGTCACAGACTATATCAAGTTCTGCGAGGAGAGCATCGTCCCCATTAAAAAGGTACGGTGCTTTCCTAACAACAAGCCGTGGATAAATGGGAACATCAAGAACCTTCTGAAAAGGAAGAGGAGGCTGTTTAAGGCAGGGGACACTGAGGGAGCCAGGGCCACTCAGAAGGAGGTGAAGAAGGAGCTGAGAGCAGCCAAAGAGGAATACAGGAGGAAATTGGAGGGCGGGCTAGTGGCCCACAGCTCCAAGGAGGTGTGGAAGGGTTTCAAGAAGATCACGGGCCACAAGCAGCCACATACTGTGGTGGAGGGGACCCGAGAGCAGGCGGATGACCTGAACTGCTTCTTTAACAGGTTTGACCAACCATCCCCCTGTCACCCCCCACAGCCCCCGACCCTCTCCTCCCCTCTCCAATGTACCGCACCCCTGGCAACAGTAGCCCCCACTCCCCCTGACCCCCTCACACCCCAGCAGCAATTGCCTCCCCTTACCAACACCAGGAGCCAGGGAGCATGCTTCACACCTGGAGACACCGGTACTCACAGCTTTATAACATCTGAGCAGGTGAAAAGGCAGCTCTCCAGGGTGAATGTGAACAAGTCCAGAGGTCCAGACAACATCAACCCCAGGGTTCTGAAGGTGTGTGCTGGAGAGCTGGCGGACACATTCCAACATCTCTTCAGTCTATCTCTAAGACTGAGGAGGGTGCCACAGCTCTGGAAGACCTCTTGCATCGTCCCAGTGCCAAAGAAGGGACGGCCCAGCACCCCAAACGACTACAGACCTGTCGCCCTGACACCACAGGTCATGAAGATCCTGGAGAGGCTAGTGCTGCAACACCTTAAGCCCCAGGTGAAGGACTTCCTGGACCCCCGGCAGTTTGCATACCAGGAGAGCATTGGGGTGGAGGATGCCATCATTTACATGCTGCACAGGGCCTACACACACCTGGAGAGGCCACAGAGCATGGTGAGGACCATGTTCTTCGACTTCTCCAGTGCATTTAACACTATCAAGCCATCACTGCTGGCTGACAAACTAGCAGTGATGTGTGTGGAGGACTCCCTGACGGCTTGGATCCACAACTACCTCACAGACAGGCGTCAGTATGTGAGACTGCAGGGCTGTCAGTCTGAGGTGGTGGTGTGCTTCCAGTTTAGCTCCGACCAGTGCCACCTGCAGAAGTTTTCGGATGACTCCTCTATCGTCGGTTACATCACAAACGACAGGGATGAGGAGTACAGGGCCCTGGTGGAGAGCTTTGTGCAGTGGTGCGACACCAACTACCTTTTGCTTAACACCAGCAAAACAAAGGAGTTGGTGGTGGATTTTAGGAGGAAGAGAAGGACCCCAGCCCCCATCACCATCAAGGGGGTGGAAGTCGAGAGGGTGGACTCCTACAGGTACCTGGGAGTACAAATTAATAACAAACTGGACTGGACTGACAACACCGAGGCTCTTCTCAGGAAAGGGCAGAGCAGACTGTTTTTCCTGAGAAGGCTGAGGTCTTTCGGTGTCTGCAACAAGCTGCTGCAAATGTTTTATCAGTCGGTGGTTGCCAGCGTTCTGTTCTTCGCCGTGGCCTGCTGGGGTGGAAACATCTGTGCCAGGGATGCTGCGAAGCTAAACAAACTGGTGAAGAAGGCCAGCTCTGTGGTGGGGACCGGGCTGGACAGCCTAGAGGTGGTGGCAGAACAGAGGATGGGGAAAAAACTGGCGGCCATGCTGGTCAATCCCTCCCACCCGATGAACTGCGAGCTGGCGGGGATGAGGAGCAAGTTCAGCCACAGATTTGTTCTCCCCCGCCAAAGTACAAAAAGATTTGGACAGTCCTTTGTTCCAGCTGCACTCCGACTCTACAACCAGGCCCTGCAGGGTGGGGGAGACCTGGAGCTGGAACTTTTGGAACTTTTTACTTATTGAGCCTGCACTGTTTTATGTATTTTATTGAATGTTTCTGTTTTCTGTATTGAATGTTTTCTGCCCTAACTGAGCTGTTTGACAACAAAATTTCCCCATTGGGGACAATCAAGGTTTTCAATCAATCAATCAATCAATCACAAGGGTGTAGCGTCTACCCATTTATGGAGGCCTCCATCGAATGAGGAGAACGTCGATGCTGTTGCAGTGGGGCTTTCTCAAAGACCGATACTTGCGGATTTAAAATTCAATGTTAAATCATATGAAACTTGCGAATTCAGTTTTATATGATTTAACATTGAACTAGTTGAATGTCTGTAAACAAGTTGTGTTTCACAGAGTTTGCGCAAAACATTGTCATTTTTCCAAACCAACTTATTTTCACACTTTTATTGTGTAGCTGGTGATAGTCGCTTGTGTAGCTGCTAGCTTACCTCCAGTTAGCATCTCTCCGGTGTCGACTCCTCCGTCCACTCCTTCGACGAGAGTCTCCCCAATCGCCCCCAAGATTTTCTCCTCCAATTGGTCTAAATGGACCGATGACTTTCCTCCTCCCGTCTTCTTTACCTCCCTTGCCCTCTCAGCTGCCTTTTTTTTTTACGATGGACTTGATGTCCGCCCACTTTTTTTTAATAGAGCTGCCATCCCTGGCTAGCACTCCCACTGCGGAGACCGTCCTGGCAACCCTTTCCCACCCCCTCTTTTTATTGTCCGCCGTCACCGATACGTTGTCTAATTTTCCCAATAATAATCTTTTTTTTAAAATGACCTCCTCTACCAAAACCTCCAACTCCTGCCTTGTGAAATTCTTGGACCTCTTAGCTGCACTGCTGTCTTCCATTTTTAGTTCACCGTTATAACCGCGACACATAGTCACGCGAGTCACGTGAGAGAGAGAGACACACAGGTGTGTAATTAAAAATTACACAGGTGTAAAAATCACAGTTCAAAATCTAAGAACTTCTAAAGTGAGAAAACTAAGAAGTCCTTAAGACATAGGACAATTCTTAAGAAAATAATGGTGAATAGCGTTTAAGAACATTCTTAGGAGCATCTTGTCTTTTTTCTTAAGAATTGTCTTAAGAATTATCTTAAGAACACTTTGGTGAATCCGGCCCCTGGCCTTCAACCTTCCCAACCTGGCCTGCAATCCTCACTTCAAAATATACATGAATTCATGGTCTAGGCAGCCTTTCTCAACTCCAGTCCTCGAGACCCACTTGCCAGACTGTGTGGTGGCCTGGGAAAACCCTTCACATGGTGGCATTTTGACATTTTAATTTTTTTGTATTTCCATAAATTAGAAGTTGACTGGCTGAGATAGCCCTTTATTTTAAAAAGTTATGAGCATTTTAATGTAGCATGTCAAAAAAAGTGAAAGGGGAGAAATCCTCCCCTTTCTCCTCCGGGTCGGGGGAGGAGCCTATGCAGATCGGCCGGTCTCGTTTGTCTGCTTGTGATGCGGTGGTAGTCTGCTCGCTTCGTCGGTATGCGAGGGACAGATCCATTTGTGTGTCTTCTAGTTAAGATTTTATTACTTTATGCTTATTGTGAGCATCAGTAAACTGGCAATAACACAGGTGGAAGTATCGTCTCTCCTTTCGCTCATGTGTGCGTGCGTTGCTTAACTGAGAATGAGACACGTTCAACGTGATGTTGTTTCGCTAGCAAACTACCAGCCACAAAAACATCAAAATAAGTACTTTCTCTTTTGTTTTTGTCGTGTATTCTTATTGGTTATGAATCAAAGAACAGTTAGTTTAAGACAATTTAATCAGTTACAGGCAGATTTATACATTACATGCGTTCCCCATGGACCTCGGGTGGGAAGAGAGCGCTCCCTCCCTCTCTCTCCCCGTTCCGCTCCAGAGGGGAGGGGCCAGCGTGTATGTGTGTCCCTGCCCAACCCCCAAAGGTCCCTGCTGGTCATCTGGTTGCCATAGAACCCTCATTGCTAGAGGGCATCATGTCCCTGCATGCCCCGGTATGTGTGTGTGTCTAAAACATACTACATATTCATACATAGATCATACATACTACAGAAATATACGACACATCCCCCCTCGGACCACCCAGAGGGTGTTCCGAAACTAAACTACCATAAAACAAAAACAAAAACACAAAACCCCACAAAACATCCCCCAAATTTTTTTTTTTTTTTTAAATAAAATTAAAAATTAAAAAATAAACAACAACAGACAGAAAAACTACACCAACACACAACACAAGAAGCACAATAACACAGACCAACCCAGGACCAGTATTAGGAACCAAAGATATCATAAACAAAAAATAGAAAACAACCAATAATAAAAAGAATTTTGAAAATAACAATCACAATTAAACTAAACACAGTTCATCATGCACAAATCAATACAGCAACTTCCAACGACCGATGTTTTCTTTGTCCTTGAAGCGTCAGGGTCAGAGGTTACTAGCACTTGTACCCAGTTGGAGAACAGCCTTTACCGCTGTCTCAGATTGATAACACTTTCATAGTCAGCAGCTTCCATTTTCGTTGCGCTAGGAACAGAACCTCTTTCCTATCTTTGCATAACCACTACATCACTTCTCAACTGACATCAATCACATACGATATAGAAATAAACAAACAATACACAAATAATGACATTCAGTTATCATAACACATAATTCTCCAACAGTAAGCATAGGACAAAGGGAATGCATTAATGCATAGATCTTCACCTCAGGTGAGGACTAGTCTTCTGAAAAGTTCATTAACGTGGACTGAGTGACTGATTTTCCAAAAACAGTCAATGAGGCCCTGCCTCCTAAGAAAGTCAAAAATCATGTCTGCTATAATAGGTGCTCCTATCTTAGCAAAATAAGTTTCCCATTCCCCTAAGACCGTTTCCAGCCATGCTATCATCTGCTGTCCATTCCCGTCGTTCCCTTTGATCTGCTGCTTCACTACCCTATTCATAGTCTTTAATCTTTTCCTAACTGGTCGTCGTCCGTCAGTGTCATTGAGGTTAAGGCAGCCGCCTGGTCCCCTCCCACGCTGATCAAGGTCTGGGGAGTCGCCCTCAGCATCATCTGAAGCATGGTGCAGGCACTCGCCAGCATCCCCAGTAGCACAGGTGTCCAGGCTTTGGACACCCCCAGGCTGGACCTCCAGACTGTCAACACTCTCTGCTTCGTTGGTTTCTGGTTCATTGGCATCTGGACAGCTTTCCGCTGTCCCCTCGGTTTCAGGCACTGCCGGTAATGTCACTGGCTGTAACACTGGCATTGCCACTGGCTCTGGCAACACCACAGCATCTCCTCGTAGCTCCTCCTTCTCAGGTTCTCTGGGGACCTCGGCACCTGTTGGCACAACATCCTGCCTACTCTGTACATCCACCCCCCTGTCCACCACCCGTGGCCCTATTGGGGTAGGGATATGCCCAGACACCACTGGTGTACCCACTCTGATGTTGTTTCTCCAACAGACCCCACATTGACCTAAAGCATGGTCAATCTGTTCCATCAAATATGGACTCCAAAACCCATATTTCTTGGTGATCTTGCGTCTTACCTCCCCCCTAGCCACATGTGCTAATCCATGAGCTTCCTGTATTAACATGCCTAATAAATCTGAGGGTGCTACAACCAACCCCTCATGATTCCTCCATAGACCTGTGTCATCCTGACTTGCCCCCCTTGCTAGCCAAACGTTCTTGTCTAACGTAGTTACTCTACTCTGTAACATCAATAAATCCTCAAGTGTGACCATGCCCTGTAATTGCTTTTCATGTGTGACCAGAAGACCTTTACCTGCCTTGTCTGCTCCTGTAATGGCTTTGGCTGCATCTTCTGCAGCCCTGTTACCTTGTGTGACATGTGATGAGTCAGACCTGTGTGTGGCACACTTCACTATGGCTAATTCCTTTGGCTTCATCATGGCTTGTAACAGCTTCATGATCTGTGCGTGATGCTGTATAGGCGTACCATCAGTTCTCTTAAAACCCCGCCCCCTCCATACAGCTCCATTAAAATGACAAACATTATGTGCATAGGCAGAGTCGGTGTACACTGTCACTCTCCGTCCGGTTCCCAAGTTGCATGCTTCTGTGAGGGCAATCAATTCAGCCAACTGAGCCGAGCAAGGCTGAGGAACTGCCTCAGCCTGTTCTACAATAAACTTTGAATTCTGTGCTTTAACTAAGGAATACCCAGCGCACAAAGTTTCTCCTACCCCGTAACAAGACCCATCAACCCAATATTCTATATCAGCTCCCTTTAAAGGCAAAGCTTGTAGGTCTGTTCTATGCTTAATCACTCTGGCTGTCGATGGAATCTGAACACCGGATGGCACCGTCACCTGACAGCCGTCAGGTGTGCATTTTACTGTACAGTTCAATTGGCATAGAGCATCTCTCCCTAGCAGCCCTGTTGGCGTGTGTTCTGACACAAGTGTTGACAGAGTTGCTCTCTGTCCCTTGTACTCTAAGTCTACAAGCTCAGTTGTAGGAATCAGCTGTTTAATTCCCTCAAATCCGATTGTCTTCACATATTCTCTAGACATAGGGAGGTGCGTGGCGCCTTCAGGCTTCTGTGTCACCACCAGCTGGCACCTCCCACTCGGATCTTCCGGGCACCCCTATAGGCCAGCTGCTGGGCCTCCGTAAGGGTTCATCACTCCTGGAGCAGGTGTAGTAGGGGGCCAATATCCTCCTCCTTGGCTCCCCCCTGCGCCCCCCTGGGGCCTGTTGCAGCAGGCACAGGCTAGATGTCCATTCTGGTCGCATTGGCATGGTTCTAGCATCTCCTTCCCTGCTGCTGTCCATCCCCCTGGTGGTGGTCCTTGGCCAGGCTGTGTGTACATCTGGTATGGAACCGCTTGCACCCCTGGTGGCCCTTGTGGGTATGGATACCCCCCTTGTGGCCCCTGTGGGTAGGACTGGTAAGTAGCAGGATACCCCCCTTGTGGCCCCTGTGAGTAGGACTGGTAAGTAGCAGTCTGCACTCCAGGTGGCTGTTGCTGTGGGGCTAAAGCCTGCACTCCCTCTATGTTCCTCTCGCTTTCAGTCAATTGCAAATGAGTCAATATTCTGAGGGATTCTTCGTCTCGTGCCTTCTGTATCTGAATGTTCTTTCGATATAACTCAACTTGATGAGCTACGTGGTCTATATAAACAGCTTTGTTCATGTGTCGTAGCCCCACCACTTCTGCTAGCTTATCCTTAACTGGGGTAGGAAGCCCTTCTTGTATTTTTTCCCTGATTATGGATTTTTCTAAGGGGTTATCTTCAGCGTCTTTCCCTGTCACACTTCTCCATTGAGTGTGCACACGGGCAACATAACCCCTGGGATTCTCATCCCCCCCCAGTGGCTTCACAATGATATTGTCTGGGTGAATGTGAGTAGGGTAGGTCTCTCTGATTGCTTTCCACAGCCTGCCTCTGTTTGCTGCGAAGAGCTCTGGATCATAAACTGATGTATTGATATATCTATGAAGTCCTGCCTTCATCATTATTTCCTGCATTGTATCCAATCCTGCAATAAAAGCTAAGAGTCTTTTCAGGTCTCCCATCGCGGCCTGCGTTCCTGTCAGTATCACGTCGACCTCTCGCGTCCACGAATGTCCTCCCTCTTGAAGAACTGGGAGTTTCTCGATCACTTCAGACAAATCTGTATGATGCCACGGATGATATTCCATCTTGTTACCCCGAATCAGCACTGGACAGTTCTTTAATGTATTTGATGACATTCGGTGACAATCTCCCTCTTTCTCCGGGCGTCTTCTCCCACCTTTCCTTTCGGCTGTGGCTATCATCTTCCTGACCTGCGCGTTGTAGCCTCCATCTGCATTGTCGTCATCACTTGAGTCTTCACTGCCATCTTCGCTGTCATCTTCCTCGTCACTCCTGTCGTCCCCTTTTCCCCTTGGCTCCTTCTTCTTCTTCTGGGAATGATCCTCCAGTGCCTTAGCATATGGAGGGGGACTGGGGGCAGGACACAGGTCTGGGGATGAAATGTTCAGTTTCTGTTCCAGTGTTCTGGCCAATTCTTTTTTCTTTTCCGGTTCCATCTGAGCTATTTTCTGTCCCTCTACCTTAAATAGATCTAAAATAGCTAACTCTAACTTGCGTTTCTCTGATCTAATCTTTCCTCTTTGATGTGCTTTGTGCCCATTGATAAGTATCTCCAATGTTGCAATTAATTGTAAATTAAGGCTGCCCTCTTTCGGCCACGGCTGTTCAATGTATGCCCAACGGCTATTCCATTTCGTAGACATTTTGCTAATTTCCCTAACAAGAGGATTCATTTTTTCCACTACAGCCATAGGGGATAACGTAGCCAACATTCCACGATGTTCACTAATATCTTTTAACAGCTTCGTGGAATTCGACCCCATTCTACTTGCTCAATATGCTGACAATATTCTATATTAGATAAGGTGTACGCTTCTTACAACCCACCTTCCTATTGTCTTGTTTGCTAAACAAATGCTAGTCCAATATAACTGTATTAACCGTCCCCACAAAACCCTGCAACTCAGAATAACAGATTTGCCTCTTGTGTATGTCAGTGCAGTATTAACTTAAATCTAATCTCTGTGTAAGTACTTTATACTTAAATGTGTTTCCTAATTGTTTATGAATATGTGTCACTTAATTACTCATTCAATACTAATTACAGTTCTGGTCAACACAATTATTAAATCACAAAGGCTGATCAACACCTAAGTATTCACCGATCCACAAAAACCCTTTTACTGCTCAACTATCAAATATGTACTATTCTGCTATTCCTAATCAAAAGCTGTGGACATGACCTAACTAAAATAAAATATGTAAATTACAAATATTAATTACAACCTGTAAATAAATCAACTGTTAAATGAAAGGAATGAATGATTAGTTATTAATTACAATCTGTAAAGAAATCGACTTGTTAAGTGAAAGGAATGAATGATTAGTTAGAATCATTCATTAACACTTCATTGATGTAAACCTGTAAAGTCAATTAGCTATTATCAACATATCATTAGATTGTCACAAAACAATTGATCAAAGTTTTGTGAAAACAGAGAAATAAAATGATCTGAATAATTAATTCAATCAATTTGTAATTAATTAAATTAATTAAGGTAATGTAATACATTACAATCATTTATAACCATCTATTTATTAATGTATCGGACTGTTTCATCGACCTCAGCTGTATCTCCCTGAGGATTTAGTGTTTTAAAATGTCTTGTCGTATTTAGTCCAGCAGGCGGCGCCAAGTAACCGACTTGCGTATCGATTGCGCATGCGCCAGCGCCTCCGTGTAAAAATGGAGTAGGGGAAGGAGGGGCTAGTCTTTGTCCTTCTGGGGGAAAAACCCGCTGTGGACTCCCAGATCAATCTTTACAACATAACATTGCTTTTCCACAATAATGCCATCTTCCACGACACAACAACTTCACGATTATCTTTCAATCCAGTTAGACTATTATTTATCTCATTCAAATATTCTACAATGTATTCACGTTTCCCACACAGAGATGGCCTCTGTGTGTGTCCTTCCACAAGGACAAAGAAAAATGGCGTCTAAGAATGGATTCTCTGACACAGTTCTGAAGAATCGATTTCTTAGTCTATAACAATAATGCTCTTTTCAATGCAATTTAACTATTAGTTACCAAACTAATTCTCATTCAACAATTTATATGCTTTTACACAGACACGCACGATATTCCAATACCATACAACCAAATCACATCAAACACTATATTTTACAAAAAACGGGCTTCAAAGTCCGGCTCTCACCACCCACCCATCAAAGATTATGAAAAGTTTGCTTCTATTCCAACAAGATTACCGTTACACAGATTCTTTTGACTATAACTTATCTGAGATTTACAGTCTATTTTAAACACACCAATCGACTAGAGAGAGATCTCTGCAGAAAATCTACCTTCTTCGTTAGATTGAAGTTTGCAAAATACTGTAAATTAAGCTATATTATCTCCGTTGCTTGCTCGCCATTACTGTCGTGTATTCTTATTGGTTATGAATCAAAGAACAGTTAGTTTAAGACAATTTAATCAGTTACAGGCAGATTTATACATTACATGCGTTCCCCATGGACCTCGGGTGGGAAGAGAGCGCTCCCTCCCTCTCTCTCCCCGTTCCGCTCCAGAGGGGAGGGGCCAGCGTGTATGTGTGTCCCTGCCCAACCCCCAAAGGTCCCTGCTGGTCATCTGGTTGCCATAGAACCCTCATTGCTAGAGGGCATCATGTCCCTGCATGCCCCGGTATGTGTGTGTGTCTAAAACATACTACATATTCATACATAGATCATACATACTACAGAAATATACGACATTTTCTTAAAATGTTTATTCACCATAATGTAGTATGGAGTTCAAAGTACTAGAATACCACATAATATCAAAATCGCCAAAATCGCGATTTCCATCTATATTTGCTCTTTGCCACGAACGAACGCCAGCGACATCCGACGGGTTTTCCCAGGCCACCACAGTTGTAACCAGGAACTCACACACCTGACTTCACAAATCAAGGGCTTTTCTGATGGTTTGGTTGGTTCAGTCATTAAATCAGGTGTGTGAGTTCCTGCAGGGGCCGGATTCACCAAGCGTTTTTAAGAACAAATTTGTTCTTAAGAACAACATTTGTTCCTAAGACAAAACTTAAGAAGATTTGGTATTCATGAAGAAAATCTTATCTTTTCTTTAGTTTTTTCTTAACTTTCTTCTTAAGATTTTTCCTAAGATAGAACTTAAGAACAACTTAAGAACAAATGAGATTCTCGAAAACAAAGTTCTTAGATTTCTTCTCAAATTTCTTCTCAACTTTAAGAGAAGCTCTCACCTGTCTTAAAGCAGCTAAAGTGAAAGGGAAGTCTTACTTGAACAATTTTGTATTGCATTTATTTGATTTTTGGGGGGGGGATTTGGATTGATTTGATTTGATTAATATTTAGTTTAGCCCTAGACAATGTGTTAACACATTTTGTTAATTCAAGTTGGTCAGAGTATTTTTGTGTGAATGTAGCCTATCACATAAAGCATGTTTGAGATATAACTGAAATGGGCCTTTCAGCCTGTGTCACATGTAGGCCTATTCCTAGATTACACCACAATGTACTCAGAAAGTAAATCAAGGAGGCAGTTGTTGTATTTGATGTATACTACTTAATTAATCATTATGAACATGTTATTTAAGTAGGACAAGTAACTGAAACAATGTCCTTACTATTATTTATTTTATATTCACATTTTAGATGGAAGTTCTTCATAAGTTCAAAAGAGAGAGAGAGAGAGACACGCACAGGTGTAAAAATCACAGTTCAAAATCTAAGAACTTCTTAACTGAGAAAACTAAGAACTTCTTAAGAACTTCTTAAGTGAGAAAACTAAGAAGTTCTTAAGACATAGGACAATTCTTAAGAAAAAAATGGTGAATAGCGTTTAAGAACATTCTTAGGAACATCTTATCTTTTTTCTTAAGAATTGTCTTAAGAATTATCTTAAGAACACTTTGGTGAATCCGGCCCCTGGTCCCGAGGACTGGAGTTGAGAAAGGCTGGTCTAGAGGTGATTTACATTTTTTTTAGTTTTTTTTTAACTCACTCATGTCTCCTGGTGCTTCATATCATGTAAACTTCTTTACAATACTATAATCTTATCTTTACAGAAAGTAAACTACCACTTGCATGTACCCACCAGAATAGTTAGGCTATAGCCAATCAGGACCAAGTACCATGGTATAATTACAAATTAACTTTAATACATTTAAAATACAGTGGTGATCCTCTTACTTTTTACAATGACTATACAACTATGCAAATGAATAGAACAGAATGCTGAGGACAGGCGGGACCACTGGAGTCTTCAGCTGCGAGTAATGTGCAGACTGATACAACAGAGCAACGGTGTGGTTACATAGTGTTGTACCAGCGACACAGGAGCACTGTGTATGAATGAGCTCCACAGGGCATGAGTCCTTCAATATAACCTGAAATAGTAAGGAAAGAGGTGACATTAAAAATTTGTTCATGGTTTCCGGTTGGCGATGTAAGAGCAAAGACGTCGAAAACAGGTCTCCCGATTACATTGCAAATTGCACTACTAAAACAACATCAAACCTCTACAAAATTGTCACAGCTCATTATGAGTATCCTAGGCACTTTTTGATGTCAAAATGAGCAACTCAAAAGCTACTAAGAAACCCAGCGCACAGACCCCCGCGGCAACACGAGCTAACATTAGCATAGCAAGCAAACTGGCGGCCATGGCTGCAGCCCCGGAGGATAGCAACGGTGCTAAAGGTAGCCTACCTGCTGCTGACAACATCTCCAAGACGCAGCTGGTGGCCGAGCTGGCGAAGCAGAGAGCCGGACTGAAGGAAGATGTCTCTCAGCTGATCCAAGTATCCTTAAAGCCTCTTGAAACTGCTGTGGATGCCCTCCGGGACACGGTCGGCTCATTCCAAGCCCGCCTCATAGCTACAGAGACTATCGCCGGAGAGAACTTTGAACGACTGACCACGGCTGAAGCTACAATCAAAACTCTCCAGACCCAGAATCAAGTCTTGCTGGACCATGTAGACGACATCGAAAACAGGTCACGCAGATCCAACCTGAGGATAGTGAACATCCCGGAGGGCAGCGAGAACGGCAAGGACCCGGTTAAGTTCATCTCTGAGCTCCTGGTAGACTGCATGGGTCCTGATGTGTTCACCGAGACGCCTGAGCTGGAGAGAGCCCATCGATCACTTGCCCCAAAACGGGACGGGAAACCAGCGAGACCGTTCATCGTGCGCTTTCTTCGCTTTCAGCAAAAAGAGGCAGCCCTGCGGTGGTCCAGGAGCCATGATGAGGTGCAGTTCCGGGGGTCCCATCTGAGGTTTTACCCCGACATAAGCTCCGCACTGGTGAGGAAACGCGCCGCCTACAACGGCGTCAAACAGGCACTCTACCAGAAGGGAGTCCGGTTCCGTCTGATGCACCCCGCACGTCTGGTGGTAACCTTCGAGTCACAAACTTTCACATTCGACTCACCTGAAGATGCCCAGGAGTTTTACAAACGTCGGGTAGATAAGGAGTGACAAGATGTCTGGAGGCATCATTCATATTGAGTAAAAAGACCCATGCAGGCGAGTGTGGCGGGCGGGACTTAACACAGTCTCGCTATTACTGTCTGAAATGGGACCCCGCTGCCAGGTACATTATTCTTTTCCCTGCCTTTTTTCCTGCAATATACACGTTGGAAATCGTTTGGTTTGAACAAGTTTATTGTTGTTTCGAGTCATTCTAGCCGTACACAACAGCAGAGTAATAGTATATTATTCTTTTCCCTGCCTTTTTTTCTGCAATATACACGTTGGGATTCGTTTGGTTTAAAGTTGTTTACGTGTTAATGTTCGCTTTTGGACTGACACGAACGAAACAACTAATGTATTACCCCAACATGTACATTTACATTTGTTAATGTGCTGGGTCATTTATTTTATTTTATGTAGTGGTATTATGGTTGTATAGTATATGGTAGGCTACATTGTATTGTAGTAATTATATTATTGCTATGTTTAATATTGCCTATATATACAGATCTGTTTCTACTATTATTTTATTCGTTTTCCCTCTTTCGACATATTTACTATATGTTTTTGTAGTGATGTTACTACCTATACAAATTGATCGGGAGTTCCTCGAGTGAAAATAGGGTTAATGGGAATAGGCCTACACTCGCGGAAGACTAACGAAGATTTGGTGAGCCTGCAGTTTGCCTCAATTGGGGAGGCAAACATAGGCAATGTTTATGTTATTTTTTTCTATGTTGTATTGTTATCTAGGGTAATCTGGGATTTTGTTTGGGTTAATAGGGTATTGGGTGTGTGCATCCCTGGTCATTTTTGCAGTTTTAATTGTTTCTTTTCAACATTTTACTATACATTTATAAGTGGAGGTACCTTTTTACTTGCTATACGTGTTTTTTCCAGTAAGTGCTGGGCTGTGATATGGCAGAACATATATTTCTTTATAAGTATTACCAACAAATTTAATAGATTATGAACAGGACACAGAATAGTAGCCAGACTGCAGGGGGGGCGAATACAAGATTTATTTCATGGAATGTTAAAGGTTTGAATGGACCTGTTAAACGGACCAGAATATTTGCACATCTTAAACTTTTAAAGTGGGAAATTGCTTTCTTACAAGAAACACATTTGATGGTTAGAGATCATAGTAGACTTAAAAAATCAGGGGTTGGCCAAATCTTTCATTCAGACTTTAATTCTAGATCACGTGGCACAGCGATCATAATCCACAAGAAAACACTATTCAACGCCACTGATATTATATCTGACCCACACGGCCGTTTTATCATTGTCTCAGGGTCCCTCTACCATAAACCTGTAGTTTTGGTCAATGTGTATGCACACAATTGGGACGACGAGAAATTCATGGAAAAGGTCATTTCATCTATACCTGACCTAAACTCACGCTGCCTTATTTTTGGTGGCGATCTAAACTGCATGATTAATCCTTCCTTAGACCGTTCCAACCCAAAATCAAAGAAACTCTCCAAGATGGCTAAAATGTTGTCAGCGTTCATGGACCAAATTGGATGTGTCGATCCATGGCGCTTCCAATTCCCTCACGATAAAAAAAATCTCGTTTTTTTCACACGTCCACCATTCGTATAGCAGAATTGATTACTTCTTTATAGACAGAACACTACTTCCCTTTGTCAAAAACGTAGAATATTCAACCATAATTGAATCTGACCATGCCCCAGTACTATTGGATCTGTCCTTCCCACTTAACTACTCTGACCGCGCTCCATGGAGACTTGATACCATCAACTGCCATAGACAATTTCTTGGAAACCAATAGGGACGACACTGTTTCTCCCTCCCTGCTCTGGCAGACCCTTAAAGTAGTAATAAGGGGGGACATTATTGCATACACATCTAGGTTGAACAAAGCTAGGAGGCAAGAACAGGAGCAACTTCTCAACTCAATGATTGACATAGATCATCAATACTCTGACTCTCCCACCCCGGAGCTTTACAAAAATAAGCTGAATCTCAAAGCCAAATACGAGTTATTAACATCCGATAAGACAGAACGTATGTTGCTGAAATCACGAGGCTTTGTTTATGAGCATGGGGGAAAGGCTGGTAGAATGTTAGCGCATCAATTAAAATGTAAATCCTCTGACCAACAGATTCCACAAATTAAAAGAGAAAATGGGGAGCTTACAACTGACCCCCTCGAAATCAATGAGACTTTTAGGGCATTTTATTCCAAATTGTACACTTCTGAGGCACCCAATGATGATACCAATATGCAACATTTCTTCACAAATTTAAATGCCCCTGTTATCAACCCTGTTCATAAAGCAGAACTAGAACTACCCTTCCAAGACACCGACATTTATAATGCAATCACAGCTATGCAAAGTAGTAAGGCCCCGGGCCCTGATGGATACCCCATCGAATTCTACAAAAAATTCTCAACCAAATTAACTCCGCTCATCTTAGAAATGTTCAATGACTCAATGGATAATGAGGCCCTGCCACAGACACTAACAGAGGCATTCATAACCCTTTTACCGAAACCAGGGAAAGACAGAACAGAGTGTGGTTCACATCGCCCCATCTCCCCGCTCAACAGCGATGTCAAGATATTAGCTAAAGCACTCGCCCGGCGTCTACAGTCCGTCACAGACGAGGTGATCTCCCCTGATCAAACTGGCTTCATGTTGGGCCGCCACTCATTCTCTAACATCCGAAACCTTCTAAATGTCATACATTCTCCTACGTCCGAGGAGGTACCTGAGGTGGTTATCTCCCTGGATGCGGAGAAGGCTTTTGACAGAGTGGAGTGGGCGTACTTATTTGAATGTCTGAAAGCTTTTGGCTTTGGACCCACTTTTATTGCATGGATCAGACTACTATACTCATCTCCTAAGGCATCGGTAGTTACGAACGGGAAACGCTCCAATTTTCTCATTGTCGAGAGGGACACGCCAGGGGTGCCCGCTGAGCCCACTCCTATTCTCATTCGCCATCGAACCTCTGTCTATCATGTTAAAATCTTCTCCAATAATAAATGGAATTTCTAGATGGGGGAAGGAACACAAGGTGGCGCTATATGCCGACGACTTACTGTTGTATGTATCTGACCCGGTGCAATGCATTTCCCATATAGTTCAGATGCTGCATAGATTTGGTAGCTTTTCGGGATACAAGATCAACCTCACTAAGAGCGAATGTTTTCCAGTGAACAACCTAGCTCTCGCAATCCCACAATGTGACTTGCCCTTCCATTTGTCTAAATCTGGCTTCAAATATTTGGGAATTAATATTACACGGTCCTTCTCTAAACTACATCAAAAAAACTTCACGCCCCTTGTTAATAAATTAAAAGATGATTTACAGAAATGGAGGTCCATTAATTTATCACTGGCAGGGAAGATCAACTGTATTAAGATGAACGTTCTACCCCGATTCCTCTACCTTTTCCAATGTCTCCCTATATTCCTCCCAAAGTCCTTCTTCTCGTCCATAGAGAAGTCCATATCATCTTTCATTTGGGGGGGTAAAGTCCCTAGAATACAGAAAATACTTCTACAGCGACATCGGTCCCAGGGCGGACTGGGCCTACCAAATTTGCTTTATTATCACTGGGCTGCCAATATTCAGAAAATCATATACTGGGTCCATTCACCACAGCCGTCTTGGTGCGAAATAGAAAATGAGTCATGTCTTTCAACATCCCTCTCCGCCTTGATTACCTCCAAACTCCCTCTATCTGCCCCACACTACACCTCTAACCCTGTTGTTGTTAATACATTACGAATATGGTCACAATTTCGACGCCACTTTGGTTTAAAATATTTCTCCAACCTAGCCCCTATCTGCAATAACCACCTTTTTGTCCCCGCCAGAATAGACAATGCTTTCGCCTTATGGAAAAGACTCGGGGCCCTATTATGCACTTCTTAACTTGCCGTCTTAAGTCTTAATTAAGACGCACCGCCAGGTTAAGACCTACCGCCACCCTTATTATGCGCTTCATACGCGCTACTGCTAGTATGCAGGTGTCGATAGGCGCCCACACATAAGACGTAAAACTCCCGTGCATATATTGCTCATTGTGGGAGTGTTCATATGTTAATGAAGTGCACTAGGCGCCCCTGCTATTATGCGATCTGACTTTGCTCCTAGCGCTAAGAAGTGGTTTGAAAAGTTCTTAAGTTTAGACTTCATGCACGTTTTGAAACACGAGCGCGCCTCCGCGGTTTGCGCATGCATGTGGGCACACATGAACACGCACGTGGCTCCACGGCAAGACGTCAATTACGGTCACAGTATAAATGCTTTATTTCAGAAGGGAGAGGCAGAGAAGCGCGCTGACCTCCTTCTTAGGACTTCCATAATAGCATAGCGCTAATGACTCAACGCAGCCGGTTCTTAAAGGGAATGGCACCTGGCACGCTGATTGGGTTGATTGAGAAGACGCCCAAAACACACCCATGACTAATTTCTTTGCTTAGCGCCGGGTTTTAGGCGCCCACTACCGCACGCATAATAGCAAAGTGGCCTCCACGTCTTAAGTTTAGATCTACCGCCTCGTCTTATTGATGAAGTGCATAATAGGGCCCTCGGTCTCTCCAAATTTAAAGATCTCTATACTGAGGGCGTCTTCTCGACCTTTAATCACCTCTCTCAAAAATTCAACCTTCCCCGCTCAAGTTATTTTTGATACCTCCAGGTCCGACATTTCATTAAAAGTTTGGATCCAAACTTCCCAAATGCACCACAACCTTCTGCTATAGATGATATCCTCCAAATTCCTCCCAATCTAAAAGGCCTAATTTCAAGTATTTACTCTAGCATATCATCCCTCGGAGACACTTCCCTCCACAAAATTAAAGAGAAATGGCAGGAGGAGCTAGGGGACGTAATACCCGATGACTCCTGGACTGAGGCTCTGACGAGAGTTAACGGGAGCACATCATGTGCTAGACTAGGCGTAATCCAATTTAAGGTCCTGCATCGGATTCACCTTTCCAAATCTAGGCTAGCCAGAATCTATCCTGACGTAGATGAGAATTGTAGCAGATGTCATAACGCTCCGGCAACGCTAACACACATGTTCTGGTCATGTCCCTTATTATTTGATTATTGGTCAGCAGTTTTCAGGACCCTCTCACAGGCACTAGATCTGAACCTGCAACCTAACGCCTACTCAGCTATCTTTGGCATAGCGCCAACTGACCAACAAATTATTAACAAGCATAAAGACATTGTGGCATTTGCCACTCTACTTGCTCGACGGAGGATTTTGCTTTGTTGGAAATCCCCCAAACCACCGAATTCCTCCTTATGGTTGACTGACCTTATGCTTCACTTGAAACTTGAAAATATTAAATACACACTTAGGGGGTCCAAAGACCGCTTTTATTTAACCTGGAACCCAATAATATCCTATTTCAACAAACTAAAAACCCTCCCTGACAATGCAAGTGCGCTGGATGCTGAGTGATGACATATGTTGTGAATTTATTTATCAGGATAAACCCCTAGAGATACATCATCTCGTTCTAGAGAGGGACATATTACAATCATAACAGACATGGTATCTTAGACCAACACGACCATCTCATCTATCCTCACTTACAAATGAATTGCACTTTATTTTTCTTTATTTCTTTGATTACTTACTTGTACTGTCTTCATTACCTATCACCACTGTTATTATTATTATTATTATTTATTGTTATTTATTTATATCCTTCGTCCTGGGATGCACCACTTGGGATTTTGTGGGGTGGGGGGGGGGGAGAGTTGGGACATGTTCGTGTTTTGTGAAAAAAACAAACCAAAACTGAAAAGTATTATTTTTGTATATCTGTAACATCTCAATAAAAAGAAAGTAAAAAATAAAATAAAAAATGTGTTCATACTTTATTAAATGGTAGTAGAATTGTCAGTCTTCATTTACTGATTCATGATTTAAAAAGAAGAATAAGTTGAGACAGACCTTACATGGGTTCAAGGAAAACTTTAAATCTGAAGTAACATTTCAGCAGTACAGAACTCTGCACTGGATCTTTTACATTTTTGGTTCTGGAAACTGTCTTAACTGATTAATTTAAAGGAAGTATGAATATTGTGAATAGCAACAGATACAGTTAGGTGTGTGGAACATCTGAAATAGAACAGAAATTCTCTAACCATTTTTTGGGGATGCCAAGCTAAACATGCTGCACCTAACGTTAATTTCAAATCACTGACTGGTGTTTTGCCTAACATCCAAACTCTGGCAACATTGACTCCCCAAAACATGATTGAGAACTAGAGCTAGCTGTAAAAGCTAGATAACTGTGCATCCCCCTACTCTCAAATTGTGCTGTTTCTCATGCTTCCTCATGGACCTATAGCAGCTCGCCCTGACACTGACCTCTCCTGTACTTGTATCTTTGTTTGATACTGAAAAAGAAACAGATAATAACGTTAATGTTAATCAAGAATGTAACGTTACTGATATTGTGTTTTGAATGTAGCTGGCTAGTACAAAGTAGCAAGGTAGTTGCAACACAGCCAGCTAAAAAGCTAACGTTAGTGCTAGCTAGCTAGTATTCTAACTAATGATGCTGTTACTCACCCTCATAGTTGTGGAGGTAGCTCGAAACATACATCTTGAATCCCTTTTCTTTTTTGCTAGAATGGGCTACCGAGGAAGCGCTAACGATTCGATGTACGTCATCGACTGTGATTTTTGGGAGATCCTGTAAACAGCGAGTGTAAAAAGCCATCTCTTTCTGTAACAACAAACCAGACCGGAAGTTCTTACACCAGTAGTCGTACGCCGGAAGTCAAACGACGCCTATTCATCAGAGCAATTGCGCGTCATCTCCCTGTCATCAGAATGTCCACGCCCCTTTTTGGGTGATAGAAGCGGAGAAGTTTGACTGGTGGTCAATGGGAATTTCTGGTCTTCGCTACTTTAATCCGATAAAATAAGAAAACCGTAGTGCTTTTTAGATATTAGGAGCACAAATCCGATGGCCAGTTAGGCAAACTATTATATAGTGTCGTTGCCGATCAATGATCGACGTCGTTATATAGAGAAAATTAATGAAATAGGGGTTGATTCATCAGATCAGTCATACGTCATCTCCCTGTCATCTAGGATTTGTAGTTCTTCATTTGTTCTACCTACTAACCCTTCACCCATAACGGCTATCGACTAGTGCTACTGTGCATGATATTTCTATTGTAATCATGGGAGATAAATGTTCAAAGAAGAAACGAAAGCAAACGCTGTTGGGGGGACTGGAGGTGAAGACGTTAGGCCACGGCAAATCAAATGAAGAACTACACATCCCTGATGACAGGGAGATGACGTATGACTGATCTGATGAATCAACCCCTATTTCATTAATTTTCTCTATATAACGACGTCGATCATTGATCGGCAATGACACTATATAAAAGTTTGCCTAACTGGCCATCGGATTTGGGCTCCTAATATCTAAAAAGCACTACGGTTTTCTTATGTTATCCGATTAAAGGAGCAAAGACCAGAAATTCCCATTGACCACCAGTCAAACTTCTCCGCTTCTATCACCCAAAAAGGGGCGTGGACATTACGGGAGGGGAAAGTACCCGGATGCGTTGCTCTGATGAGCGATATGCGACTTGCCTGCTGAGATCGCAGTATAAATGATACATATCCGATTCGTATCTGATTGAGGCCCGTATGAGAATGAGGCCTGAATCGGATCTGAGAATATCAGATTCAATGTGCTTTTTTACTGCTTACACCTACATGTTACATATCAGATCTGTTCCACATGAGCAAAAACGTGAGCAAAAAAAAATCGTAATTGTGTCACTTCGACCTGCAGTGTAAATGCAGCCTTAAGGCGGCTACACACTAGACGATTTTAACCCCGATTTAGCTGTCGCCGACCAGTTTTTGCGGTCAGCGACAAAATCCTCCAGTCGTTGCAAACCCGGGAACGCGCCGTCTCCGACGCTCGTTTAATGTGACAGGCTCAGAGACGCAATCGGAGGACCGCCGATCCCGTCGGAGGGGCCGTCGCAGGGCTCCAGATCTTTTCAAACATGTTTCATTTTATCGGCCGACGGAATCTACATTCTGCTAGTCTGAGATGGGCAACGACCCGTGTGGACAGCACAGCCAATGAGAGGTCGAGGAAATGCAGCGCGAAGGAGGCGTGAAAGAAGGGATGGCTCCGAAGAAAAAAGTTGTCAGCGCTCGGTGGAGTGAACAGATGGAAGGAAGGCTTTTCTGAGCAAATAAATGCACATGCAACAAGTGCAGCTAATTGTTGTTGCATGTGCATTGCATGTGCATTGTGCAATTGCATGTGATGTGCATTGCATTGTTGTTGCGTGTCGAGCTCCATCTTTTTGCATGTGCAAATTGCATGTGCATTGCATTGTTGTTGCTTGTCGAGCTCCATCTTTTTTTGACAGCTGTCAACGTCTCGTCATCATGTGCTGATATCGCGACACTACAGCTTGGCGAATCGTCCTGACCAAGTGAAGAATCGTGTAGTCTGTGAGCCCCCGTCGTTGCCACATCCTGTAGTCTGCGCTGTGCTGCGCAGTCTGCGCGCCGCTGAGACGCGGACACCAGCACGACGGTCGTTTAGTGTGAGAGGCTCAGCGATGTTACAACTTGAAAAGTCGTCTAGTGTGTAGCCGCCCTTAAGCAAACCACGGTGCGAACCAGATCACCCAGCGATGTGTTTGAAGGTGATTGCCAATCGCCGGTCACGCAGTTAGACTACAACACTAACAACTGCACGCGTGCAGCCAGCAGTATGAGCTTTCAAGTGTGCTGCATGAACTGCTGTACATGGAACTCTTTCTTTTTCTTTCTCTTTCTTGTACGTGGAATCACTTCGATTAATGCTGGCGTAATTCTTTGATAATGTCAATAAGACGTTGATTAGATATGCTGATTTCATCTTGTACATCCTGGAAATGTATAGTTTTAGCCTGCAGTGATGCTTGATTCCAGAAAGGGGCAGTATTAGCTAGAAAGTTACATGAGTAGGCTAGATTGAATCCAACCTGGTCTCACACGGCAGCCGTCAGGATTCGACGTCTGTCGTTCGTCTCCAAACGTCGAATTCCGACGAGAAAACGAGCTCTGAAAGCGCAGGGGTACGCCTGTTATGTGCGCCTGTCGGGCTGCACTTGCAATAATTAGTTACGCCACATTTTGAGATACAAGCGCTTCAACGTTCATTCATTTGGAACTGCGAGAATGAGTAACGTTAGCCCGATTGCACTTGCATTAATAAAGCGTTATATAAATATAATTAATTATTATTATTATTGCCTACAGCTAATTGTTACAAGGTGAGAGCTAAAATAACATACGTGTAACGTTAGCCAGCAATAGCTAGACTAGATATATATAGCTAGATATAGTCACTATATAGTCTAAATGCAACCTGGTCTCACACGGCAGACGTCAGGTTTCGGATGTAATATTAAACTCCCATATTTATTCTTTAAACAAACAAATCTGGGGGAGTGGTCGGAGTTAACGAGATATTGTTCCAATCCAGTGGCGGCTGGTGCAAAATGTTTTGGGTGGGGCACAGCAGTGTTTCCTCCAGGATTTTTGACATTAGTGGCGGGGGGGGTCCTCTTTCGCACAATAAAACAGTGAAGATGACAATTGTTTCTGCTGTTGTTATTAAAATCTGTTCTCCGTTGGTTGTATCTCAAAATGTGGCCTATTAAAATCTGTTCTCCGTTGGTTGTATCTCAAAATGTGGCCTATTAAAATCTGTTCTCCGTTGGTTGTATCTCAAAATGATGTGGCCTAACTAATGATGTGGCCTAACTAATTAATGTAAGTGCAGCCAGGGGCGTGTCCAGGGGGTGGCCTGGGGTAGCACGTGCCACCCCTGAAATCTGATTGGCCACCCCAGGTGCCACCCCCCTGATTGATTGGCACACAGCTGACATGATGTATATAATTTGATGTAAAGAACTCTCAAAAAACACATACGAAATATTGTTTTAAGTACAATAAAGCTTTATTTCTTTTAAGAACGTGTGGAGTGCATCTCCAGCAGTGCGATATCTGTAAACATACTATCTGTAGACTCTCCGCTCAGGGTTGCCAGATGGGATTGACAATTTCGAGCCTAACCAGTCTAAAAACAGCTAAATCCACAAAAAAACAGCCCATCTGGCAACCCTGTCTCCGCTGCTTCAAACTCTTCCACCGACACTCGAATGGAATACACTCATGACCAAATGTAATACGCTGCGCTCAAATGTAATACACATGCTCAATGGAATACACTCGTGACCAAATGTAATACACATGCTCAATGGAATACACTCATGACCAAATGTAATACGCTGCGCTCAAATGTAATACACATAGATTTTATTTTGGCACAAATATGCCGTATTTTTGCATTGTATTTAGTGTTACACGTGTATTGCATTCCGATGTGTGTATTGCATTCCGATGTGTGTATTGCATTTAAATGTGGCACGATCCACCCTCCATAGAGTTAGGTACGCTTAAAATAGCTTACAACGGCTACTAGCATAAAGAAATGTCTGATTGTTGCGTGTTCGGTTGTCAGAATCGATATTCCACGACTATCGGACTCAAGTTCTACCGAATTCCATCAGGATCAGACCATTTCAGAGCAACCGGCGGCGTCAACTCGACTGAGGACAAGATTTAAAAAAATGCTTGTGCATGTGCCGCCCATTTTATATCAGGTAAAGTATTGTAGCAACCGTGTAATAATATGTTCATTAATGTTGCAATTAATGCTCAGAAATTCAATGTTAGCACTGTTACTGTGCGCTGTGTTGTGTGCCAATGCATTCCTGTGATTGGTGGAGGTCACGGGGGGGGCGGGTGTTGCGTTGAGGAAAGGAGAGCTTCGGTGAACTGGCGGTTTTGTATGTGGAAGTTTGCAATAAAACGCACGGATTGTAAGACAACCTATCTTGTCTTTGGCTTGGGAGGACTTCTGATTTCAAGACATAAAAGTCTGAATCTATGTCATGGTATTTGATGTACTGTACATGACCACAGATTGCGTAGTTGTAGGCATCTAGTGATTTATATGCTCTCAATTTCTCACGGGCCTACACGCTAGGCAATGCAAACTTTTCATACTTTTCACAGGCAGGTAATGGCCAGGTAATGGATTGGAACAATATCTCGTTAACTCCGACCACTCCCCCAGATTTGTTTGTTTAAAGAATAAATATGGGAGTTTAATATTACATCCGAATCCTGACGTCTGCCGTGTGAGACCAGGTTGCATTTAGACTATATAGTGACTATATCTAGCTATATATATCTAGTCTAGCTATTGCTGGCTAACGTTACACGTATGTTATTTTAGCTCTCACCTTGTAACAATTAGCTGTAGGCAATAATAATAATAATAAATTATATTTATATAACGCTTTATTAATGCAAGTGCAATCGGGCTAACGTTACTCATTCTCGCAGTTCCAAATGAATGAACGTTGAAGCGCTTGTATCTCAAAATGTGGCGTAACTAATTAATGCAAGTGCAGCCCGACAGGCGCACATAACAGGCGTACCCCTGCGCTTTCAGAGCTCGTTTTCTCGTCGGAATTCGACGTTTGGAGACGAACGACAGACGTCGAATCCTGACGGCTGCCGTGTGAGACCAGGAATCACCTGCTGCAGAGTTCTCAGTGTTCTGTTCAAAAAGCAATTATGGTGAACTATTTATTTGAATGTTTAATGATTTGAACAAATGCATCTGCATTGAAAAGGACTTTAAATACTCATAAGTGAATCTTTCCTCTATACACTTTCAGGTGCATTTGAAGATGATTAGATGGCCGTAGATCAGTTTACTCAGCACCATAATGTATCTCAATCCTGCTAGTATCTCAGTCAGCAGACAACTGTGGGCCAGATCTGATCTTGTGGTGTATAGTAGTATATAGTATATGGGCCATACCTAGTTCAATGTGGCCCTGCTATGTTCCTGTAGTTACTCTGCCATCTTTGGTCTGAGTGTGGTTGACTAGTACTGGGTGAGAGTTGGCATTTTGGTCATGGGCTAGCTCTGAAATGTGATATCTGCCCTGATACCTTCCTATAATCACTGGGTCACTTTTGGTCTAAATGTGGGGGACCAGTATGACAGGAATGTTGTTCCTGGGCCCTAACCCTAACCCTCTGGTAGAAGGAATGTGGCCCTTATACGTTCCTGTAGTTACTAGGCCATCTTTGTATCTTTGTATCTTTAGCTCTGTACTTAGCTCCTAACTGTATACAGCACCTCTAAACTACCATACTTGCCATACTGTACCTATCACTGTCATTGTCATGTTTTTATATCATGTTTTTATATCACTCTTAGATCTAATCTAATCTTTGATCTAAATTGGGTGACTATTACTGGATGACAGTTCTGTCATGGTGCTGTATTTATCGGTCTAGGTTCCCATTGTTACTAGGCCAGTGTAATGTGGCGGACCAGTACTGACTGGTTGGCAGTTTGACTCCTACAACTCAAAGCCCAAATAAGTTACTGTAGCTGCTTGGTCACTTTTGGGATTTGCTCAAAAAGAAACGCCCAGTCAAGCTCTGCATACAATCAATCGACTTCACCCATTCTAGTCGCAAGGCGTGGCAGACCATCAACCAGCTCACAGGCAGAAATACAACACCCCACAGCTGCCCAGTCACAGCAAATGCCATCGCATCCCAGCTCCTGAAGAACGGCCGCTTCCCGGATGCTGACAAAGACTTTGCCCGACTGACATCGCGTGAGTTGTCCTGCATCTCGGGAGCGGCCAGTGTCGATTCCAACCTCTCGGGAGAATTCACAGCAGAGGAACTCAGTGAGGCTATGAGCAAGCTCAAGCCAGGCAAATCCCCTGGCCGTGACAACATCCACCCGGAGTTCGTCATCCACCAGAGCACAACAACATCTGGCTGGCTCTGTGCTTTCTATACATCATGCTACCGGAGATTAAAGCTCCCAAAGACTTGGCGCCGTGCCTCTGTCATAGCTCTGCCAAAGCCAAATAAACCTGCAGAAGACCCCAAGTCGTACAGACCAATCTCGTTGCTCGGTGTCCCATTTAAGATCTTGGAGAGGATGATCCATAGCCGCATCGAGCCAGTGGTGGACTCACAGCTCCCACGGGAACAAGCTGGTTTCCGTCGTGGAAGATCAACAGCAGACCAGGTAACACTACTCTGTCAGGACATCGAGGACAGCTTCCAGGACAATGAGAAAGCTGGGGTAGTGTACCTGGATCTGACTGCTGCATACGACACCGTGTGGCACCGGGGACTCCACCTGAAGCTGCTGAGGACAATACCGGACCGCCACATGGTGAAGTTCATCATGGAGACACTTTCCAACCGCAGCTTCATCTTACAGACCAGCAGTGGCCAGTGCAGTAGGCTCAGAAGACTGAGGAACAGGGTACCGCAGGGGTCTGTTCTCTCGCCGATGCTGTTCAACGTTTACATCCACGACCTACCTGATACAGCATCTAGAAAGTATGGCTATGCAGACGATCTTGCCATCATGCTGAGCCGACCAACGTGGAAGGCGATGGAAGAGGGTCTTAACGTAGACATAGGCACACTGGTAGCATACCTTCGAAGGTGGCGTCTACAACTCAGTGTCGGAAAGACAGTCGCAGCGGCATACCACCTCAGCACCAGAGAAGCCAGGAGGGAACTTGAGGTGCGCGTTGACAACAAATGTCTGGAGGTCCAGCAAGCCCCGAAGTACCTTGGAGTGCGCCTGGATCGGACATTATCCTTCAGGCAACACCTGGAAGAAGTCAAGGCCAAAGTGACATCCAGGGCCGCGCTGATCCGCCGCCTTGCTGGTACAACCTGGGGAGCCTCCGCTAAGACGCTAAGAATATCCACCCAAGCCCTGGTCTTCTCTGCAGCAGAATACTGCGCCCCAGTCTGGAGCAGAAGCCCTCATGCGAGAAAGGTCGACGTGGCTATCAATACCTCCCTCCGAATAATAACTGGATGCTTGAAGCCTACCCCTGTGTCCCTCTTGCCAGTCCTCGCGGGAATAGCACCGGCCGGCCTCCGACGGGAGGCTGCCACCCTCGCCCTGGCCAGGAAGGCACAAAAGCATGATTGGCACATCCTGCACAACACCACCATAACACCAGCACCTCCAAGCCGACTCAAGACCCGCCACCCTTACAACAAGGCAGCACAAGCCATGCTCAACTCCACCTCTGAGGACATCTCCAGAGATGCATGGCTGGCAGCAGCTTGGAAGCAGGAGTGGGAGTCAACCGGGCCCTCCCGAATCCACCGCTACATCTGGGACCCAGGAGATGGCGCCATTGGAGGAGACGACCTACCACGCCGGCAATGGACCACACTGAACCGTCTACGAACTGGTGTCGGTCGCTTTAAAACATCAATGAAGGCGTGGGGCCTGGCGGACAGTGCGGCATGCGAGTGCGGTGACCCAGAGCAGACCGCCGACCACATAATCACCATCTGCCCCTTATATAGACCACCCTCAGAAGCCAGCCTCTTCGACCTAGAACCAGAGATGCGGGCATGGCTACGCGACACCGAGTTGGACCTCTGACGTTACACGAAAGAAGAAGAAGCTCTGCATACTGTGCACATTAAAGCCTGGGCCAGTTCACATCCTGTCAGTTGGACTAAGAATGGAGAACTATGGGAATACAACAACAGTTGTGGGCACACAGAAGTGACAAAATCTGAGATTCATAACTGAAGTCTGCAGTTTGTCCATTTTATGCAGATTTTAGCAGTTGTACAGCTTGTCACCGTCAAACTTATCAAAACCAGTCAAGATGAGAGTAGATTTCTACAAATGGTCTGTGTGTTTAGAAATACTGTACCCAGACTATTCAGGGAAATCTACTCATCTCATTCTGAAGAGTTTGACTGTAGCACACTGACATCAAAACCAAATGAGATCAAACATCCAGACCATCTGAAGAGATCTAGTCTTTTGATGAGTCTGTCAGTGTAGCTAAGTAATAATAATAATAATAAAAAAGACACATTTATTTATTTATGAATATTCTACGTGTTCTATATTCTCAGGTTTTGTCAGATTGTGTGTGATCTCCCCAGTTTAACACCAGATTTATATTCTGCTATTATAATTATATAACAGAATTATATGGTGGGAGTCCTTTGGTAGGAGGCTGAAGGATAGGCTGCTTATGCATTTGTTTATATTGCTGTGTTGCTTCACTTTTCAAGTTCTTTTTGTGTGGTTTTGTGTGATGAGTCTCTCTCTGTATTGTGTCACTACTGCACTCTCAAGTGCTTAACTATTCGCTTTCCCAGGATAAGTTTGTGATATTTAATGTTATAATCAGATGGATCCTTATAGCAAGTAGTCTTTGGGCTAGGAGAAACGTATGCTGCATTCATGACGTGTTGGAAGTAGGAAAGTAGTAGTTGGATATATCCAACTTGGAAACTCGTTGTGAAAAGATGTTACCAGTGTTTTCCACTTTGAGAGTATCAGAAACAACCAATAAGAAGCTCTATGCCAATGGTGTATGTTAACTTACTTTAACTTACTCTGAGATTCTATGTTTCCGACTTGTCATTAATGTAGCATTATCCATGGTGTGGATTTGTTTAAACAGACAACTACTGCTAACATTAGATCCCGTTAACAAAGAAATGTGCTAAGATTTAAATAAAAAAAGTTGTAAAGAGGGTCTGAATACTTATGTACTGCTAATTATTTTAATGTAATCCATTTTAAATTCACTCTACAACACAACAAAATGTGGAAAAAATGAAGAGGTCTGAGTACTTTTCTGTACATAAGACTGGACCTCAGCACTCAATATAGAAATGGGCCTGTTCAGTACAGTGGTCAGGTCTTGGCCACAGTTTGTTAATTAATTAATTAATTTTGCCATTCAGCAGACGCTTTTAATCCAAAGCGACTTACAATTACGAATTGCAGGGACATTCCCCCTGGAGTAACTGAGGGCTAAGTGCCTTACTCAAGGGCACACTAGTAGTGGTATGGTTTCAGGCGGGATTTGAACTCACAACCTTCCGATCACAAGTCCAACTCACTATCCACTAGACCACCACTACCATTTGTTACAGCAACTGGTGAAACCGGCAGCCGATAATAGGTAGTAGTGGGGATTACTCACTGAATCCATTGCATTGCAATATTTTTGGCTTGACTAGTGAAAGTAATTTTCAACAACGTTGAAACGTATTTAAGTCAGAATAAAAGTCAGTACAATTTTGATTGGTTGCTATAACTAGGCTTAGTTATAACTAGGATTAGTTATTTACATTTTTTACATTTACATTGTTGGCATTTAGCAGACGCCTTATTCCAAAGCGACTTACAATCAATACATTTGAATACTAAGCATGTGAATCAGCAGTCCACCATTCGTTGAAGGAAGAGTACTCTAGCTCGGGCCCGGGGCCACTGATAGAAGGAAAAACCTTCTCCCTATTAGCACCTTCTACTAAAACTTTTTTTTTAAATTTATTTTTAATTTTATTTTTATATTACTGGAGAAACTGAGAAACAGTACAAGGGGGGCAATAGAAGTTCTTAGGGACACAGTAGAGGGGAAAGCGGGTGTCTTTAGGAGACGTAGTGGTGAGGGTCAGAAGATGTCTCAGTAGTTATAGCAACCAATCAAAATTGTTCTGACTTTTATTCTGAAAAAAGTAAATAAATGTCAACATTGTTGAAAGAACGTTGTAGATGATTGCCATCACTAAGCCAGGCTGTTGTACTGATCACTAAGCCAGGCTGTTGCCATAAATGAGCCAAGCCTGTGCCAGAATGTTTGTTCCCTGGAGCAGAAGTACAGGCGCTGGTGGCCTGAGCCCCATACCTAAGCCCAATCATCACCATACCTAAGCCCAATCATCACCATACCTAAGCCCAATCATCACCATACCTAAGCCCAATCATCACCATGAAAATGTCACATCTTAGCCAGCATGTGGATGTGGCCCAGGTACCACTTGAAATGATGGCCCAGAAATGATTCTGGTTGATATCCGGCAATATTAAATTGGAGTCTCAACATACTAGATGCACTTCTAGGGATGCGTGAGTATCACAAAGTTAGACTGCCAGTCTGCGTTCCTGCATTCTCAGGGGAGAAAGCTATATTTGGACATGTCAGTTCAGACTTATATCATGCACTATGTGATGTGTGTACTCACAATGTATTGAAAACCAACCATATATTAAATAAAAACCTGCTATGATTGATGAGGATGATGAGGATGATGAGGATGATGATGATGATGATACTTACTTTTGAAAGAAATGCAACCAGGATCTGTGACGTAACATTCCTGTGATTGCAGTCAATATTTATTAAAAAAAAATATAAAATCAAATCAAGGTGTAATTGTTATCCTGGCACCAGTCTCCCAGGACTCTTACCCACCTGTAGGCTGACTCTTACCTCCCTGTAGGCTGACTCTTACCCCCCTGTAGGCTGACTCTTACCTCCCTGTAGGCTGACTCTTACCTCCTCCCTGTAGGCTGACTCTTACCTCCCTGTAGGCTGACTCTTACCTCCCTGTAGGCTGACTCTTACCTCCCTGTAGGCTGACTCTTACCTCCTCCCTGTAGGCTGACTCTTACCTCCCTGTAGGCTGACTCTTACCTCCTCCCTGTAGGCTGACTCTTACCTCCTCCCTGTAGGCTGACTCTTACCTCCCTGTAGGCTGACTCTTACCTCCCTGTAGGCTGACTCTTACCTCCCTGTAGGCTGACTCTTACCTCCCTGTAGGCTGACTCTTACCCCCCTGTAGGCTGACTCTTACCCCCCTGTAGGCTGACTCTTACCTCCCTGTAGGCAGACTCTTACCCCCCTGTAGGCTGACTCTTACCTCCTCCCTGTAGGCTGACTCTTACCTCCCTGTAGGCTGCCTCTTACCTCCCTGTAGGCTGACTCTTACCCCCCTGTAGGCTGACTCTTACCTCCCCTCTGTAGGCTGACTCTTACCTCCCTGTAGGCTGACACTTACCCCCCTGTAGGCTGACTCTTACCTCCTCCCCGTAGGCTGACTCTTACCCCCCTGTAGGCTGACTCTTACCTCCTCCCTGTAGGCTGACTCTTACCTCCTCCCTGTAGGCTGACTCTTACCTCCTCCCTGTAGACTGACTCTTACCTCCTCCCTGTAGGCTGACTCTTACCTCCCTGTACCTCCCTGTAGGCTGACTCTTACCTCCCTGTAGGCTGACTCTTACCTCCCTGTAGGCTGACTCTTACATCCCTGTAGGCTGACTCTTACCTCCCTGTAGGCTGACTCTTACCCCCCTGTAGGCTGACTCTTACCCCCCTGTAGGCTGACTCTTACCTCCCTGTAGGCTGACTCTTACCCCCCTGTAGGCTGACTCTTACCTCCCTGTAGGCTGACTCTTACCTCCCTGTAGGCTGACTCTTACCTCCTCCCTGTAGGCTGACTCTTACCTCCCTGTAGGCTGACTCTTACCTCCTCCCTGTAGGCTGACTCTTACCTCCCTGTAGGCTGACCCTTACCTCCTCCCTGTAGGCTGACTCTTACCCCCCTGTAGGCTGCCTCTTACCTCCATGTAGGCTGACTCTTACCTCCTCCCTGTAGGCTGACTCTTACCTCCCTGTAGGCTAACTCTTACCTCCTCCCTGTAGGCTGACTCTTGCCCCCTGTAGGCTGACTCTTACCCCCCTGTAGGCTGACTCTTACCCCCCTGTAGGCTGACTCTTACCTCCCTGTAGGCTGACTCTTACCTCCATGTAGGCTGACTATTACCTCCCTGTAGGCTAACTCTTACCTCCTCCCTGTAGGCTGACTCTTACCCCCCTGTAGGCTGACTCTTACCCCCCTGTAGGCTGACTCTTACCTCCATGTAGGCTGACTCTTACCCCCCTGTAGGCTGACTCTTACCTCGCCTCTGTAGGCTGACTCTTACCTCCCTGTAGGCTGACTCTTACCTCACTGTAGGCTGACTCGTCATTTTCTGGGATGAACTTGCAAACTTGATGATGAGTTGGAGCTGTGCGTGGATGAACAGGGAGGACAGCAGGGGGTGAGGACAGCCCTGGGGGGGGGGGGGGGGGGTCATATTATATACTGGATTATATATATATATATATAATATTATATAATTATATACACTACCGTTCAAAAGTTTGGGGTCACTTAGAAATGTCCTTATTTTTTTAAAGAAAAGCACTGTTTCTTTCAATGAAGATAACATTAAATTAATCAGAAATACACTCTATACATTGTTAATGTGGAAAATGACTATTCTAGCTGCAAACATCTGGTTTTTAATGGAATATCTACATAGGTGTGTAGAGGCCCATTTCCAGCAACCGTCAGTCCAGTGTTCTAATGGTACATTGTGTTTGCTAATCACGTTAAAAAGCTAATGGATGATTAGAAAAACCTTGAAAACCCTTGTGCAATTACGATAGCACAGCTGAAAATGGTTTTGCTGGTTAGAGAAGCTATACAAATGGCCTTCCTCTGAGCTAGTTGAGTATCTGGAGCAGCACATTTGTGGGTTCGATTATACTGTCAAAATGGTCAGAAAAAGAGAACTTTCATATGAAACTCGACAGTCTATTCTTGTTCTTAGAAACGAAGGCTATTCCATGTGAGAAATTGCCAAGAAACTGAACATTTCCTACAATGGTGTGTACTACTCCCTTCAGAGAACAGCACAAACAGGCTCTAACCAGAGTAGAAAGAGAAGTGGGGTGCACAACTGAGCAAGAAGACAAGTAATCTAGTTTGAGAAATAGACGCCTCACAGGTCCTGAACTGGCTGCTTCGTTAAATGGTACCCGCAAAATGCCAGTGTCAACATCTACAGTGAAGAGGTAACTCCGGGATGCTGGCCTTCTAGGCAGAGTGGCAAAGAAAAAGCCATATCTGAGACTGGCCAATAAAAGGAAAAGATTAATATGGGCAAAAGAACACAGACATTGGACAGAGGAAGATTGGAAAAAAGTGTTATGGACAGACAAATCGAAGTTTGAGGTGATTTGATCACACAGAAGAACATATGTGACAGGGTTTCATTAAAAGGTCCGCATCTCGGCAATTGTGAAAGCTCGCAATCGAGCCAAACAAGTCTTGTTGTGAAAAAAATTGTTTTCCGGTTTTTGGCATAGGACGACAAACGAAGCGATGAAGAACCCACTCGATATCATATCAGACAGTTTTACATTCACTAAATACCTACATTTAGTTAGCAAAGTCGGGTGGGGGGTATTATTCGTATTAGTGTGGCAGTGTGTGTAGCCACGCCCACTCCAGCTGTATTTAAGTAGCCATGTGCGTCTGGACCTGTTGACAAATTTACAAGATGGATGCGGACGCTCTAGCTAACGCTATAAACCGAATTTCTGAAGCCGGTAGAAATATCGACAGTGGGCAATTAATGAACTCCTTAATATTGGACTATACACAATGAAAACTCCGAACGGGAACTCCGAATCTGACGATGACGAAGAAGACAACGGAATGTCAGACATTGAATTGCCACTATTCATGCACCTTCTGCTGTGTTCTTGGGTAAGTTTTAATGAGTTACATGTGTTCTTTACTAGGATTTTGTGTTGTTTACTTAGGATAGCCAAACAGTTGTTGTTTTGTGAGTAAGGTAGATCGCGCATTTGTTAGCATCAGTTATCAAACCACTGAAACTGTGCTCACCACAATCATGCCACCCCTCTACAAAACGAATAGGAGATAGGTGCGAGGAAGAAATAGGTTGTCAAAGATAAAACATAATGAATAAATACATTTGATGCAGACCTACTAAACATGCAACATACTGTAATATGTTTCATGCACCATTTTAGTGTGTTTGTGTGTACCAGCTAGCCAAACAAGTGTTAGCTTGTTAGATAGCTAGGTAGCTTTGTCAGAGATATAATAGATTATAGAAAAAGTAAATGCTTTTGTAATGATGTTGTGTGGAATCAAAAATAATGATTAATTCATTGATATGTAGATTTGCTGTAGAATAATACTGTGAATTGAAATGATTTCACTAGCCTACTTCTTACAATACAAGTACAGTACACTGAGAGACTATGGAAAACCTACACTAGAGAAGTGTCCACACTTCTGACCTGAAATTTGTGTTACAGAATCCTGAGGTGAGAGGTTCTGAGAGATGACACCTTGATGAGAGTCACCAGCACTTCAGGTATTTGTCAATGTCATTGTATAAGCAATTCTATTTTATGAAGATAGTAGTAGGCTTTTGGTAACAGTGGGCAATCATGTTAAATGCACTTCTGTTTGTCTTCTTTTTTTATTACAGCTTTGATGCCCAGATGGGATGGGAAGGAACTACACCGAAGTCCCACTAGATGCTTTATGGACTATAATGATAATGCATACACACGGACACAACATTATTATTTTTTACCATTCTATTATTGTATTGCTCAATTGTATCTTGCCTAATGTTTTACATTGCCATGAATTTTACTCTCTTGTACTTGTAATGGGATGTAATAAACGTTTGGCACACATGGCAATAAACAAAATCTTGAATTATTATTATTATTATTATTATTATTATTATTTTGCAATTTTAACATGTCAGCCCTGCACTTTTGTTACCTGAGGGTTAGCTGACAACCCCACTGACAGATGACAGGTAGGTAATGACAGGTAGTGTAATGTGTCACCAGGGGAGTTCCGACTCCCCAACCCCACCTACTGGTGACTGGATTCAGTGGACTAATTGCTCATGCCTGTCACCTGTTGTATGTTTGTATGTGGCTATTTAGGTGTGTCCCTTTTCCCTGTTCCCTTGTTAGTCGATCGCTTGTGTTACCCTTTGGAAAGCTGCAGATTCCTGCTGTATGTATTACCGCTCACGTATCCGATACCTGGAACGTTATTTGAACCTTGACTTTGTTTGCGTGTTTGAAACCCTGTACCTTCTTTGGAGCCCTTGCTCAAACTTTACCTTCCGTGTGCTTTGTTCTATAACCCAGTTTAATAGTTAATAGTTACGTACGTGCTGAGCCCTACTGCTCTCCTTTATGTTTGTCCCGTTTGGAAAGTTTATGTTTGAACCTGCGCATTATTGCTCTAAGTAAAGAGAACCTTTATTTTATCATATCTCCGTCTCATTGATTACATACACCGCACCTGGACCCGACACAGTTGTACACACACAGAACTTTTATAGAAACGTAACAGATCGACTAACCACCATGGATCCAGCGGATGTATCACAACTTCGCACCGTACTGGCCAACCAAGGTGCCATGCTGACCCAGCATGCACGTCTCCTCAATGAGATGAATGAAAATCTCCGCCAGCTGTCCCTCACCGTCCAGAGCCTGGCGGACCGCCAGGACAACGCTGCACTGGTCGCCGCCGCAGCAACCCTACCTTCACTACTGGTCCCTACACCTCGTGAGCCTCGCCTTCCACCTCCAGAGAGGTACGACGGACGTCCAGAGGGCTGCCGAGAGTTCATCACTCAGTGCACCTTAGTGTTCAGCCTACAGCCGACCTCCTTCCCCACCGAGCAGTCCCGGGTGGCCTACATCACTACCCTGCTAACGGAACGTGCCCTGTCCTGGGCGACGGCAGAGTGGGAGAGGGAGACTGCGATATGTGCCAGTTCCCAGCTCTTCATAGCAGAGCTTCGTAAGGTCTTTGATCACACCCGGGTGCTCTCTACTTACGAGGCAGGCAGGCGACTCACCGCCTGTCGACAGGGTCATCGCAGGGTGGCTGACTATTCCGTGGAGTTTCGCACCCTGGCCAGAGAGACCGGGTGGGAGGAGCGCGCTGTGGTCGTCCTGTATGCTCAGGGGCTCTCGGAGGTCATGAAGGACGAGTTGTCCTTCCGAGAGTTGCCTGAGCAGCTGGACGACTTAGTCGACCTCTCTCGGCGGGTGGACAACAGACGCCGGGAGCGGGACCGCGAGAGAGGCTCGGCTATGGGCGCGCCCTCCCACCTAACGCCGGGTGTGAAGCCACCCAGGGGGTTCATGGAGGAGCCGACCTACGATGAGCCCATGCACTTAGGGGCGGCACGCCTTTCCCAGACCGAGCGACAGCGGCGTCAGAGAGGGGGGCGCTGTCTGTATTGCGGGCGGGCTGGACACCTAGTCGCTACTTGCCCGGAGAAGCCGGGAAACGGGAGGGCTCGCTAATGTCGGGAGGGGCATTGGTGAGCCATAAACCACCTTCAGCTATGGGCGATCACCAGACTTTTTTGGGGGTAACGTTAGAGAGAGGACACCGCATACGACGGGTGTGGGCGTTGGTGGACTCGGGGGCGGCGGGGAACCTAATGGACACGGGCTTAGCCCACGAGTGGGGACTAGTTCTCAAGGACCTTCCCGTTCCACTACCGGTCCTCTGGGGGACCGGGTTCATTACCCAGTGCACACCACCTATTCATCTCCAGGTGGAGCGAGAACAGGGGGAGCTGATCCAGTTTTTTATTATTGAGTCTCCTGACTGCATGTCCTCTCGTCCTGGGGCACCCCTGGCTGGCGGTGCATAACCACAATATCAACTGGTCCACGGGGCGAATCACCAGCCCTCCCAGAACCCCACTCCATTCCCCAGTCTCGTTGCCCATCCCATCCCCAGCCCCACCCCAGTCCCTAGCTACTGCCCGTAAACCCCTTTCCACGCTAGCAGCGGGGTCTACAGACATTCCAGTGGCTCCGGCCATAGTGGGCGTTCCCCAGGTCTATTGGGACCTGGGGGAGGTTTTTAGTAAGCAGCGGGCTAGGGAACTACCCCCCCACAGGGCTTACGACCAGGGGTGAAAGTGGTTTGAGTTTCTTACAGGAACTATAGGCTACTACCCCAACCTTCATCGTTTCATATTGTTCTCCTCCTGCCCCCAGCTTCATGCATCCCTGAACACACACATCGTGGTGTTGGTGTCGAAATTAGAAACACTTTAGGGCTGCCAAGTTTCACCAAAAGTTTGGAGTGAGAGTTTTTGGTGGTGGAGCTACCCAAAACTGTGCACGTTTTGGTAGCGGCGGCCCCTCTCACCCACACAATTATTTGTGCTAGTTTCCTGCAATTTTAAACCAGCACAAGAAATGAAAATAATTGGAACATTTGATAAAACAAGAGAAATTCAGATAATATATCTTAAGTCTTAATAAACAAATACAGTAGCCTACAGAGTCTAAAACGCATCAAGTGAACTCAACCCCTTGGTCAGCAGCAGAAAGACCCGTGGTCATCATCTTTTGGGTTTTTCCTGGGTCAGAATCAAGCCTTGGAGGCAGTGGCGGCTGGCCGATAGAGGGCGCTGGGGCGCCGCCCCCACCTTCACTTCCTAGTTGCGATTTGTAATTTGTTTATTTTTTAAATAAACATTGTTTATTCACAAAATGCGGCTGATATTCTGTCTGCGCCAATCAGCATTCATTAAAAATCCTCCAATACAATAAACATTTTTATCTGTGTGTGTGTAAAATTCACTGTTAAAATACATAGGGGGAGGAGTCGGGGCGCCGGTCAATGCCAGTCTATGGCACTGCAAATACTTTTCGGGTAGGGTAGTGGTGGTCTAGTCTAGTGGATAGTGAGTTGGACTTGGGATCGGAAGGTTGTGAGTTCAAATCCCGCCTGAAGCCACACCACTACTAGTGTGCCCTTGGGTAAGGCACTTAGCCCTCAGTTACTCCAGGGGGAATGTCCCTGTAATTCGTAATTGTAAGTCGCTTTGGATAAAAGCGTCTGCTAAATGGCTAAATTAAAAATTAAAATTAATTAATTTTCGCTTACACGTGAGCTGTAGCAGCGCTCCAATTGGCTGTGTCTATTTCTTGGCCGGGGCGCAAAAATGTGCGTCCTGAATATCCGGTTGTATATCCAGCATAAGATGTTTGGGGTTTGCGATCTTTCATTTGTCTTCCACTTCCTACTTCCGGTGGCGCTGCTCTGTAGCGACTCGGGCCGGTGATAGTTTGCTTCAAGTGTTTTTATTTGTTTTGTTCGTTTTGTGTTTTGTGTAATATGTCTATTCATAGCTTTCATGTGACGTCACAGCATAGTGGAAACGCCCACCTGACGGGCAAAAGGCACTGCCTGTGAAGTTGCAGAGCACCAGGAAACACAGTAGCATTGGTTAGAAAACAATCATGCCAGATAGTTGCTGTGCAATCGGGTGTACAAACCGGCGAGGAGATAGGCCTGGGTTGTGTCTTTATAGGATACCGAGTGAAAAAGAAAATAAAGAGAGGTGAAATGTGTGGATTAATGCCATCAAACGAAGTGTACCAGGAGCGGGACAGAAAGAATGGATGCCATCAAAGCACACACGTCTGTGCAGCGAACATTTCATCAAAGGTAAGTTAGCTTAAGTAATGTTAATATAATTAGCTACAATTGCAATGCATTTAGCCATTATCTGTACATAGCTAACGTTAATCATTTCTTTTTTTTTAATTTCTTTTTTTTTAAATTTGTTTTTCAGATTTGATCCCTTTTTCACCCAATTTGGTAGCCAATTGAACCCAACCTAGCATCCAATTATCCCCTGCCTATTGCGAAGGATCCGCCGCACGACCCCGTGGCCGGCAGTCCCAGAAGAGGCCGCCAGGCAGACTAGCTGACTGGCTCCTCGAGCCCAGCACCTGTTATTCCGGCACCCCGGGGGCGCTGTTGCGCGATGGATCCTTGTCCGGAAATACACCTATTCAGATTCAGATTCAGATAACGTTTATTGCCATTATGCTTACACATATAGGAATTTGCTTCGACATTACAGTAAGTGCGTTTATACTTTTTTCACGTGTCAAAAACAGGACAACACAGGACAGACAACAGTGCATTGGATAGTGCAATATAAAGTAAAGTGCAGTGCAGAGTTTTTACAGTGAGTCCAGTGCATATTCAGTCCTGGGCAGACTTGGGGGCGGGGGGGAGGGGGAAGCCAGAGTCATTTATCAGCCTGGCGGCTGAGGGGTAGAAACTGAGCCTGTGGCGGGCCTTCAGTGCCTTAGGCAGCCGCAACCTTCTTCCAGAGGGAAGCTGGGTGAGGAGGCCGTGACCGGGGTGGAAGGGGTCTGCCATGATCTTCCTTGCCCTCCTCAGAGCCCTGGTGTCATGCAGGGAGTTGAGGGAGGGCAAGGGACAGCCGATCACCCTCTCTGCTGAACGTAACACCCGCTGCAACTTGGCCTTGTCCTTGGTCGTTGCAGCAGGGAACCAGGTGATGATGGAGTGGGTGAGGATGGACTCTATGATGGCCGTGTAAAACTGGACCATCATGGACCTCGGCAGCCTGAGTTTCCTCAGCTGCCGGAGGAAGAACATCCTCTTCTGGGCCTTCTTCGTGAGGGCCTCGGTGTTCCGCTCCCACTTGAGGTCCCGGGAGATGGTCATGCCTAGAAAGCGGCATTGAAAGAGCATTGAGCTCCAGATTGTTTAAACTGCACCAGCTCTGCAGCCCCTCGATCTCACCCCTGTAGGCAGATTCGTCCCCCCCGGAGATGAGGCCCACCAGGGTGGTGTCGTCTGCAAACTTCAGGAGCTTGACCGAGGGGTGGCGGGAGACACAGCTGTTGGTATAAAGGGAGAATAGTGCTGGAGACAGGACGCAGCCCTGCGGGGAGCCCGTGCTGGTGGACCTGGAGCTGGAAATGCTCTTCCCCAGCTTCTCCCGCTGAGACCTGTCAGTCAGGAAGTCCGTGATTCACCTGCAGGTGGAGTCCGGCACCTGCAGCAGGGATAGCTGGTGCTCCAGGATGTGTGGGAGGATCGTGTTGAAGGCCGAGCTGAAGTCCATGAACAGGATCCTGGCGTAGTTGCCCGCAGTGTCTAGGTGTTCTAGTACGTAGTGCAGAGCCATGTTCACGGCGTCCTCCGTGGATCTATTGGCTCTGTACGCGAACTGCAGGGGGTCCAGCACAGGATCCGTGATGAGCTTCAGGTAGGCCAGGACAAGGCGCTCCAGGACCTTCATGACGACAGAGGTCAGAGCGACGGGTCTGTAGTCGTTGAGGCCTGTGACCTTGGCCTTCTTGGGGACGGGGATGATGGTTGATGCCTTGAAGCACGCTGGGACGTGACACAGCTCCAGCGAGGCGTTGAAGATGTAGGTAAACACCGGGGCCAGCTGGTCGGCGCAGTGCTTCAGGACAGAGGGAGAGACGGAATCCGGACCAGCTGCCTTCCGGGGATTCTGCCTCTTAAACAGTCTGTTTACCTCTCGCACTGTGACAGAGAGAGGGGGTGGGGAAAGGGGGGTGGGGGTGGGCGGGGCGGGTGAGGAGGGGGGAGGGAGGGGGGGGGGAGGGGGGAGGGTGGGGGTAGCAGGAGGGACATTGGCCCCCCTGGGGGACGGGGGTGGTGGTTGTAGCCGGGGGGGGGTGGAGGGAGAGGGCGGGGGTGGGCGGGAACCTCTCTTTCTCAAACCTACAGTAGAACTCGTTCAGCTCGTTAGCGAGAGGGAGGTTGTCGGACATCAGCGGGGACTTGGGTTTGTAGTTGGTGATGGTCTTTAGGCACTGGGTATTTAAGCTAACAGAATTACTACTACTTCTCATAGATTTAAATAATACCATTTTATTTAAGAATAAATAGTTTGGGATTTAAATATTACATTTTCACAACAATTTTGATAACATTGTGCCTGAAACAACAGCACACACACAGCTTGTACACCGACGGAGGGAGGGTGTCGTTCACAGCTTGTAGTGCTGCCGGCGACGAAGATAGCCAGGCAAGGGGAGCGTTGGAGACATTAGGAGGGGAGGCTAGGTGCCTCCTTTAGTTATAGAGGGACTGTTAGGGGTGTGCGCTCTCCTACATTCTCTAGCCTTGGGTTCCAGTGCTCGGCCTGCCACCGCGCGCTGTCTTTTCCACTACCGTACCGTACCATGTGAGCCCAGTTTGTTTTGCTTTCTCCACTGCCAACCGAGCCGTACCGTAAAATTACATTAACTATTATCCTTGCATTAAGATTGTGGGGAGCATGGCGCGTTCTGGCCTGCAGAGGGAGCCAGACTGCCGTTGGGGGGGGAATAATGGGCTGATTACGGACAGGTGTCAGTGATCAGACTCGTTATCCCACTGGTCTATTTAACCTGTGTGTGTTTGTTCCCTCGGGAGATGAGAAGGGCAGGAAGTACCTGCCGCACGGAGACGCAGTGGGAGAGAAAGAGAGAGAGAGCCGCGGTGAGGACGCACGAGATCCCGAAAGGGGGTGAGGTGCGGGGAGCCGGGCAGACGGAGCGGGTCCCGAAAGGGAGAGCAGCGGGCGTGACGGCAGTGACGGCCGCACGCTGGACTTATTATTTATTCTTTATTATTTTGAACAACGGGCTCAGAACGTCAGTGACGTTGCTGAGCCGTGCTGTAGACAATAAATACCTATTCTGCAACTGTTCCTCTGTGTCAACCTCCCTCTGTGCCTAGAGACTCTTACATCTGGCGCCCAACGTGGGGCACAGAGAGGGGGTCGGCACACACACCCAGAGGACCATGGACTCATCGTTCCAGGTGGTGGCGCACCTGGCCCGGATGCTACAGGCGCAGGAGGTGATGGCGGCGGAGTTGGTGCGGGGACAGGCGGAGCAGCGGGCCATGCTCCGCGAGCTACTGGACCGCACCGAGCCACCCGGGGGAGGTCCCCGGGTTTGGGCCCAGAGAAGGGGGGTGCGGGACGAGCCGGAGGCTGTTCTCGACCCCTTCCCCGACAACCACTTGCCCCGACCGCAGGTTCCAGCCCCGGGCCCAGCCCCGGGCCCAGCCCCGGGCCCATCTTCGGTCCCGCGGCCTGGGGTACGGCCTGGGGTGGAGCCGCGGCGGGAGCCACCAACGCCTGCCCCGAGGACGGGGCGGGCCACCGGGGGGAGGAACGCACACGGGGGGCCAACCTCCACCCCACAGACGGCCCCACGAACGGTAGAGGAGGGATGCTGGCGATGCGGACAGCCTGGCCACCTCCGCCGGGACTACCCCGAGATGGAGGTGGGTCAGCTAATCCGCGTCGTCGGCGGTCCGACCCCTCCCCCCGCGTCCAGGACAGGCGTTTTACATCCCAGTAAGGGTACAGCGCGAGACGCACCAGGCGCTGTTGGATTCTGGTTGTGGACAGACCATGATCCACCAGCGCCTGGTTCGACCCGGGGCATTGTTAGAGGCATCGCGGGTTGGGATACTGTGTATACATGGGGATTGTCACCAGTATCCGGTGGTCACCATCGGAATTCGTTATGGGGGGAAAAAATATAGTGTCAAGACGGCGGTTAGTCCGAGCCTCATGCACCCCCTAATTTTGGGTTTAGATTGGGCTGGGTTTCCGCAGGTATTAGGGGAAACCACGGGGGTGCGTGCACGACCGACAGGGAAATGTGAGGCGTGCGCAGTGCTCTGCGCCGATGCGAGGGCGTCCGACGCTGCCGAGGAGCCGGAGGAGGCGGTGGGTCCGGCACCCGCAGATCCGCCTGCGTTCCCTCCAGTAGCCGACTTCCCCCTTGAGCAGTCTCGCGACGCCACTCTACGCCACTCTACGCTCAGTATTGATGGTGTGCTGGTACGGCCAGACGCTGTGCGCGCCCACCCGTATTTTGTATTGATTAGGGACAGACTGTATAGAGTGAGTCATGACACTCGCAGGGACGAGGAAATGACCCAGTTGCTGGTACCTAGGAGCCGCAGGGAAGCTATATTCCAGGCGGCGCATCATAACCCTATGGCAGGCCAATAAGGATACGACAAAACACTCAACCGGATAATGGCTCGATTTTATTGGCCGGGGATTCGGGCAGAGGTGCGGCGGTGGTGCGCATCCTGCCGCGAGTGCCAATTAGTCAATCCCCCGGCCGTGCCCAGGGCACCGTTGTGCCCCCTCCCCCTGGTAGAGGCACCATTCGATCGGATTGGGATGGATATAATCGGGCCATTTGAACGTTGCTCACAGGGCTATCGGTTTGTGTTAGTCCTCATAAACTACGCGACTCGATACCCCGAGGCAATACCGCTTCGTACTATCTCTGCAAAGAGTGTAGCACAGGCGTTATTCCAGGTCATCTCCCGGGTGGGGATCCCGAAAGAGATCCTCACCAACCAAGGCACTAACTTTATGTCACGAACACTTAGGGAACTCTACGGATTATTAGATATTAAGGCGGTCCGAACGAGCGTGTATCACCCGGCCACTGACGGGCTGTGTGAGCGGTTCAATCGGACGCTTAAGTCAATGATCCGTAAGTTCATTCACGAAGATAGTCGTAATTGGCATAAGTGGTTAGAGTAGACCCTCTGTTGTTCGCAGTGCGGGAAGTACCCCAGTCTTCCAAGGGATTTTCCCCCTTTGAGCTCCTGTACGGGCGCAAGCCACGGGGCGTCCTAGACCTGATTAAAGAAAGCTGGGAGGAAGGGTCTAGTGACAGTAAGAATGAAATACAATACGTCCTGGACCTACGAGCAAAGCTCCACTCACTGTGGGTTACGTCACGGGAGCATTTGCTCGAGGCCCAGGAGAGTCAAAAACGGCTGTACGACAGAGGGACTAGACTACGCAATTTCGCACCGGGAGACAAAGTCCTCGTATTATTGCCCATCTAACAGAGTTGGGAATGTATGTTTAGTTGTGGTGAATGTAGATGAGTTTCGCCGTGCTTGAGCAGCCCTGGTTGTTGTTGGAGCCCCCCTTTGGAGTTTGGGTGTACTGCAGGTCTGCGCGTTCTTTTGTCCTTCTCTTGTTGCCGTACTTACGGTGGTACCAGAACATGGCCGCCATCTTAATGGGTATGTGCGCTATGTAAAATGCTCCTCGTGTTTTGTTGTTTGTATGGAGAATCTTGTAATGTAGGGTGAAAATGTTGGTGTAGTACTGTGCTGTTTGTTTTTTACATGTATTGTGATGATGTAAAACAGAACATTTATTGTATGTTATTTTGAACGCGCAGATTCACAAGAGTTGCAGATCAGAGAAGAAATGTGTTTTATATGTCTTCTCTGCAGGTCAAATAAAAGAATTGATTGAAAGAAGGTTGCCTGTTTGACCATCGTTACACTGGTGCCGTGACACGTCGATCTCAAGATCAGCTGAACGCCGATCTCCGTGGATGCTGCGTGGATGCCAGGTCTTAGTGTGATAGATCAAGTGTGGTCAGAGTATTATAGTAAATGGTCATTCAGTCGGAGGTCTGTGATTACATCAGTTTAAAAAGTGCTTTGATTGTTTTGGTTTTTATGTCCTGCTGTAACTTTATATATTTTTTAAACATTATTATTATTATTTTTTTTTTTCATTCAGTAATATTACACAACGCAAGTCTGTACCACTATGGCTCAGAGGCCAGGTTTTAATGATGAGATTTTTGCCAGTCCAGTGTTGCCTATGGGGAGGGGTGCATGGGGGACATGTCAGAGCAGAGCAGACAGTGCTGTCATCGGTGGGTTGAATAGTAGGGAGGTGGGGTGTTCCCAGTTGTTTACTGACAGTGGTAGAGGCACAGGGTCAGGTCAGGACCCAGGTTGTGCTGCTGTCGGACAGTTTACAGGGGAGGCTCCTCCCACATCCACACCCAGTGTTAATGACACTGAAGCTCTTCATCACCTTTCAGACATGATGGGTCAGCTAGGTGCTCAGATTGGCGAGTCCATTGTAACCAAGTTAATTTCAGCTGGTGTAGTTCACTCAAGTAGTATGAGCAGTGCACACCTCAACTGCACATCGCCTCCAGATCCTGTAACTGATCCTAATGTTGTTAGACAGGAGGTTCCGCGCGTTACTGTGAATGTAAAATCAGACAGGGAACCACCAATGTTCCGAGGTGATAGTTCTGATAAGTGTTCAGTCCAGGACTGGATTGACATGTCTAAAGCTTATCTGAGAAAGCAGAAATGTCCAATGCATGAACAGGCTGAGGAGACACTGGCAAGGCTGATGGGTAAGGCAAAGGATGTCGTGAGGGTTGGTTTGCGTAGCGATCAGACACTTGATGTGAAGCAGAACCCTGATCTCATCTATGATATCCTTCTCAAGTACTTCAGTGATGTGTCATCATGCCTCCCGTTGTCAGATTTCTATGCCACTCTACCCAGACCCAATGAGAACCCTGTAGACTACTGGTTGAGGATCAACAAAGCAGCTGATGTAGCTGGTGAGGGCCTTCGCAGACAAGGTAGGAGGATGGAGAACGTGGGTGAAGAGGTAGCACGGATGTTTGTCAGGCATTGCCCGGACTCTGGACTATCCCGTATTCTGGAATGCAAGGCTATTGAGGAGTGGAGCTCACGAGACATACAGTTGAAGATTGATAATTATCAGAGAGAGCTGAGAGCCTCTGGCAGAACCGGTAGTTCTGTGCCATTGAAGAGCCATGCCACCGCCCTCCACACTGTGCAGTCTCATCCAGAGCCTTCGATTCAGTCTGTGTCTGAGCAGTGTTCCACCCAGTACCCCCCTGCTCCTGCCCATAGTCCAGTGTACCACACACAGTGTCCGCCTTCTACCCTCATTCCTTCCCAGGACCATGCTTTAGGCCAGCTTCCGTGCCACTCCTCCGCGACTGCTGTGGCCCAGAACACTCAGCAATCTGAAGACAGGATTCTTGCTCGCATTATGGAGAGGCTGGAGCAGATGATGGGGAAAGTGCGTGACAGTGCTCCTCGTGGCGGAAGATACCAGGGTGGCGCCCGTGAGAAGGCCTGCCGAGTCTGTGATGACAGTAGACACACTACCATCTCACACTGCATGTCAGAGAGGCTGTGCTTTGTCTGTTTAGCCCCAGGTCACACAAAAGTTGAGTGTTCCACCAGGTCGTCCCGAGCACCTCAGCCTCAGGGAAACTAGGTGGCCTGTATTCAGAGGGAGGAAGTATAGGTCGCCAAGTAAACTCCCATTGTGAGGACGAATCTAGTGCTGAGACAGTGTATATAGCTCTCAAAAGCTCAAGTGATAACTCTGAAGATATTGTTTATCAGAATACGCATACAATTGGTGGTAGTGACAGCCTTTTCTACACACCTGTGACAGTTGGTAATACAGTGACTCTGAATGCTATGCTAGACAGTGGGTCTATGGCTTGTACAATGAGTAAGACGGCAGAGGGAAAGCTTAGAGAGATTGGAGTTGCTACAGAACATAACCAGTTCAGTTCAAATGTGGTGCTTGTTGGCTGTGGTGGTCGCCGTGTCAAGCCTGAGTCAGCTTTCAACGTGGAAATGGAGGTGTATGGCTGTAGGATTATGGTTCCCACTCTGGTAGTTGAAGGCCAGCATGATGAGTTGATACTAGGCACCAATGTTATTAAATATATCCTCTGGCAGTATAAGCAATGTGATGGCTACTGGAAGGCTGTGTCTACGCCCTGTCCTGCTGGCGATCCAGAATCTGAACAGTTTCTCTCGATGCTCGCTGGTCTGAACCGTTGGCGAGGTGACGTCATACCTGACAAGATAGGCACAGTCAGGTGCAACTCAGCCGTGTGTCTTGAGCCTGGTCGGGAGTACCTGATGTGGGGCAAGCTACCCAAGTCCACTATTGTGTCTCCTGGTAGCGCTGTGATGACAGAGCCCACATCGTGTCGCTCAGCTCCAAGAGGGGTTCTGGTGGCCAGAGTTGTTACTCCTTTGTGGGGAGACGGATGGGTTCCATTGAAGCTGATCAACTCGTCCGACAGGCCCGTCTTGGTAAGACGCAATGCTAAATTGGCGTCTTCTCCTGCATTGCGCTCGAGGACATGGATGAGACCGGACCTGCTGAGGTCCCACTACTCAGTTGCTGTCAAGTAACCCCGTCCAGTGAAAATGCGGCCCGCACTGTTGATGAGGAACTGAAGTACATGGGATTGAGTGGGCTCGACATACACTCCTGTGACGTGTCTGAACAGTGTAGAAGCAAGATGGCTGACCTGGTTGTGCGCTACAAGGACATCTTCTCACGCCATCACCTGGATTGTGGAGAGGCAAAGGGCTTCATACATCGCATTCACCTCTCAGATCACAGGCCATTCCGGCTCCCATTCAGACGAGTGCCCCCCAGTCAGTATCAGAAGTTGCGCCAAGTACTGAGTGAGATGGAGGAGAAAGATATAATCAGGAAGTCAACCAGTGAATATGCATCTCCGTTGGTTCTTGTATGGAAAAAGAACGGAGATCTCCGTATCTGTACAGACTTTCGCTGGCTGAACAAGAGGACCCTGAAGGATGCTCACCCTCTCCCTCACCAGGCCGACTGCTTAGCTGCACTTGGAGGTAACTCCTTGTTTAGTACTATGGATCTAACCTCAGGGTTTTATAACATGCCACTACACGAGGATGACAGAAAGTACTCTGCCTTTACAACACCTATGGGCTTGTATGAGTATAATCGCCTCCCGCAGGGCCTCTGTAATAGTCCTGGGAGCTTCATGCGTATGATGACTAGCATTTTCGGAGACCAGAACTATCTGAGCTTACTGGTTTATCTGGATGATTTATTGGTGTACGCCCCTGATGAGAGGACAGCTCTGGAACGCTTGGAGATGGTGTTCAGTAGACTGCGTGGTCATAACCTGAAATTGGCCCCCAAGAAGTGTTTTTTTCTCCGGAAATCCGTCAAATTCATCGGCCACATAATTAATGACAACGGTGTGTTGACTGATCCCAGCAAAGTTGAGAGCATCGCAAAGATGACAAGTGCTGACCTGATGGAAGCGGACGGTGTAACCCCCTCACAGAAACGAATCAGATCTTTCTTGGGGATGATCAATTATTACCAGCACTTTGTGCCTAGCTTCTCCGCTATTGCAAAGCCTCTCTTCTCTCTGTTGACGGGCCAGAAGAGAAAAGGGAAGGTGAAACAGTCCAAACAAAGGTCACAAAGCAGGAAGTTGAATGTTACTGACTGGACCCCCGAAACGGAGCAGGCTTTCCAGAAGCTGAAAACGGCGCTGGTTGAGACGGCTGTCCTGGCTCACCCTGACTTCAGCCGTCCCTTCATGCTGTCAACGGACGCGTCCCTTGATGGCATCGGTGCTGTCCTGTCGCAGATCCAAGAGGGTGAAGACCGAGCGAGGCCAATCGCATTCGCCAGCAAGTCCCTCTCTCAGTCTCAGAGAAACTACCCAGCCCATCGGTTGGAATTCCTAGCCTTGAAGTGGAGTGTCTGTGACAAGTTCAGCCATTGGTTGAAGGGGCATGATTTCACTGTTTGGACGGACAATAATCCATTGACTCATATCATGACGAAGCCCAAGCTGGACTGCTGCGAGCAACGATGGGTGGCTAAGTTAGCGAGCTATAACTTCGACATCAAGTACGTGCCAGGCCCACAGAATGTTGTCGCTGATGCCTTGAGTCGTGTGCCTTTCGTCAAGCAGAGAGTCAGTCACAGATTACTTGAAGAGCCCTACAAGAATCTCCTCTCCGAAGTCCAGGATGTGTCGAGTGCTTCTGTACAGGACGCCTTCCGGTCGTCCAATGATAGTGGTGACACTCCACGCCAGGCAGAGAGTTACGCTCAAAGTGTCCCATCACCTCTGCATGTCCACGCTCAGTCTATGGAGATGGATGAAGTGTCTGTTGTTCTACAGTCATATGACGATCTGTGGGAGGTCAGAGCAAGAACGCGTGCTGTAGCAGTCTTGCACCATTTGCCTCAGTTAGTCCCAGGTGGTCAGGACTCACTTCCTGCTTACAGTGAGAAGGAACTCCGGGATGAACAGCTCAGAGACAGAACTCTCTCTCGAGTCTTGTACTATGTGGAGAGACATCGGAGAATCTCCAGGAGAGAGAGAGATAAGGAATCAGTCACAGTCATGAGGTACCTGAAGCACTGGGAGAAACTTGTTGTGAGCAATGGGATACTCTACAGAGTCTCGAGGGATCAAGTCGTGAAGTCAAAACGCCGCCAGTATGTGGTTCCTGAGTCTAAGAAAGTTGAAGTTCTGAGAGGTGTTCATGACCATGCCGGCCATCAAGGTCAGTTCAGGAGTCTTGGCTTGGCCAGACAGAGGTTCTTCTGGCTCAACCTCGACAGAGACGTAAGAGACTACGTCCGTAACTGCCAGCGGTGTATTGTCAGTAAGACTGTTGAACCTGCTGCGAGGGCGCCTTTGCAGAGTATCACATCAACCCGGCCACTTCAGCTGGTTTGCATTGATTTCTGGTCAGCGGAGGACTCAAGGAACAAGTCAGTTGATGTGTTAGTTGTTACTGACCATTTTACAAGAATGGCCCAGGCATTCCCCTGCAAAGATCAGTCAGCCAAACAGGTGGCGAGAGTTCTATGGGACAAGTTCTTCTGCGTCTTTGGGTTCCCAGAACGTATCCATAGCGACCAGGGAGCTAGCTTCGAGAGTCAACTAGTGAGTGAGCTGCTCAGAGTCTCCGGTGTCAGAAAGTCGCACACAACCCCGTATCACCCGATGGGTAACGGTAGTGTGGAACGTTTCAATAGAACTCTCGGTAACATGATCCGAGCGCTTGAACCAGAGGCAAAAATCAACTGGCCGAGGCGTTTGCAAACTCTGACGTTCATGTACAATAGCACAGCGCATGAGTCAACTGGCTATGCACCTTTCTATCTGATGTTTGGGCGTACTCCTCGTCTCCCTGTCGATATACTCTTCCGGACAGTCCTGAATGATCCAGCTGTGGTCAGCTACGACAAGTATGTGATGTCTCTCACGAAGGATCTGAGAGAAGCTATGGTCATAGCCCAGGAACATGTCATAAAAGAACAGCACCGTCACACAGAGCTCTACAACAGACGAGTGAAAGGGCCCACCATTGACGTCTGAGACCGTGTGCTGTTGGCGAACAAGAGAGAGAGAGGAAAGAGAAAGGTGGCTGACCGTTGGGAGTCTACTGTATACACTGTGGTGGATAGGAACTCTGAGACTCACACATATAGGATAGAAGACACTGTCACTGGACGAGAGAAGGTAGTCCACCGTAATCTATTGATGTTGGTGAACTTTCTGCCGGTGTATGATACGAGTGTGATCTCTGACCCAGTTTCATCCCTGTCTGCTGTTCATACATCAAATGAGCCAAGTGACATGTCCGTGTCGGAAGTGGAACAGGATTCCTTGCCTGGGGAAGTGAGTAGAGGAACCGCGTTCGAGTCGGAGAGAGTGGATTCCTGTCCTGGGAGTGAGGGAGGGGAGGTTGAAGACATGGAGTATGGGGGAAGAGCTGTTCGGGAGAGGGATGTTCCCTTGACTGTTCCAGAGCCCAAGGATCCCAAGGGAAGAACCCTGGAGTGGGTCACCCAGTTACCATTCCCTGACCACTCACGGACAGAGGCTACTAACACTGTAGTGTCTTCAGTCTCGTTTGCCCCTCAGAGGGTCCCCGAGCAGATGGCTGAGGAGCAAATGGTAGATCAGTCCATTAACTCTGATTCTAGATTTGTGGTTAGCGCTGATGATTGTACTGATGTTTCTGGTAACACGAATCAGACAGATGATGCTAGTGACACACAGCGTACTGACACTCTAGCTTCTGTTACACAGTGTGAACATCCTAGTACAGTCACACAGGTCAAGTCCAAGTTTGGTCGCCTTATCAAACCAGTTGACAGATTGATTTATACTATGTCAGGACAAGACATTATCCAAGACACTAAGTCAAACATTCGAGCTGTTTGTAGGTCAGTGTTCCAGGCTTTCCACAGTTAGATAAGCCGAAGCTCAGTTCAGTGCATGTATACACTGTGCACACTGACATCCTATGACATATAGGTTTGTTCGTTATTCTGATTGTTTCATAAGAGGTTGTGGCCACTTGAAGGCTAGTAATACACAGTGAAAAAAGGGTCTTGTGGGGTGTAGAACGCATCCTACCGCCAGTAGTTGGTTGGAGAGATAGTTTACCTCTCTTTCCACTTCATCCTTATAGGATACTTTTCAAGTTGGCTGTCCTGTCCTTTGGCGGCCCTATGTAATAGTGTAAAAAGTAAAAAGTAGTATTTAAATGTATAGTTGCTGCTCAAGGTTGGCGAAATTCAGGGGAGGTGGGTGTAACAGAGTTGGGAATGTATGTTTAGTTGTGGTGAATGTAGATGAGTTTCGCCGTGCTTGAGCAGCCCTGGTTGTTGTTGGAGCCCCCCTTTGGAGTTTGGGTGTACTGCAGGTCTGCGCGTTCTTTTGTCCTTCTCTTGTTGCCGTACTTACGGTGGTACCAGAACATGGCCGCCATCTTAATGGGTATGTGCGCTATGTAAAATGCTCCTCGTGTTTTGTTGTTTGTATGGAGAATCTTGTAATGTAGGGTGAAAATGTTGGTGTAGTACTGTGCTGTTTGTTTTTTACATGTATTGTGATGATGTGAAACAGAACATTTATTGTGTATTTAATGTTATTTTGAACGCGCAGATTCACAAGAGTTGCAGATCAGAGAAGAATTGTGTTTTATATGTCTTCTCTGCAGGTATGTTGCTCCACGTGTTGTTTGTAATTGTTATTTGTAATGTTTGAGGGAAATTTGTGTTCTTTCTGTGAACAAATTATCCTGATGTGAAATATACATACACGGTGGTACCAGAACATGGCCGCCATCTTAATGGATTCACAAGAGTTGCAGATCAGAGAAGAAATGTGTTTTATATGTCTTCTCTGCAGGTCAAATAAAAGAATTGATTGAAAGAAGGTTGCCTGTTTGACCATCGTTACACCCACGTCTAGCTCTAAATTACTCGCCAAGTGGCAAGGGCCGTTCGTGGTCACACGGCGAATTGGGGATGTAGACTACGAGGTAGTGCGGTCGGATAGAGGGGATAGAACGCAAATATACCACATTAATCTCTTTAAAAATTTGAACGACGTGGTCCCTGTTTCCCTGGTGACGCTACTTCCCGAGAAAGACGAGTTCGGGCCGGAGGTCCCAAAAACGAGTACTAGTGCCCCGGCCTGCTTAGGCGACCATCTCTCGGCGAACCAGCGGGCGGACGTTGATCAATTGCAACATAGGTTCGCAGATGTGTTCTCCCCTATACCCGGTCGTACTCGCCTCATAGAGCATCAGATAGTTACGCAACCGGGTGTTACGGTACGTACGCGGCCATACAGGCTGCCGGCTCACAAACGAGATGTGGTGAGCCGGGAATTAGACTCAATGCTAAAACTGGGCGTGGTCGAGGAGTCGCACAGCGACTGGTGCAGCCCCATCGTGCTGGTGACAAAGCGCGATGGGTCTGTACGGTTCTGTGTTGACTATAGACGGGTGAACGCGGTGTCAAAGTTCGATGCCAACCCTATGCCCCGGATCGACGAGCTCCTGGACCGGCTGGGCACGGCTAAATATTACACGACATTGGATTGCACGAAGGGATACTGGCAGATACCATTATCGCCGGTATCCCGGGAAAAAACGGCATTCTCTACCCCGCGGGGTTTATTCCAGTTCACCGCGCTTCCGTTCGGGTTGTTTGGGGCCCCGGCCACGTTTCAGCGGCTGATGGACCGTATTCTGCGGCCGCACTCTGCGTATGCTGCGGCGTACTTAGATGACATTGTCATCTATGCGGACACCTGGCCACAGCATATGCAGAGGGTGGCTGCGGTACTACAGTCGCTGAGGCAGGCGGGGCTGACGGATAACCCGGCGAAGTGCGTGATCGGGCGGGGGGAGATCCGTTATCTGGGGTACATCCTGGGCGGTGGGGAGGTGCGACCGCAGGTGGACAAAACCACTGCGATCACCGCCGCCCCGCGGCCCAGGACCCGGAAGGACGTGAGGCGGTTCCTGGGACTGGCCAGCTACTACCGGCAGTTTGTGCCAGGGTTCTCGGAGCTGGCCAGCCCCCTTACCGACCTCACCCGGAAGGGGGCCCCGGATCCGGTCCAATGGAGTGAGCTGTGCCAAGTAGCGTTCGATGGGATTAAGAACGCCCTCTGTGGGGAGACAGTCTTGTATGCTCCTAACTTTAACATTCCTTTTTCTCTGCAGACAGACGCGTCGGATAGAGGGCTGGGGGCGGTGCTGACCCAGCAGGTGGAGGGAGCCGACCGGTGCTGTACTTGAGCCGAAAGCTGTCGGAGCGGGAGGGCAGGTACAGCACGGTGGAGAAGGAGTGTCTGGCCATTCGGTGGGCGGTCGGCGCCCTCCGGTACTACCTGCTGGGGCGCTCGTTCACCCTCTACTCCGACCATGCTCCCCTACAGTGGCTCCACCGCATGAAGGATACCAACGCGAGGATCACCCGGTGGTACCTCGCGTTGCAACCCTTCAACTTCACGGTGGTTCATAGGCCGGGGGCGCAGATGGTCGTGGCCGACTTCCTCTCCCGTGATGGGGGGGGGAGTAGGCTATCGGCCGGTTGTGTCCCCGGCCTCGAACTGGCGGTGGGGGTGTGTGGGGAGCATGGCGCGTTCTGGCCTGCAGAGGGAGCCAGACTGCCGTTGGGGGGGGGAATAATGGGCTGATTACGGACAGGTGTCAGTGATCAGACTCGTTATCCCACTGGTCTATTTAACCTGTGTGTGTTTGTTCCCTCGGGAGATGAGAAGGGCAGGAAGTACCTGCCGCACGGAGACGCAGTGGGAGAGAGAGAGAGAGAGCCGCGGTGAGGACGCACGAGATCCCGAAAGGGGGTGAGGTGCGGGGAGCCGGGCAGACGGAGCGGGTCCCGAAAGGGAGAGCAGCGGGCGTGACGGCAGTGACGGCCGCGCGCTGGACTTATTATTTATTCTTTATTATTTTTGAACGTCAGTGACGTTGCTGAGCCGTGCTGTAGACAATAAATACCTATTCTGCAACTGTTCCTCTGTGTCGACCTCCCTCTGTGCCTAGAGACTCTTACAAAGATGAACTCAATTCAACTTACTGAGTGATTTGAAATTAGTTAAATAGATGAACTAGCGGAAACCTGTCCTATGGACGGTCAAAAATCATTGGATTTGATTGCTTTTACTCAATGTTGTCATACAAATCATATTGTCATGCAAATCATGTTGTTATACAAATCAGATCCCAGTTGTCTAGTTTCCTAGGGCAGACAGTGACCATACCAAAAATATCAGCAATAGAGAATGAATGAACTCTGGAACGCCCTCCCGAACCACATCAGACAGGCCAACACCCTGCCAACATTTAAACAGGCCCTCAAAACCCACCTCTTCAAGCTTGCCATCACCATTTAACCCCCTCCCCTTCCCATTAGTTCCACTGTCAAGCTTCTCTGTATTTAGAGGCTTGTCATTCTTAATGATTTGTATACTGTACTTTGAATTAAGGTTCCAGTTTCAATAAAACCTGTACTATTTACACCTATGTTTTAGTGGCTTGCAATTTAGAACTAATAAACTTTATTTTATTGGGTTACTCTTATTCTGACTATTTGTTGATGTAGTTCAGCCACCTGGGGCCTCATTCATAAAGAAGTACTTGAACGTCATCTTTGACTTTCACGTAAGCACAGTTTTCTAAACGGACGTAAGCATTATTTATAAAACGGGCTGAGATGGTTTAAAGTTGCGTACGTGCTTCCTTCTATAAATACCAACGCAGGTAAAAATGAACGCAGGTGAATGAGGTTTGTATTAACACCCTGTGATAGAGGCTGAATTATAGCGGCTGAATTAAGACAAGTGCTATAATATAGGGTAGGCGTTCGTCTGGAAGTGGGAGAGGGCAGAGAAGGGTGGCTTCTCTGTAAGTTGCATTTGTAACGTTTGATCATGACAACTAACCAGGCACACAGGCACATGCTTATACTCTACTCAAGTTGTAAAAGAAAATCAGGGGAGGTGGTGGATTTTATAAGAGGACAATTTTAGCATCCCCTCGCCAGTGACTTCAGTGTCAGTAACTGTCATTGCATGTGTGCGTGCCCCCTCGCACCTTGAAATAGCAGTAATACCACGTTCATTGATAAAATGACATTAAGTATGGAAAGAGGGGGGTGATTTTGACTGTTTTTATTTCAGGGGGGATGCCATCCCCCCTCAACTCGAGTGCTGCTTATACTGTAATAATATAATGGTCTTATTCTTATCAGGTGGTCTTATTCTTATATGGCTGCACACTCCCTGACCCCGGAGAAAATCCAGTATAATTTAGAGCTTGGCCGGGCAAGGTCCGTTGTGGAACGCACTAGGCATGTTGAAGGGGAGATAGACAGCTCCGGAGGGATATAAAGGAAGACTGAAATACAATCAGAAACATCAGTTCCTTTTAAATCTTGAATTAAACTCATTTTCTCGGCTGATAACAACATCGTTAATTGTATTACGAGCCACTTGCATGAATTACACTAGGCAGTGCGGCTCACATGCCTGTAATAACTCCGCATAACCAGTAGGTAATGTGCGTAAGCAAGTTGAATACTCGACGTCGAGCTACGATCGTTTCCACGATCAAATTGACTCACGTTGAAATTGTATAAATCACTACGTTGACGTGGTTTTCTACGTACGACACGGGTAAGATCAACATTTGATCTAAGCACGTTCTATGAATGAGGCCCCTGGTCTAATTTGGCTCTTTTTCAAGGATTGGGGTAGCTCTAAAGAACAACCAAAAACATTTTTTTCCCCAAAAATAAAATTTGACAACAATCAATTTCATTAATGGGAGACCCTAAAGATAAGAAAAATATTTTTTGTCTTTTGTTCTACCTCGGGTAGGGGTATCTCGAAAACTAAAGCCTTTTTTGAGGACTTGCTGCTTGACTACATGTGTCCCCAGCACTACCTTAATTAGGCCCCTATACTTTCTTTTATTTCTTAATTTTTGTTTCTTTTTATTATTACTACTCGATCTTTTCAGTTTGTAAAGCATATTTGAGTGTCTAGAAAAGCGCTATATAAGTCTAATGTATTATTATAATTATTATTATTATTAATTGATGGACATTCTAATACCAATTGGAATGCCCTTCAGGGAAACTAGGGGCCTCATTTATAGAAAGTACTTTGGATAAAATTTGATCTTACCCGTGTCGTACGTAGAAAACCATGTCAATGTAGTGATTCAAAACATTTCAACGTGAGTCAATTTGACCGTGGAAACGATCGTACCTCTACGTCGGGTATTGACATTGCGTACGCACATTACCTACTGGTTATGCAGAGTTATTACAGGCATGTGAGCCGCACTGCCTACTGTAATTAGTTTAGTTTAGTTTAGTTTATTAGTTTATTATATCGAGGACAATCCTAATACATGAACCATATAAAATACAGTAAAAAAGGCAGCGTTAGCCTAGTCGGCTAATTTTCAGCTGAAGTCCCCGGCCAGTTGCAACATGGCATCCTGAAAAGTAACGTCATTAGTTAAATCAAATCAAATCAAATCAAATTTTATTTGTATAGCGCATTTCTTACAAGATGCAACTCAATGCGCTTCACACAATGAAAATGTTCAGTCAATCAGTCAATCAATCAATCAATACTGACAGAGCCGCGAGCAGGCAAAAGTAAAAAACCTGTATACTATGTAGCCAGGAAAAATTCCCTTGCAGCCCTCTACCAATAGAGCGACTACTAGCCAGTTTGCTTACCAGTACCCAGCGGTCCCCCAGGGGAGGCCAGGACCACCGGCACAAAGCAAGCAAGCAAGGGCAAAAACCTGTACACCATGTATCCAGGAAAAATTCCTTGCATATTATCGGCGTACACACTGTCCATAAATGTTGTGTTGTATTTGCATCGTTCTGCATCCAGTATGGTCACAGGTCCTGCCAAAAGAGAAACTTAAGCACAGTTATGATGCAACAACACAATAGAGACAATAAAGATGACAGCAATACAACCTGATGGTGGTCCTGGTACACCCTTGTACCGGTTCTAGTACTGCTCTAGGTGCTATTTGGAGCTGACAGTGCCTCATCAGCACCCGGGTCCATTTTCCTGTCAACACAAATCTCAAAACACGAGTATGGTGTAATGGCCTAGTGATCCTAGTTCTATAATGTCCAATGTCTCCCTTAGTATCAAAAGGCGACATTGAATAAGTAGGTTTTGAGGTCACGCTTAAAAATGTCCTGAGTTTTAGACAACCTCAGGCCCTCAGGTAGGGTGTTCCACAATCTAGGAGCATATATGCTAAAAGCTGATCCTCCAAATCTCTTTGTCCTAGCCTCTGGCACTATTAAAAGTTCCGTGCCACCAGTGGCGTAGCGCAAAATCCCGGGGCCCCCCCGCAAGGTGGCGGCGGGGGCCCTTTCGCAACGGAGTAAAAAAAAAAAAAAAAAAAAAAAGTGCGTTTTTTAGAGGCCGATGCGTTATTGACGTTGCGAAATTTCGCAATATGCACTCTACATTCTAAATGCTTGACTTAGCAAAAGGTACAAACAAGTGAGAGCAATAGCCTATAACTAAAACCAAATGGTAGACTACACTACATCAGTAGAATGTATTATAAGTAGAATAGTACAAGCTTTATTTCTTTTAACAAAGTGTGGTGTGCACAGCAGTGTGATATCTGTAAACATATCTGTAGACTCTCCGCTAAGGGTTGCCAGATGGGATTGAGAATTTCCAACCTAACCAATCTAAAAACTTCTAAATCCACCAAAAACCAGCCCATCTGGCAACCCTGTCTCCGCTGCATCAGAGTCTACTTGTTGCGTAAAATTGGCCAGGGTTAGTCAAATCCTTTGTTGGACATCTCGTATATTGGTATATTGTGGCATTTCTTTACTGTTTGCCATCTGGTCTAGGAATACCCAGGGAGACGCAGACAGCAGAAGTAGATTCGAATAGTAGAATAGAAAAAAGAAACAGCTATATATAGCCTAACCATGCTGAATTACAGTATGTACCTGTATGATGCACTGACAGCCTGTGACTGTGAACCTGGCCGGACCCTGCCCTTCTGCCTGAGTATGATGCTGCCCAAATAAATGTTATTGTTTAGTGCTGTACGCTTTCGTGGTATTATATTGTGTGAATTATCATCTGTATGTTGTTTTTCTTTCACTCGACTAACCGCCGAGATAATACTTGAGACATGTACTTCCGTAAACATACATTTTTTATTTGATTTTTTTACAATATCGGACCGACAGTCCCACATATAGCGGCTATAATGTCCGAATAGAGAATCTACCACCACCTAAAGAATGCTTATTGTACTTTGTATTGTATTTTCGCTTGCTCATTTTCCTTGTGTCTCGCTGCCTATGTGTGACGTCAAAGTCATGTTGCTATTGGATACGGCTAACTATGTATATATTTTTAAATATAGGCCTATATATTAAAATTAAGGTTGACACAATGAAGGGCCACTTATTTTCTTTATTTTATATTTTTTTAAATTATAAAAAAAAAAAAAAAAAAAAGTTTGGATCCAATGTTAGGGGGCCCCCTAGTGGCTGGGGCCCCCCCGCGGTGCGTCGCTTGCGGGCCCGTCCGCTACGCCACTGCGTGCCACTAGACCGTAGGGGTCTAGCTGGTGTGTATCTTATGAGCATGTCCACCATGTAATTGGGTGCATCACAGTGAAGTGATTTATAAACTAGTAACAGGATCTTAAAGTCTATTCTATGACTGACAGGGAGCCAGTGTAGTGATCTCAAGACAGGTGTGATGTGCGCTCTCCGTTTGGTCCTAGTAAGGACACGAGCAGCAGCATTTTGAACCATTTGTAGTCTATTTATCATTTTTTGGGGGAGACCTGTCAGGAGAGCATTACAGTAATCTAGCCTACTAGTAACAAACGCATGCATTAATTTTTCAGTGTCTGCCTGGGAGAGAAATGATTGTACCTTAGTGATGTTTCTTAGATGGTAGAAGGATGTTTTAATAGTGTTATTAATATGAGTTTCAAAATTTAGATCTGTGTCAATTATGACACCAAGATTCCTGGCCTGACACTTAGTGTTAAGAGCTAGTGTTTTCAAGTGTGCAGATAATTTCTCTCTCCCAGTTTTCTCGCCAATGATCAATACCTCTGTTTTTTCTTGATTGAGTTGGAGAAAGTTTTGTGTCATCCAAATATTAATATCGGCAATACAGTCTATCAGGTGGTCGATCATCTTGTAGTCGTTGGGAGTTACTGAGATATAAAGCTGAGTGTCGTCAGCATAGCTGTGGTAGTTAACGCTATGCTTCTTGATAACAGAACTGAGGGGTAGCATGTATAGGCTAAAAAGCAACGGTCCTAAAATGGACCCCTGGGGAACTCCACAGGTTGTGCTATAATTTTTTGACTTATGGTCACCAAGGGCTACAAAGTAGTCTCGGTCAGCCAGGTAAGTCCTGAACCAGTTTAAGACCGGACCTGAGAGGCCAACCCAGTTTTCAACTCTCTCAATAAGTATGGAGTGGTCTACCGTATCAAAGGCTGCACTTAAGTCTAAGAGTACAAGAATCGAGAGTTTTTTCGAGTCTGCATTTATCCTAAGGTCATTAGTAGTGTTGTTCCGATACAATTTTTTGATCCCGATACCGATACCGATACCTGACCGTGCAGTACTTGCCGATACCGAGTACCGATCCGATACCACGGCGTTTGAAAAAACAAAACAAAAAAACATGTTTTTTGAGCCGCATACTCACCTCGATGTAAAATTATTGCTAACACTTAGTCTGGCACTGCTCAAAACCTTTGTAAAACAGGAAAAAATACCAACAGAGAGTGAATGCTATAGAACTTTTTTTTATTGTCTACCTGGTATGGTGACAAGAAAATCAACCCCTTATAAAACCTGAAATGTGGCTCTCACAGATGCCAATCAGTGCAATATCCATTTAAGATATAAAACAGTCGTAGTAGTAGTGCAACAGCAAGTGAACATTTACAAACAAAATAACTTTAGTACTTAAAAAAAAAAAAAAAAAAAGAAGTTAGTACTCGCCGATACCGATACCAGCATTTTTGTGCGTATCGGTGGCCATGCCGATACTAGTATCGGTATCGGAACAACACTAGTCATTAGTTACCTTAAGCAAAGCGGTTTCTGTGCTGTGGTATGATCGGAAACCTGACTGAAGTGGGTCATACCTATTATTTAGGACTAAGAATTCATGAAGCTGTCTATACGCTGCCTTTTCTAAAATTTTGCTTAGAAAAGTGAGATTGGATATTGGTCTACAGTTCTTTGGATCAGAAGGATCTAGGTTACTTTTCTTCAGGGTGGGTCTAACCAGGGCAGTTTTAAGCGCCGCTGGAAATATCCCTTTAAGTAGGGAGTGATTTACAATGCCTAGTATGTCATCAGACACAGATTCAAAAATGTCCTTAAAAAAGGTGGTAGGAATAGGGTCAAGAGGACACGTAGACGGGTTTAGCTGTGACACAATTTTACCTAATGTTTCCGTACTAATCATGGTGAACATGCTCATAGTCATGTTCTGTAGTGGCGGATCTGTGGTGCTACACAAACCTAGTCTTTCCTGAGTAATACACATTCTAATATTTGTTATCTTATCCCTGAAGTGGGCTGCAAATTCCTCGCATTTGGTGACAGAGGCTGCGCCGTCTAGAGTCCTAGGAGCAGGGTTTACAAGGCAATCAATTGTCGAGAACAAGACCCTGGGGTTATTCTTGTTTGTAGATATTATCTTTGAGAAGTGATTTTTTTCTAGCATTTCGCATTGCCAAGTTAAAGGCAGATAGATGTTCTTTAAAAATATTCTGATCAATCTGTAGTTTGCTCTTTCTCCATCTGCGCTCAGCTTTCCTACATGTTCTCTTTAGGAGATTTATTTCACTGTTTCGCCATGGTGCTCTCCTCTTGGCTCCAACCTTTTTTAGTTTGGTAGGTGCCAGGGAGTCTAGGGCCATTTTTACTTTATTGTTAAAGGTAATTACTAAGTCGTTTTCACATAACGTGGGAGTTGTGTGATTACTGTTCATTAAAGCTTTGAAATGTTCAGCCACTGCAGGGGTAAGATAACGTTTTTTAACAACACGTTCAGCATTGCTTTCAGCTTTACGTGTTACAATGGTAAAGAAAATACAGAAATGGTCAGAGAGGGCCAGGTCGCTGATACCTGATATTGAGACCTCAAGACCCTTTGTAATCACAAGATCAAGGGTATGGCCATGATTGTGAGTGGGTTCATTGACATGTTGGACAAAATCCATAGATTCCAAGAGGTCAATAAATTCCCTAGCCCTCAAGTCAGCCTCATTATCAACATGAAAGTTAAAATCACCAGTGATAATAATCCTATCATAGTTGGGATGGATAATGGATAGGAACTCAGAGAAGTCAGGTAGGAAGGTAGGGGCTGGTTTCGGCGGCCTGTATACAGTTACCGTAAGAATAGGTGGTTGGCATGCCATAACTGTGGCATGATATTCAAAGGAGGAGAATATATCAAAGGATATGCTCCTGCAGTTTAGGTTATTTGAAGCTATGGTAGCTGTTCCTCCCCCCTTTTTTCCATTTCTGATTGATTGGAAAAAACTGTAGTTGGGGGGAGATGCCTCAATAAGGGCTGCTGCTCCATTTGTATCTAGCCAGGTTTCTGTGAGTAGCATACAGTCGAGTTTTCTATCACAAATGAGCTCATTTATGATAAATGTTTTTTTGTTCAATAGGGACCTGGTATTCAAAATTGCCATGGAGATGTCATTTTGACACTGGGACTGACTCGAGGGCATACTTAATGAAATGGGTAATACATTTCTCAAATTTGCGCCATGTATTGCCTTATTTGTGGTGGAGGGAGTCCGATGGGAGACAATAGTCTGGATGGCATGTTTGGTGTTAGAGGAATGGATCGGACTCATCCCACATCAGCGATGACAGGGCGCCGGCCAGGTCCAGGGCTGGACAGCGAGGTCCATGGACATCGACAGCAGGCGGGCACCATACCTGTTTGGGTGAAACCTATCTCTCGCAAACAGCTCATTACGGTTAAAGAACGTGGTGAAATTGTCTATAAATGGGGTTTGCGTACGACAGCAGTATCCCTGTAGCCAAAGGTGAAGACTTCGAATTCTACTGTATTTGGTGTCGCCATACCTGGGACTCGGGAAGGGGCCCGAGATGATGCAGGTCTTACCTGTGCCCTTGACGGTGGCGATGAGGGCTCGGAAGTCGACCTTCAGCTCCTCCGACCTCTCCCGTCCGATGTCGTTGGCACCCACGTGGACGATGACGGAGGTGACCTGGGGGGGGCATCCTTCACCAGCATCGGGACTACCGCGGCGACGTCCCTCACCTTGGCACCTGGGATGCAGTGGGTTATGGCCTTCGGGACTGCAACATGGCGGACCATGGACGAGCCTATTACAAGCACAGAGGCGGGGGGGGGGGGAGAAGAGCGGGTGCGGGGGGGGGGGAGGAGACACGAACTGTAGTCTCCTCTGCTGGTGGCGTGATGGACCTGTAGGGGGCCCAGGGTGGGAGAGGGGGAGAGAGAGAGGGGGGGCGTGTGGTCTCTGGGGCGGGGGCGGGGCCAGGCGTGTGGTCTCTGGGGCGGGGGTGGGGCCAGGCGTGTGGTCTCTAGGGGCGGGGGCGGGGCCAGGCGTGTGGTCTCTAGGGGCGGGGGCGGGGCCAGGCGTGTGGTCTCTGGGGGTGGGGGTGCAGGCCCTGGCTCTCTTCGGCTTCGGTGTGGACTGGTGGCTCTGCAGCGCCTCGAAGCTGTTCCGCAGCAGGAGGGCCTCATGGGGGTTGGCGCCAGAGGAGTCGTTGGTACGACTCCTCTTCCTGACGGTGGTCCAAGTCCCTGGTGATGTAGGGACAGTGTGAGTTACACCTGGGATTGGGCTTACAGGTGGAGGCTTTGATGTTGATGTTGTGGTTTGTGTGCTTTCTATGTCTGTAATTATTGTTTTATCATTATGTAATGTGTCAAAAAGTGAATTAAGATACGACTCCCCTTGTCTGATCTGGTGTAGATTCGAGATTCGTCCCTTCATCTCCTCAACCTGGTAGCTAAGCTCCAGGCAGCGCCGGCAGGCCATGAAAGAGAAAAGTGGTGTTATTTGCAGAGAGAGAGAAAAACAATTTGATAGTGATCAATCAGTGTTTCAGAGATATGTGATATAAAAGTATATAAGGTTCTAGTAGGGGTAGTGGTGGTCTAGTAGAGGTAGTGGTGGTCTAGTAGGGGTAGTGGTGGTCTAGTAGGGGTAGTGGTGGTCTAGTAGAGGGGTAGTGGTGGTCTAGTAGCGGTAGTGGTGGTCTAGTAGGGGTAGTGTTTGTCTAGTAGGGGTAGTGGTGGTCTAGTAGGGGTAGTGGTGGTCTAGTGGGGGTAGTGGTGGTCTAGTAGGGGTAGTGGTGGTCTAGTAGGGGTAGTGGTGGTCTAGTAGGGGTAGTAGTGGTCTAGTAGGGGTAGTGTTGGTCTAGTAGGGGTAGTAGTGGTCTAGTAGGGGTAGTGTTGGTCTAGTGGGGGTAGTGGTGGTCTAGTAGGGGTAGTGGTGGTCTAGTAGGGGTAGTGGTGGTCTAGTAGAGGGGTAGTGGTGGTCTAGTAGGGGTAGTGTTGGTCTAGTAGGGGTAGTAGTGGTCTAGTAGGGGTAGTGTTGGTCTAGTAGGGGTAGTAGTGGTCTAGTAGGGGTAGTGTTGGTCTAGTAGGGGTAGTGGTGGTCTAGTAGGGGTAGTGTTGGTCTAGTAGGGGTAGTGTTGGTCTAGTAGGGGTAGTGGTGGTCTAGTAGGGGTAGTAGTGGTCTAGTAGGGGTAGTGTTGGTCTAGTAGGGGTAGTAGTGGTCTAGTAGGGGTAGTGTTGGTCTAGTGGGGGTAGTGGTGGTCTAGTGGGGGTAGTGGTGGTCTAGTAGAGGGGTAGTGGTGGTCTAGTAGGGGTAGTGGTGGTCTAGTAGGGGTAGTGGTGGTCTAGTAGGGGTAGTAGTGGTCTAGTAGGGGTAGTGTTGGTCTAGTGCGGGTAGTGGTGGTCTAGTAGGGGTAGTGGTGGTCTAGTAGGGGTAGTGGTGGTCTAGTGGGGGTAGTTAGTAGTTCGGGGAGGTATCCCGATAGAAAAAAGTCCGTTTAAAAAGTGTAAAGGTGGCTAGCTGGTTAGCCGCGGTAGCTAACTAATAACACTGGTAATCCCGACTCAGCCTCCCGGCGTCGGATTCGGCGGAACGAGGTCCCGATGTTATATAGGATAGGAAAGCTATTTATTTACAAGAAATGCTTTCTCAATAGAGTTTGGTATAGATAGCAGTTTTTAAGATTCTAGCGCTGTCGAGCTGCAGCAGCAAAAACAAACATTCGTCGTAACCCGGAAACCGTTAAGTAAAGTGATCATAGTTTGGGATAACCCAAACAATAATTCAGTAGACTATAATAACTACACTTTACTTTTAAGAATCGCCAGGAGTTCAATATAATAAAAATATCTGTCTATGAAATGTCATAACAGTAAACACGTTCTCCTCCTTATTGTTGACCTCCTTCTGCGCAGTTAAAATAAAACATTTAAATATTCTAAGAACACGTGGCTGAGACAAGGTACCCCAACATCACACTTGACAAAAAACACACGTAAGCAAGCTGAGGTGATTGAAGGGGCTACAACAAACACCACATACACACTTATGGGGGCAGCGACATTTCAAGCACATAGAAGCCACAGGACAATTACAGGCCACACAACATTAAGCACTTACAAACAGCAATACATTAAACAAAACAAAACATACAAAAAAAAGGCATTATGGGGAGGCAGCACAGAGAGGGATTAATGAGGACAAGTATAGTTCTGCAATAATTCATGCAAGTGGCTCGTAATAAAATTAACGATGTTGTAATCAGCTGAGAAAATGAGTTTAATTCAATATTCAATAGATATTCCTTTGTGTTTGCTTATAAGTTCATATAGTTTCAAGTTTGTCGATAAAAGTTGCGATTTTAGATTTAATCCGTAGAAAACAACAACAAGGCAATTAGGGATGCTCCGATCTGGATTTTTGGGGCCGATACCGATCACCGATTTTTTTCCTCAAGATCAACCGATACCGATACCGATACCGATTTTTTTTTTTAATACATAACTGTAGGCCTACTGACTGGATAGCCTACATATTTTTTGCTTTTTAGACAAAAGTTTTGATCCATTAGGCACCAAGCAAACGCAGACCCATTTTTATGGCATAGTAAAGGTCTGGCCTATCACCCAGTTAGGGCCTGAAGCCCAAGTCAGTCGATATGGCTGTATAAAAGACATCATAAACGTGGCCTTCATGGTTTACATACTGTTACGTCCTCCTATGTTTTCTGTTCAGTTATCTGTCTTCCCCAGGGAAAAAAAAAAAAAAAAAAAAGATCGGTTTTTGCGATCGGCCATTTTTGCCGATCACCGATCGAGTCATTTGGAGTGAAATCGGCCGATTTAAATCGGTGGCCGATAAATCGGAGCATCCCTAAAGGCAATAGTTCTGATTCTAAAGTTGTTGCCGCGTATCTGTCCGTATCTGCCGCGTATCTGTCCATTCTGTTAACATTGGGTCTACTCTGCTAACAAAGACTATTCCAGTTGATTTGTCAGTTGTTGTGCATTATATTTTTGGTGTGTTTGCAGTTTGCCCTTTAATACAAGTTATATATATATTCTCATGCTAAAATGTAAATCCAGATTCTAAAGTTGATATTCTTCCCCATGGAGCATGCCCCCATAACCTGTGCCCCACCCAACATTTTTATCACCAGCCGCCACTGATGAATACAGTGTTCGAGTCATTGCAGGGGGCCCGGATCTTCACTAAACTGGACTTACGGAACGCGTATAATTTAGTGAGGGTCCGGGAGGGCGATGAGTGGAAGACTGCCTTTAACACTCCGAGGGGACACTATGAGTACATGGTGATGCCGTTCGGTCTCGCCAACGCACCGGCGGTGTTCCAGGCCCTCGTCAACGACGTCCTACGGGATCTCCTCGACCACTCTGTTTTTGTTTATTTAGATGACATTTAGATTTTTTCTAAGGATCTGACGCAGCACCAGAGACACGTTAGGGAGGTGCTCGAACGCCTCCTCCGCCACAAACTGTTTGTCAAGGCGGAGAAGTGCGAGTTCCATGTGGAGACGGTGTCCTTCCTTGGGTTCGTGGTGGACAAGGGGGACCTATTGATGGATCCCGGGAAAGTCACTGCGGTTTTGGACTGGCCGCGACCCTCCTCATTAAAGCAGCTACAGCGCTTTCTAGGTTTTGCCAATTTTTACAGGCGATTTATTCGTGGTTTTAGTTCCATAGCCGGCCCTTTAACAGCCCTCACTCATTCCAGTCTCCGCTCTTTTTCCTGGTCCCCGGAGGCGGAGAACGCCTTCAATACGCTTAAGCAGCGTTTCACCTCAGCCCCCATCCTCGTGCACCCGGACCTGTCCCTACCCTTTGTTGTGGAGGTGGATGCCTCTGACATTGCGGTAGGGGCGGTTTTGTCACAGTGGTGCTCAAAAGACAATAAGACTCACCCCTGTGCCTTTTTTTCTCGCAGGCTGTCCGCGCCGGAGCGCAACTACGACGTGGGGAACCGCGAGTTGCTTGCCATTAAACTCGCGCTGGAGGAATGGAGGCACTGGCTGGAGGGGTCCGTGCACCCTTTCATTGTTTGGACTGACCACAAAAACCTGGCCTATATCCAGGGGGCCAAGCGCCTCAACTCCCGACAGGCCAGGTGGGCGTTATTCTTCACCAGGTTCCAGTCCACGATCTCCTATCGACCGGGCTCTAAGAACACCAAGCCCGATGCACTGTCGAGGCAGTTCGATCCTGTGGACCTGGTGGAGAGTACGGATTCCATCGTCCCCACTGGCCTGGTCGTCGCCCCCGTGTCCTGGGGAATCGACAGGGTAGTGAGAACAGCGCTGAGGCGGGAGCCTGACCCGGGCGGGGCTAGTGGTCCCGAGCTAGTGGTCCAGCACATCTTCCGGGTGCACGGACTACCCCTGGACATGATATCCGACCGGGGTCCTCAATTCGCCTCCAGGTTCTGGAAGGCATTCGCCACCAGCCTGGGCGCCTCCGTCAGCCTGTCCTCCGGGTTCCACCCCCAATCTAATGGGCAGACGGAGCGCGTCAACCAGGACCTGGAGGGGGTCTTAAGGTGCTACGTCTCCAGCAATCCGGCGACATGGAGCCGGCGGCTGGCGTGGGATGAATACGCCCACAACACCCTCCTCTGCTCCTCCACTGGCCTCTCCCCTTTCCAATGCCAGTACGGGTATCAGCCCCCCCTTTTCCCTGAGCAGGAGGAGGAGGCAGCAGTACCTTCTGTTCAAGCCCATGTCAGCCGCTGTCGCCGTACCTGGAGGCAGGTGAGGGCGGCGCTTGTGCGGGCTTCGGACAGGTCCCAACGCCAGGCTAACCGCAGGCGCCGCCCTGCCCCGGTCTTCCGTCCTGGTCAGAGGGTCTGGCTGTCTACCCGGGATCTCCCCCTCCGGGTGGAGTCACGCAAGTTGGCTCCGCGCTTCGTGGGGCCGTTTAAGGTGGTGCGGCGGGTCAATGCCGTGGCCTACAGACTGCTACTCCCACCCTCCATGCGAGTTCACCCCACCTTCCATGTTTCACTCCTCAAGCCCGTTGTTTTCTCCCCCATGGCCCCCCCACCCACCCCGCCCCGTCCCCCGCCCCGTCTCATTGATGGACAACCGGCCTACACGGTCAACAGGATCATCAACTCCCGGAAGGTGGGTAGGGGTATCCAGTTTCTGGTGGACTGGGAGGGTTATGGGCCAGAGGAGCGTATATTGGACCCTAGTCTCATTTCTGACTTTCGCCGGCTCCATCCCGAGGCACCCGGGTGATCAGCTGGTGCCGCTCGCAGACTTTGTTTGCGTGTTTGAAACCCTGTACCTTCTTTGGAGCCCTTGTTCAAACTTTACCTTCCGTGTGCTTTGTTCTAGAACCCAGTTTAATAGTTAATAGTTACGTACGTGCTGAGCCCTACTGCTCTCCTTTATGTTTGTCCCGTTTGGAAAGTTTATGTTTGAACCTGCGCACTATTGCTCTAAGTCAGGGGTGCCCAATACGTCGATCGCGATCGACCGGTCGATCGCAAAGGTAGTATGGGTAGATCGCATGGCATTGAAAAAAAAAAGAAAAAAGGAAAAAAAAAAAAAAAAAAAAAGGAAAAAAAAAAAAAGTTCGCCTATCATCCATCCTCACTATGGCTTTTGCCACTTGATTGACGTACAGGTAAGCCAGTCTGCGATCTGATCTTTTCACCTAACACACGGTTCACCACGCATGCACAGTCAACAGCGCCAACTACAAAATACAAAATACCGGCGAGACTAATTAACTAGTTAGCCTTCCAATTTCTACTATTTACTACTAAAGAAAGGGTATACAAATGAGTGGGGAAGCTGGACCAAGTAAGAAACCAATAACGTATAACTTCCATCCAGAATGGGAGGAGGACTTTTACACGATGTGATATTGGAAGTGCGTCTGTCTGATCTGCAGATCTACGATGGCTGTTAGAAGGGAAATGTGGCAAAAGAGCGAAAACGTACAGCTGTAACGATAGCTTCTTATCGCGTCAGTCACGTTCTTGTTAAACACAAGAAGTCATTCAAAGACGGCGAAATTGTGAAAAAAACGTTTCTCGAGGCTGCAGATTGCCTTTTCGATGACAGATCCACAGTGGCTGATGACACCTTGCAACCAGCTCCTACAGCCCTGACTATTAGAAACTAGCTGCCTCCTCTCAGTGCCAGGTCTTCCACTAAGGTAGAGAAATGCATTTATTTCCTCCTTTCAAACTAGGGAATTACGTGTTTTGTATCTGGTTTACTTTTCTGTTTGTTGGATCAGTAGTTGGCTATGGTACTGCAGACTGGCTGTCAGTGTGTGAGTGAGAGAAAATGAGTGTGTGTGTGTGTGTGTGTGTGTGTGTGTGTGTGTGTGTGTGTGTGTGTGTGTGTGTGTGTGTAAGAGAGTGAGAGAGAGAGAGGGAGAGAGAGGGGGAGAGAGAGGGAGGGTTTGTGCTATGGCTCCCTATGCAGACTGGCAAATGTGTGTGTGTGTGTGTGTGTGTGTGTGTGTGTGTGTGTGTGTGTGTGTGTGTGTGTGAGAATGTGTGTGAGCGAGAATAGCAAAGAGGGAGGGTTTGTGATGGTCTTCTCCTGTGGCTGTGTGACAGAGAGAGGGAAAGTGTATTGTGAGTTTACTATGCAGGCTGGGAACTGTGTGTGTGTGTGTGTGTGTGTGTGTGTGTGTGTGTGTGTTTGTAGTACGTGCATGTACGTTTGCGATGTTGAAACTAGACTGGTAGATCTTGGCAGACTGGCTACTTGAAAAGTAGATCTTGGTTCCAAAAAGTGTGAGCAAAAGAGAACCTTTATTTTATCATATCTCCGTCTCGTTGATTACATACACCGCACCTGGACCCGACACAGTTGTACACACACAGAACTTTTATAGAAACGTAACAGTAATGGGGGAGTGGTTGTCTTGAGGGTGTGGTTGTCTTAAGGGAGTGATTAGGGTGGAGTTAACCAGCTGTTCCCACCCATTACCTCTGTGAAAAACGTCTCTGAAGACTTTGAGGCTGGATATCTCAGTACGGTGGTTCAGGGAGTATCACCATTCATATATCCATGACTTCTTCAACTTGTTTCAGATTTCAATGTATGACACATCATTTTAAAGCTTACAATCTACCCTTTCATAATCTGGAAAAACTGAAAAATTATTTTGCCCTACTTGCTGACTTTTTAACCATGCCCTGTCACATTATGTGAGACGCAGAACAAGTGAAAAGATGCTGGAAGAGTGCCTGACGCCATCTGTCAAGCATGGCAGAGGTAATGTGATGGTCTGGGGCTGCTTTGGTGCTGGTAAGGTGGGAGATTGTCTACAAGGTAAAAGGGATTTTGAATAAGGAAGGCTATCACTAAATTTTGCAACGCCATGCCATACCCTGTGGACAGCGCTTGATTGGAGCCAATTTCCTCCTACAACAGGACAATGACCCAAAGAACACCTCCAAATTATGCAAGAACTATTTAGGGAAGAAGCAGGCAGCTACTATTCTGTCTGTAATGGAGTGGTCAGCGGAGTCACCAGATCTCAACCCCATTGAGCTGTTGTGGGAGCAGCTTGACCGTATGGTACGCAAGAAGTGCCCATCAAGCCAATCCAACTTGTGGGAGGTGCTTCAGGAAGCGTGGGGTGAAATTTCTTCAGATTACCTTAACAAATTAACAGCTAGAATGCCAAAGGTCTGCAATGCTGTAATTGCTGCAAAGGGAGCATTCTTTGACGAAAGCAAAGTTTGAAGGACAAAATTATTATTTCAAATAAAAATCATTATTTATAACCCTGTCAATGTCTTGACTATATGTTATATTCATTTTGCAACTCATTTGATAAATACAAGTGTGAGTTTTCATGGAAAACACGAAATTGTCTGGGTGACCCCAAACTTTTGAACGGTAGTGTATGTTACGGTACATGTGGGAATCAGTGGTGGCTGGTGATAAAAATGTTGGGTGGGGCACAGGTTATGGGGGCATGCTCCACGGGGAAGAATATCAACTTTAAAATCTGGATTTACAGTCGATTTTAGCATGAGAATATATATAGTACTGTCCAGACAGTTGTCTTGTTTAGCCATTCAACTAGGCATTATTTATTCAAATGGAGAAAGACATGGAACACAATGCAATTGTGATAATAAATGTGTTCTTTTTAATTAAATTAAAGTGTACCTTTCTATTATCATACAATATTTCCTTGAACATGTAAACTCTATAATCATACAGTTGTCTTTCTATTAGTTGTCTCTGTCATACTGAACTGTTTGTTATCATCCTGAACTATCTCTGTTGCTCACCTCACCTCAGTTCTGTCTCTATTGCTCTCCTCTCCTGTTGTCTGTCTCTCTGTTGCTCTCCTCTCCTGTTGTCTGTCTCTCTGTTGCTGTCCTGTTGTCTGTCTCTCTGTTGCTGTCCTGTTGTCTGTCTCTCTGTTGCTGTCCTGTTGTCTGTCCGAATATCGGTTGTTAAGTCGCGACGTGTTTCCGGGTCCAAAGTTGTCTGAGGCGCTGTCTTCGAAATGCCTCAGTAATAATAATAATTAATTAGATTTATATAGCGCTTTTCCGAGGCTCAAATACCCTGACAATATGGGGAAAACGTGAAAGTTCTGTGTCCCTTGTTGTATGAATAGATCCGACTCTAAAAAACGATTAAACTGTCATTCTACCGCTGTAGTACACTGGTATTCTGGTGCGGAGAATTTCTGGTTTAGACCCGGAAATTGCAAAACGTCACGTTTGATGTCAGACTTAACAACCGGATATTCAGGGCTCTCAAGTCATTTTTTTTTTACTACCCCTAGTGGTAGTGGCCCTAGGCTGCAGCCTAGGTAAGCCTATAATCTGCGCATGCTCGGGAAATAGGAGACAGCCAATTGGAGCGCTGCTACAGCTCACGTGTAAGCCAAAAGTATTTGCAGTGCCATTGCCTGCCATTCGGCCGTGAATTTTACACACACACACACACACAGATAAAATGTTTATTGTATTGGAGGATTTTTAATGAATGCTGATAGGCGGCGACAGAATATCAGCCGCATTTTGTGAATAAACAATGTTTATTTAAAAAATATATATACAAGTCGCAACTAGGAAGTGAAGGTGGGGGCGGCGGCCTAGCGCCCTCTATTGGCCAGCCGCCACTGGTGGGAATGTGGTACATGTGGGAAAACTAGGGTTAGGGTTAGGTGCTACGGTGCTAGGGTTAAGGTTAAGGTTAGGGTTAGGGGTAGGGGTAGGGTTAGGGTTAGGATTACGGTTAGGGTTAGACATGCCAGTGTGACGGGGTGTATCTTTGCATGAATCACTCTCAGCTGGATGGCTCACGTTCATTTATTCTGTAGAAAACAGTGCATCAAATTCTGGACACGGGACTTGCAGGGTCATCGAGCTACATTCGCATCAGTGGTTAAGAATGAACTGCGCCATATAGTAGTCACTCACACTACACAAATTATAACAATAATATAAAACAAAAATACAAAATGTGTAGACTACATAAATCTTCACTTGTGTGATCATATAGTGGTATTCATTTAACAACAACAACAACAAGAAATCATAACATCCAAATGCATGGAAAAACCACGCACTTGGAATACGCATGCGCACCACGTGCAACAATGGCTGCAACCTGACTGCTAGGTAAGCCGCGAGCGTGTTGCAAACTAGCAAGGTGGAAGACCCAACCTCATACAATACGGTCTACTAAATTTAACATCCTTCCCATGTCTGAGATACAGCTCCCATGCCACTCTCAACATCAAGGCAAACCTCATGTGCGTACCATCCATTGGCACAATGGACAGTATAACATCACGTCCCGTGTTTCATAATTCTGAGTATCTGGACTCGTCCAGTGACTGCTGTGAAAGGACAGCTGACAACATAGGAAAGTCTGTGTGACGGCTTGGAGAGACAGCTGACTGGAGGGAATAGACCCCACTGGGGCTGTCATGGGCTAGCTACCCATGGCGGCAGTCTCCGACGCTGTTTCAGTTTGTTGAAGACACCCACCAAATGCTACAGAAAGTAAACAAAGAAACATACCCCTAGAGCCTGCGAGAGCGGGGGCGCAAGATGGCTCAACGATTGACAACACGGCTACAGACCCAGGAACGGACACGACTACGAGCACGAACACGGCACACGAGACAACCGCAGCAGCAGCAGGACACTCACTTCAGGTGTGCACCTGTGGTTGGGAGAAAATGACATCAGCCAGGGGGTTGAAGATCCACCAAGGAAAGAAAGGGTGCTTGAGAAAGCAGAGACAAGGGCCTCGCATTGACCAGTACTTCTTACGAAGCAACCAGTCAAATCAGTCGATTGAAGCACAGCGACGGGACAAAAACCAAAGTTTGCAGAGCATCAGCACCCCTGTCACTGAGGAGGATAATACAAGCACAGAAATGCCGGTGGAGGAACCTACCCAACCACAGAGACCTCCCAAGGAGGAAAAGATCAAAGGGCACAGACCGAGTGTGAAGTGGCCCAAAGCTGTTGAAAAGAGAGAGTGGGAAACAGTCAACAACGACCTGATAAAAATCCTGGAGCAACAAGTGGGCACAGCAGAGAGAAAGCTTGACCGGATCGGCGATATCATCTACCACTACGGAGAAGAGCGCTTTGGAGTGAACATTAGGAGAAGTGACAAAGCAACACCAGCGCCAGCCAAATCCAGGAGGCAGCAAGAGATCGAAAGACTGGTCAGAGAGAGAAGGCAGCTGAGAAAGCAGTGGAAGAAGGCCTCTGATGCAGAGAGAGAAGGTCTCATGCTACTCCAGGGGGACATCAAATGCCGGTTGGCAACCTTGCGAAGAGCGGAGAACTTGAGGAAACTTCGCAAGAGGAAGGAACACACAAGAACTCGGTTCTATAAAAACCCCTTCAAGTTCGTCAAAGATCTCTTCGTTAAGGAAAAAAGCGGAATCCTGAAAACTCCAAAGCAGGAACTTGAAGAACATCTGGAAAAGGTCCACCAGGACACGAAAAGGCACGAACAGCTAGTCATCCCACATGACATCCCACCTAGTCAACCTCCTGATGTCAACCTGGAGACTGGCCCTCCAAAATGGAAGGAAGTAGAGAATACAGTACGGCGCGCAAGATCAGCATCAGCCCCTGGGCCGAATGGTGTACCGTATAAGCTCTACAAGAACGCACCAGATGTTCTATGCTTTATTTGGAGGCTCATGAGGATAGTGTGGCAGAAGGGAATAATACCTAAGGCGTGGCGAAGGGCGGGAGGTGTGCTAATTCCCAAGGAGAAGGATGCGACAGACATCAGTCAATTCCGGCCAATCTGCCTTCTCAACGTTGAAGGGAAAATCTTTTTCAGCGTAATAGCACAGAGGCTGTCCACCTACCTGGTGAAGAACAAGTACGTAGATACATCCGTACAGAAGGCCGGCATTCCTGGGTTCTCTGGTTGCTTGGAGCATACCAGTATGATCTGGCACCAGATCCAAGCAGCAAAGAAGGACAAAAGAGACCTCCATGTCATCTTCCTTGACCTGGCCAATGCCTTTGGCTCAGTTCCCCATAACCTCCTCTGGGAATCCTTCGACTTTTTCCACGTTCCATCATCCATCACTACCCTAGTAAAAGCCTACTTCGAAGACCTGCAACTGTGCTTCACAACAGCCGACTTCACAACATCATGGCAGCGCATAGAAGTAGGCATCATGGCAGGCTGTACAATCTCACCCCTGGCCTTCACAATGGCCATGGAGGTCATCATCAGGGCCTCAAGATGGGTGGTCGGGGGTGAGCGAACTAAGAACGGGATCCGCCTTCCACCTATCCGAGCATACATGGATGACATGACCACTCTGACCACTACTGCAGCATGCACCAGGCGGCTACTTGGAAAACTGCAGGAGAACATCAAGTGGGCCCGGATGAAAATCAAGCCGAGCAAGTCACGAAGCATCTCTATAGTCAAGGGAGAGCTTAAAAACGTGAAGTTCTGTATTGGGGACGACCCAATACCAACAGTGGTAGAGCAACCTGTAAAAAGCCTAGGTAGATGGTACAACGCAAGCCTCAGGGACAAAGACCAAGTGCAGCAGCTAAGGCAGGACATCACCAACAGTCTGGAAAACATCAACAAGACCCTACTGCCAGGGAAGCTCAAGCTCTGGTGCCTGCAATTTGGACTTCTCCCTCGGGTAATGTGGCCACTCACTATCTATGAGGTCCCAATAACAACTGTGGAGAAGATGGAGCGAACCATTACTTCATATGTGAAGAAATGGCTCGGTGTCCCACGCTGTCTGACCAACATCGGCCTCTATGGAAAAGGGGTCCTTGAACTACCCATCACGAGCCTCACCGAAGAGTACAAGTGCTCTAAAGTAAGACTCCAGATGACGTTGAAGGATTCCAGAGACCAGACCATCAGCAATGCTGTACCACCCCTTATAACTGGACGGAAATGGACACCATCTGACGCGGTGCAGCATGCTACGTCAGCCCTGAGGCACAATGACATCGTGGGGCATGTCCAGCTGGGAAGAGGAGGCTTTGGCCTTGCAGCAAGTAAACCAACTTGGCGTAAGGCCTCAACATCAGAGAGGAGGAAAATGATGGTCGAGGAGGTGCGCCGTCAGGAGGAGGCTGAAAGAAGCGCGAAGGCCGTCTCTCTTGCAAAGCAGGGGCAATGGATGAGGTGGGAAGGTCTGGAAAGGAGAAAGCTCAGCTGGAGGGAGCTCTGGGGAATGGAGGCAAGCAACATCAGCTTCATCATCAGAGCTACCTATGATGTGCTCCCATCTCCAAAGAACCTTCACCAGTGGTATGGTGAGGACCCAACCTGTGCCCTCTGCCCAACTCCAGCTACTCTCAAACACATCTTGTCCGGTTGTAAGACCAGCCTCACACAAGGCCGCTACACCTGGAGGCACAACCAGGTCCTCAAGAGCCTGGCAGCAGCTCTTGAGAGCAAGAGGAATACCATCAACTCCTTGCCCTTGAAAGCAACCAATTCCATCACGGCACCAACATTCATCCGAGAGGGACAGAAAAAGTCCAACCATCCTCCAACCAAACCAGAAGCTGGACAGCTAGCCATGGCCCGGGATTGGAAGATGCTAGTCGATATTGGCCAGCAACTAATCTTTCCACCCGAGATGCAGCCACCACCCTTAGACCAGACTTGGTACTCTGGTCCCCTTCACTGAAGTCTGTTTACATCATAGAGCTCACAGTCCCGTGGGAGAATTCAGCTGAAGAGGCCTATGAGCGCAAGAAACTGCGCTACACAGAACTGGCAGCAGACGCTCAACAACGAGGATGGAAGGCAAAAGTCTATCCGGTTGAAGTGGGATGCAGAGGTTTCGTGGCTTCTTCCACCGTTAGGCTGCTGAAAGACCTTGGCATCCATGGACAGGCTCTGCGACAGACAATTAGATCACTCTCTGAAGCGGCCGAAAGAAGCAGCCAGTGGATATGGATCAAGCGGAAGGACCCTTGCTGGGCTCAAAGAACAGCAACATGACCCGCTCACTAATCCCCCCCCTACCCCCACTCCCACTTGAGAACCCAGGTCAGAACCCTCCAGGAGGAGGGTGAACAAGGTATGCGGTCTGCTCTAGGCCTGACTCAGGGAAGAGGACACCCCTGCCTTGCATAGTCCCGTGGGCTGCGCCATTTAAACAACCAGGCAATTCTCATGATTGGGCATGGGACACAAGCTCAGGCTTGATCACCCTGTAGCTGGCCGCCTTAGATGAGGGTGTCTAGTGTTGAAAAGGCCGAAACACCCCATGATTCAAAGGTACTCTACTGATGATGTGTCCCGAAATTTAACATCCTTCCCATGTCTGAGATACAGCTCCCATGCCACTCTCAACATCAAGCACTGCACTGTCCAGCTGCATTTACACAGCATCCGGGTCACGGATACACCCCGGATATACCACGTCATTAAACCCCTAGAGGGCGCAGTTTAGCTCTATTTTAGCTATAATTGAACTTGAACTTTCTATTCCGTTACACCAGCATGTACCAAGTCGACGTAGCACCTAACCCTAATCCTAGTTTTCCCACATGTACCGTATTCCCACATGTACCGTAACATACCTATATAAGTGAAAAGTTAAAGTAATGATTTGCCCACTCAGATTGGCCCAAGGGTGTTGTGTGATTGCTCCTACAATAACATACAGAGGGAAACAAGTGAAGGGAAGGGTTACAGAGGAAAAAAGGAAGTATAATCATTATCATAACACCAGGTAGGGAAGTTAGAGTAGGATCATGAACATCATACAGAGAGTGGAATGACAACCTGGGTAATTGTCAGCTGTAGATGATAATAATAATAATAATAATAATAATAATAATAATAATAATAATAATAATAATAATAATAATAATAATAATAATAATGCATTTAATTTGAAACCCCCTTTGTTTTGTTTTTTTACATTTCATGGAGAGAACAAACATAGATAGATCAATAAAAAGTCACACACAGTCAGTGCAGTCAGTCAGTTTAATATTAAAAGCAAGTTTAAAAAGATGGATTTTGAGGGATTGTTTGAAGGAAGAGAGCGTACTGGATTCTTTGATGTGGTTTAGGAGAGTGTTCCAAAGAGCATAAGAAATTGTTTCACCTATGCCGTAGTAACTACACTGACTGTAGCCTAAACTAACTGGAATACATGTAATACCAGAATAACTGAAATCTATTGTTTGGATTGTAAAAGTCTGTTGCATACAGTAATCCAACATCATATTTCTTAACACTACACTCTTACAATTCACATTCCTGCAAGTACACTGAAAGTCAGTGACCTATTCGAATTTTAGGCCAGCCTATTATAGTATATGATATCTATAGGCTACTAATAATGACATTAGGCATAATATTATGGAATTGCCATTATGGCCAGTGGATTGGAGGAAAAATACACACAGTTGATATACTGTATATTTACATCCATGTATCCATAATGCCGTTAAAAGGTTTATGTAGCCACTTTTGTTATGTTCTGTGCCTTGGGAGTCTGTAGCTTAACGAACCACGTCACTGGTCGTGTCTGTCGTATCAGCTGGCAGAGTACCATTGCCTTTACGGGGATACAGTGGAGTAGAGGCATAGGCTACCGGAGAGGAAAAAGAGGAGGGAATACTGTCCTCCACACTGCTACTTGTGAAAGTCTGAAAAGTGAAGCTTATATTTCTATCTAGAACATCGTCTCTTGGTTTCTCTCGCGATGGAATGTAGAAACGTGAGTAGTAACTTATCGATGGTTAGGAAGTTTTACTTTACTTTAAAATGTATGATTTTTCTACATCGTGATATTACATTCTTAATTTTAAAAAAAAATATTTTCTGATTACTTCTGATTACCAACTGCATGACATAATTTAACGATAGTTGCCACATTACGCGTCATAATGCCACCCTATGTACTGGATCCTATACATTCACTACATATTTCGGTCGGTCTACAGTGAGAAATGTTTTGATATAATTGGTAATTTCATGATTGAGTTAAAGGTGCAGTCTGTTAAATGTCCCGCTGTTCTATTGATATTTTCTATTGCCAATTACATTTTTAAATTACATTTTCTATGCCTAGTTCCTTACAGTAACTTAACTGTTTATTGTTATTGTTGTCATAGGAGTCATTAATAAACAACTGACGTCTAACAAGGAGCCTGATATCGTAGCGTTATGTCTGTCTTGTTGGTAGGCGGATCCCCATCCTTCAGCGCACCAAACAGCGTGTCTGGGTAGGCTGCTGGTTAGGCTGTTGGTTAGGCTGTTGGTTAGGCTGTTGGTTAGACTGTTGGTTAGACTGTTGGTTAGACTGTTGGTTAGACTGTTGGTTAGACTGTTGGTTAGGCTGTTGGTTAGACTGTTGGTTAGGCTGTTCGTTGTTCAAACACAACATGGCATGACTGGCTTTAAGATATATAATATCCAATATTTTTGGATCACATTACATCATTTGCATTCTTTGTGTAGATGAATATGAACGGGATACAAATATGTACACAAATACAGTATAGGTTGGTGTGAAATGCTAAAGGAGGTGTGAACAGGTTCTATGCCCACTTTAGGCTTATTCCAAGAGAATAAGAATGACCAAACTGACCTTCAGTATAACAGCCATGCAAATCAATGAGAATCAATATTTGGTTATATATCTATAATATATGTGTGTGTAATATTAAGATACTTAAAGGACTCAGTATCTGTACAAGCCTGGTGTTAAAAAACAAACAAAAAAAAACTGTTCTCAATGGCACCAGTGACCTTAGTTTATGGTTGGTTTGGTTGGTTTCTATGGCATACAGTAGCCTACATACCAAGATAAAATGGCAACTGCATCAGAGCGTGTACTAAGTGAACTTGAAATCATGAATAATTGTAGATAATGGATTCTTTAAAAACAATCCAACATTGAAAGCTTATCCTGTTATGATCCAGACAATGGGAGCTATAGGGGCAGGGGATGCAGGGGTTTAATGTATTTCCTGTCTGTCCAGGCAGCAGGGAATATAGCCAGTTGATACATTACACAACTCATCCTTGAGCAACTGCGTGGGTTTGAATCTGTGTGTTTGTGGGAGGACCATAGACTTTCTAGAAACTGTAATTATCTGTGTGTCATTTGAATATGTGTGTGTGTGTGTGTGTGTGTGTGTGTGTGTGTGTGTGCGCTTGTGTGTTAGTGTGTGAGTATATATGTGTGTGTGTGTGTGTGTGTGTGTGTGTGTGAGTGTGTGTGTGTGTGTGTTACATTTGATCTCTCACTAATCATTTGACCTGCATAATTGAAACTCATGTCAGTGATGACAATGACCGCCTTATCTTGAAGTGTAGGCTATATAGTATCTTGACGGTATCTTGTTTTGAACTTGCACACATTTCTTTTGTTTTCTGGATAATGCATACAGTAAACATAAAGGAGATGGATACCCATGGAGATGGAAGGGGAAAAAAATAGTTTTCACCTCAGGAACCTTTTATACCTATGAGGCCCAAGCATGTTGTATAACATAACATTGTTTTTCTGCCAGTTAGGATACATGCAATTCACAAGAGAATCATGTTTTCATCTTTCTGAACTACCTGCATATATACTGGAAAGACACACTGGAAAGGATGGCCTCTCTACGGCTCCCCTGACTCTCAGATATCCCCAAGCCAAAAAGAAATAGATGTGCTGACGGAAACTGAGTCCCTAGGTCCCTGTAGGAGGGGAACAGCGCACAGAGAACAGCGAACAGAGCCTGGAGTGATAATAAACAAAGCCTGGAGGAATCCATGTCTTTACACCTATTCATCAGAAGTGAATACTTAATAATCAGCTGCATCTAAAAAATATATATATTGTGGGAAAGTTCAATATTTTCAAGCCTTTTTTGTTTCATTGTTGATGATTACAGCTTACAGCTCATGAAAATCACAAATCCAGTATCTCAAAATATTAGAGCATTACATAAGACCAATCAAAAAAAGGATTTATAATACGTAAATATCGACCTTCTGAAAAGTATGTTCATTTTATGCACTCAATACTTGGTCTGGGCTCCTTTTGCATGAATTACTGCATCAATGGGGGGTGGCATGGAGGCAATCAGCCTGTGGGAAATGTTGCATTTCATTTGGAAATCAAGGTCCCAGAGTCTGGAGGAAGAGTAGAGAGGCACCGAATCCAAGTGGCTTGAAGTCCAGTGTGAAGTTTCCACAGTCAGTGATGATTTGGGGTGCCATGTCATCTGCTGGTGTTGGTCCACAGTGTTTTATCAAGCCCAGAGTCAACGCCGTCGTCATGGAGATGCTGATTTCATTTTTGCAGCAGGACTTGGCACCTGCCCACAGTGCCAAAACTACTAGTAACTGGTTTCATTACCATGGTAGTACTGTGCTTGATTGGCCAGCCAACTCACCTGACCTGAAGCCTATAGAGAATCTATGGGGTATTGTCAAGAGGTAGATGAGAGACACCAGACCCAATAATGCAGATGAGCTGAAGGCTGCTATCAAAGTAACCTGGGCTTCCATAACACCTCAGCAGTGCCACAGGCTGGTTGCCTCCATGCCACGCCCCATTGATGCAGTAAATCATGCAAAAGGAGCCCAGAGTATAAGTATATAAATGAACATACTTTTCTTTGATTGGTCTTGATTTTTAATTCGTCTTATGTAATACTGTAACATTTTGAGATAGTCTTCACTACTCTGCCAGATCGTAGCTTCAGTTCCACTTCCTTTCAGCCTGACTCCTGCCTGCCTGCCCTACCTGCCCTACCTGCCCTACCTGCCCTCCTGCCTGCCTGTCCTACTAGTCCTGTTACCTGCCCTCCTGCCTGGCTGCCCTACCTGCCTGCCTGCCCTACCTGCCCTCCTGCCTGCCTGTCCTACCAGTCCTGTTACCTGCCCTCCTGCCTGGCTGCCCTACCTGCCCTCCTGCCTGCCTGCCCTACCAATCCCGCTACCTGCCTGCCTGCCCTACATGCCCCCCTGCCTGCCTGCCCCACCAGTCCTCCTACCTACTCCCCTGCCTGACTGCCCTACCGGCCTGACCCCTGTCTGCCTGCCGACTACTCCTCCTGCCTAGACCCCTGCCTGCCTGCCGACTACTCCTCCTGCCTGACCCCCCGCTTGCCTAACGACCATCCTCTGCTACTCCCTTAAATAAATACACCCCATTGGTGTTCTTTACTTTATAACTGTCTCTGTGCCTGCGCTTGGGTTCTCTGTCTGATCATAACAGTACGATCTGGCCATGGAACTAAACCCAGCAGACACAGCGTCAGTGATACAAGCCATCTCGGAGCAGGGCAAACTACTGGGGCAACACTCTGACGCTCTTATGGCTCTCGGAGGACAATTCTCGGTGCACAAGAAACGCATGCAGAGACTAGAGGAGACGATCGCGGAGATGAGCCAAAACTTTAAGATAGTCGCTTCCACGGTCACCGGACCCGACACGTCTCTCAGCCCCCCAGCACCTTCCCCGGGTCCTCCTATGCCGTTCCACCCCCCACCCATGGCTCCACTCCCCGAGCGCTATAGTGGCGATCTTGGTTCATGTCGCCCTTTCCTACTCCAGTGTTCCCTATTATTCGAGCTACGGCCCCAGACTTTCACCTCAGACCGAGCTTGCATTGCCTACCTCATCGGGCTATTGAAGGGTCCTGCTCTCGACTGGGCTGCGGCGGTCTGGGAGAAACAGACAGAGGCTTGTAATTCCTATGAGGGCTTCGTCGTGGAGATGCGTAGGGTCTTTGACCATCCTGTCGCTGGTCGGTACGCCGCCAAACGCCTTCACTCTCTCCGTCAAGGTTCCCGCAGTGTGGCTGGGTTAGCCATTGAGTTCCGTACCCTCGCTGCAGAGAGCGGGTGGAATGATGAGGCACTCCGGAGCGCTTTTTCACAAGCGCTGAGTGACAAACTTAAGGACGAACTAGCTACCCGGGATGAACCGGAGAATCTGGAACAATTTATAATCCTAGCTATCCGTATTGACAACCGGCTTCGGGAGCGCCGCAGGAACGGCCGCAGGAACGGCCGCAGGAACGGCCTGACCACCCAGCCGTGTATACTTGCTCGCCGCAGGAACGGCCTGACCACCCAGCCGTGTTTACTTGCTCCTCATCCTCCCCGGTCATCACCCCTGTCCTATGCCGGGGCCTCCCGAGAATGAACAGAGATTGCCGAGCCTGAGCCCATGCAACTCGGTAGAGCTCGCTTAATGTCAGAGGAACGAGCTCGCCGAGTCAACTCCAATGCGTGCTTATACTGCGGACGCATGCGGCACTTCCTATCCTCGTGTCCCCTCCGTCCTCCTAAAATAGTTGGCTCGTCCGTAGGTGACGAGTTACGTTCGAGCCAGGCCTATCTTACTTCCCCTCTCTCTCTTCCCCTACTTCAAGCCTGATCATAACACTGACAGTGTTTTACTTTGTGGCTCGGTATGCTTGTGGCTGGATACGAGTAGTCTAATGACTAGGACATACTGTAGGTCGTTCACATCGCCAACAATTAATATTTTACTTGTACAGAATGACCATTGTCATTTCCCAAGCATGCTTAAGAGGCAGGGTTTGACGCTTACCTTTTCCCCAGGTAGCACTGTGCTACCATGTCAAAACATTTAGTAGCACACCAAGAATTTCAATAGCACAATGAAAATTGCGCAATTTTCGTATGACGACAACAAATTATCATAATCATAACATATCAGAATTATCATAACCGGCTCTTGGCCGTAATAAAAATGGAGACTCACACAATGTAAAGGGGAAGTAAGAATATTCATTTATTAATAAATGATTCATGAATAAATAAATAATTAAGCCCAGGCTTTCATATAAAATTAATACATTCTGAGCAATTAAATGCAAAGAATGTCTGTGGTCCAGCAGTCTTGATAATCTGGTCGCCTGGCCCGCTTAGAGCTATCAAGCCATCTTTCAACCGCTGGACTTGGATCAAACTGCTCAAGCGGAGGCCCCTCCAAACTGATTCGCATTAGGTCTTCTGTGGTAGAAACGGCCAGCCTACTTCTGGTTGCACTTTTAATGCGGTTCTGGGCTGAAAACACCCTCTCACATTGGGCATCCGAGATTGGGAGCACCAACATAATTTGGACCAGTTCCAGTATGTTCTAAGGGGAGAACAATTTTCATTTTTAATAAATTTTTAACCCTCACCTCTCACTATTCAAAAACAACATACATACAATAAACATGAATGTGTTTAAGTGTAGGGCTATCTGGATCTACTTTGCCTTACTTGGTAGTCTTTCTTATAGGGGTCCTTTGTGAGGAGAACCTCCCACAGCTCAGCATAGCTTTTGTCGCTGAAGTTCTCGCTTACGAGTACTTTCAGCCCTTCCCATTCCTGTTGCAGGGCAGGAATATCACACCCCGCTCTGAAGGATAGAAGAGAGCAATTGGGTTAGCACATATGCAACTAGTGTCTCACGTCTGTCAATGCAATGTCTTAAAATGCATTCTTACCCTGTCAGAGGCTCATGGAAATGCCTTGCCAGATCTGCAATGCTCTCATTTCCATAAGTGAGTAGGCTGGCTTGGTCTTTTGGCCAGGCATCAGGGTTGAAGACTTTGAAAGAGTCCAGCGTAGACTTGACGCCCTCATCTGACACCAAACTACCAAACCTAAAAAATAAGATTTATTGCGATGTCAACACAATCGATTTGTGATTTACCTTGGTGTGATGCTTTTAAATACAAAAGAGAGCACAGAGCTCCTTTAGTGTTTGTTGCCCATACCTCGCTTTGATAGCATCCATGCTGATGTCAATGGCAGCATCCACATGTCGCTTCAGCTGTGGATGTGTGAGGCCGTTCATGTTCCCCTTCAGGGTCATTCCCTTCAAAAGACACACACACACACACACAAAATCTTGGTTGTGACCATAGCAGTATTACACAATCATGGTTGTGACCATAGCAGTATTTCATCCTCAAACTCTCTCAACCCTGCATAATCCTCAAGATGATCAATGTTAAACCCTGACATCACAAACACTGACTTATCCTAAACTAACCTGGAATCTCATCTCATTTCCCTGCTGCTGTGTGAATGTGGCCAGGATTCTCTCAAACAAGCCACCTTCCTTTGGCTGTGTCTTGAGTGCCTGAAGCTTGGTTAACGTTTTTCTTATTTCTGAAGTGGCTGTGGGGAGGATTAAACTGTTCCTCTGCAGTGTGAGGCTGAGGCTGGCTAGCAGGCCAAACAGGTCACAGAGAAAGTGGCAGAATACACAGAAAAGTGTAGTCTCCATTTCCTTCTTTATCTGTTGAGTAGTTGAGTAAATGGATACGATAAAAAATGGTTAGCTGTTGAAAATAAACTTAACCATCTAACAAAAACAAACAAACAAAAAAAAACTTGATGACAGTAGTGTTTGCGTTTTTAACCTATTCTTTAAAGCCTAACTTTAGTTTATTTATTCATATTGGTCAACACAAGAAAACTTTTTGGCCCGTCCTTGCAATTCCACAGAAGTGGACTGTGAGGCTGCCAGATGCTCCATATGTTGGAGAACCACAGAGTATTGATCAGGATCACTGGCAAGGTCCTTCCCCTCTCCATACTGCAGGAATACCTTCAGCGCCCGGTGAATGTGGGGGATCCACCGAGTTCCCTTAATAATAATAATAATTATTAAGTGTTTTACAGGGTAAAACATCTGAATCATGTCCATAACAAAACAACATTCCAGATAAGTATTAAATACAACACCTTGACACTGCTGGGATTGTGGACATCCACTCCAAGCTCCTGTCCAAGAGCACAGAGCTCTCGTTTAGATTTTCCACTGTAGTGGTAGGTCTTCCAGATGAGGTGCAGGAGATCATAGACTATCGACACCTTTGGCTCTGTCTTCTGTAGAGTGAGTATGGCAAGCTCCAATCTGTGTAAGAAGCAGACATATTCTTCCAACACAAGATACTCAAACAAATGTGTTGCCACTTAATTAAAAATGTTTTCAAGGTTAAGAGTATGGAGATTGTAATGCAACTATGAATGGTTGTGTTCATGAGTATTTATTTAAAGTGTATAGTATTTATAGTGTACAGTATTTATGTATATGGTAGTGTTATCATAGGCTTATTTATTTAGTGCATAGTATTTATAGTTTACAGTAGGTAGTAATTATTTATGTATAGTGTAGCGTTATGCATTTACACTCACCTGTGTGGCATACAATGGATGGGTATGATGTGAGGCCCTGCCGCTGAAGATGGGCTATCACCCCCCCCCTGCCTGCCCATGTTCACTGCGGCCCCATCAGCACCAAACGACACACACTTCTGCATCCATGCCGCTCCATCACCTTCACAAACAGCTGCAAAGGCAGCCTTTGTGGCCTTCAGAACCCCTTTACAGAAAAAAACACAATTAGAAAAACACAATAGTCTCCAAAACCAAATAGACTAATTACAACTTACATAAATTAAGACTATAAAAAAAAAAACTTACCAATGGCATGGGCATGTTCGAGGGCTTGTTGTCCCACCAGAAGCTTCACAGGCTTTGCTTGCGGGTCACGTGTCTGTTTTTTTTCCCTTCTGTTTTCAAAGGATTGCATTGGTTTAGATGCGCTGTGATCTTATTAACGAACATAAGATTGACTGCGCATGACAGTAATTCAGCTTTTTTTTTTTTTGTCGCACTGGTGCGATTGAATGTATTTCCAAGTCGCACAGAAATATATTCACTCGCAAATGCAACCAAAACAGTCGAACTGTCGAACCCTGAGAGGGTAGGCGTCGATGTGACCTACAGGTGTACCATATATCTGTGGTGCGCTGTTCCTTGTTGCTCTGTTGTCATGGTTTTGACACTATGATGGTTTTATTTGACATGCGTACTGTAGGTACTCTGTATATTCTTTGGTATCATCTTTTGAGGGATACCTTTTGTTTCAGGACTCGTTCTTGGAGTATGGTATTCCATCTGCCTGACGTAAACACTAGCCCGGGGCCCTCGTGCAGTGGAAGCCTGCCTCAAGTTACATCCTAAATAGATAGTATCAAACTTTCACAGCACAGCCACCATCTGTATCATACAGCTGCAGGGTATGACTGCAGTAATGTACAGCACACCTAAACTAGACACTCAGGTACCCTACGCTTACTGTCATATCCAAGGGTTAGGGTTATGTCATCATAAAAGCGCATCATTCAGGATACACATATCTATCTATATATATATATATGTAATTTAGCAGATTTTACACTTACATTGCAGTGAGTGCATATATTTTTCAGTTTTTTCAGTATTGCATCTCTGAGTGGAAAAGCAGTGTAAAGTGGTGTGGTGTTGCAGGTTGGGTGTCCCAGGACCCAGGAGGAGGACATCATGGACATCCCCCTGGACGACCCTGAGGCCAACAAGGCGGCAGCCAAGATCCAGGCCAGCTTCCGCGGTCACATGACCCGCAAGAAAATGAAGGATGATAAACCCAGGGAGGAGGTGAGCTTTGATCTCACAATCACAATCACAATCTCTTTGTTGTGATTCAATGACCTCTGTCAGAAACGTGTCTGCTTTCCAGCTTTGTATTAGTATTACAGTTTTTCCCAATTGCTAAAACACAAAAGCCAATTCTCTAAACCAAATGACCAGTTCTCTAAACACATTTAATAAAACTAGCTCCCATTTGCCAAAACCATAAACACATTTCACATGAAGACACAATTCACAAAACACAAACGCAAAAAACTCAATTTAATTCTCAAATTAAAGCTCATGTGATGCAAAATGCTTGCCACAGTCAGCAAAATTTGAACACAATGAACACACCTGGCTTCATTCATTAAACATAACGACTCAAAATGTAAGACACTTGTTGCAAATGATTGTGGTGTGTGTGTGCGCGCGTGTGTGGTATAGTTCCATATAAAAAATAAAAAAAAACATCACACCCTGAACATTGTTTTCAGTGAGTATTGTTGTGTGTAATGGATCCTCTGTAGTGTTTGCATTGAGTTGTGATACAGTACAGTAGTGTACATGTTACGGTACATGTGGGAATACGGTACATGTGGGAAAACTAGGGTTAGGGTTAGGTGCTAGGGTGCTAGGGTTAAGGTTAGGGTTAGGATTAGGATTAGGGTTAGGGTTAGACATGCCAGCATGTACCAAGTCACCCTAGCACCTAACCCTAACCCTAGTTTTCCCACATGTACCGTATTCCCACATGTACCGTAACATACATTGTCTATTTTCTGTAGATTTACATACTCTTCATATGAAACACACACATCTATGAATGCCCAATACTCTACAGTGATATATTCTGAGAACAGATACTGTAAGGTTTCTAAAAATGTGACTGCTCCTGGTGTTTCTGGACACCTCTCGGAAATGAGAAAGACGTCAAATTCGTCTTTAAAGTTTTTTTTTTTTTCCCCCCCCAGATTTTCGTTTTTTTAGCTAACATTCAACTCGAAGATGTGAAGTACCCACTCGTTATTTTTCCGAACAGTTTTACGTTCATTAAATAAGTGTAATCTATAACACAATGACTTCGTTTCTTGTTGTTTGATGGGGATTCATTATCTTTGATGGGGATTTTCTGTGCTTAGTGATTTCCGGTATAGCAACTTTCAAATACTCATGTCGTCTTCAATTTGTTTCGTATGATGCATCATTTGAAAGCTTACAATCTGTAGTTTAAGCACATGTAAAAAACAGAAAAATGATTTCGCCTACAGGTAGCCCTTTTCATTGGGCTGTGTCACAAATGTGCTTTGGCAGTTGTGGAAAAAAAAGAACATTCTCACACACTGAACATTGTGTTTTCAGTTGTATTGTTGTAGTCTGTAATGATGCGTATAGTCAGGGGTGCACATAACTTTTTGGGGCCAGTGCTCAGGGGAGCACCTAGGGATGCTGCTTGGTGCTCCCCGAGCTCACGAGTCACGACCCGTCCCACAGGATGGATAAAAAAGGGATACATGGATAACTTATATTAGCAAAACGACATTTATTCAAAAATAAGATGAACGAACAAATGATTGTGTGCAAAACAAAAGAAACAAATGAAAAATCAAATGACTGCTCTTTAAGCATGAAAGTCTGTCAGACTCCTTTAAACACAATGAAATCAACTGACATCTCTTTAAGCACTAACTGAATGTCTGTTCTTTAAATACAATGAAATCAACTGATATCTCCTTAAGCACTGCTCTGTTCTGTAAACACTGAAATCAACTTTCAACAAAAAGTTACAGCCTAAGCATTTACTTATGCTACAAGCTTAATCATCATCATCACTGCTCTCTTGACTGTTGTTAATACTGTCCTCAATTTCAACCATGGTAGAGGATGTTGTCTATCACTTTAAATAGCTCATTATTTTGATTGTGCAACAAAGTCTTTTTTTTTTTCCTTCTAATATAATTCCCAACCATATTCCCTGGGTCAGGGGTCGAGGTGCGATAATGAAGCTGTAAAACAAACGTCTGAACGTTTGAAAGCTTCAGAGAAAAGAAACGTGAAGTGCCTTGGTGTTGTTTTTCCTTTTAGCGACGAGTCGTTCGGGACTGAATTTTCACGTGTCGGCGTGATAACCATGCGATGCGCGATACGCGGAATGAAAGTACAAGTTACGATACTTTCCGAATGTTTTCGTGAGGGGAGTCGCCGTGGTCGTCGTCGGTGGGTACATTGTGGTCATGAAAGGATATGGTATTGGTATTAACGGGCAGTCAGCAGTTAGCAGTAGGAGTTTTGAGGAAGTCAATTCCTCTCCCAGCGCTTCCAGCTGTTGGTGCGCAAGAGCGCGTTCATGCCGCTGATCCTCCGCGCAACATGCATTTTGGCGACGCATGCGCACTGGCGCACCAGTTATGTGCACCCCTGCGTATAGTGTTTACATTTTTGCAGGCTTTGAGCTGCTGTTTTGGTGTGAAAGTTTGAGTTTTGAAGAGAGAAGGTGTGGTTTTGTTTATGTTGCTTTAGAAAAGTGTGTTGTGTTTAGAGTTTTGGGAAAATGGAGGAAAGTTTTGTGAAATGTGTTTTAGCAATTGAGAAAAACTGTAAGTTCCTAGAACTTAGGCTTGGTCTTAGGCTTGGTCTTAGGCTTGGTCTTAGCTCTCAGGCGTATTACTGTAGTTCAAGGGCTCTGATCTTCATTCAAGTGGCAGAGAAACTACCTGGAGAATTAGTCCCCTAACAGAAATATAATATACCTCTAAGATCTTTGTATATTTACTTACGCGCACATATTAGACATTTAGGACAACCTTTATCATGAACACACTTTCTTCATAACATACTTGAAAGGAAAGTATGAGAAATACAATTCTCATACTTTCCTTTCAAGTATGTTATGAAGAAAGATATGCAATTTGCAACATTTAGATCCAGTTGGACACAGCGCAAGCCTATTTATATTTGCACGATGCCATTATACACGAGAGGGGAGGATAGAGAGAGAGAGAGAGAGAGAGAGAGAGAGAGAGAGAGAGAGAGAGAGAGAGAGAGAGAGAGAGAGAGAAAGAGAGAGAGAGAGAAAGAGAGAGAGAAAGAAAGAGAGAGAGAGAGAGAGAGAGAGAGAGAGAGAGAGAGAGAGAGAGAGAGAGAGAGAGAGAGAGAGAGAGAGAGAGAGAGAGAGAGACATTCCCAAACCTTAGTGGCATCTTTTTTAATTGTATGTATGATTCATTTAGTGATGGTGCTCTGGTTCACAGACTGCCAAGACGCAATGTTAGGAGAAAAGACAAGGATATGGAAAATGTATGTAGGCACATTGCAAGAGAGTCATTACATATGAATTACATACAAGTAGGATGTCGTAGCCCTCACTCTGCTTATCATCTATTGTATTCCCACTGAGACCATATCTACTGAAACATGTATGCACTCACTGCAATGAAAGTCACTTTGGATAAAAGTGTCAGCTAAATGGCATATACTTATTGTTCACACCAAAATGTCCCATATCCTTAAAATAAATATATAAGTGATACCTATAGTGAGCATACGCATATAATCCAGTATGGAACAACATGCTTGGTTGTCTGTAATAATGATACCATCATACCTGTCAGGCTCACAGGGTCAGCTGTACTGTAGGAAATATTCCTAATGTGCTCCACATTCAAGTCTAGCGGTGGTTCTACAGGGAGAACTAACAGAATCAGTTCCCCAGGAATCAGTAACCCAGCTGCCCAGTCCCCGGATGGAAAAAAGAAAGGTTACAGAGCTGACTTAATTGCTTGTTGCTAGGCAATAATACAGCTGGTATCCACTTAATGTCATGAGAGTGCAAGATCTCAACTGTGTTTTGTTCATGAATCATGAACACTCGCAGCACATTGTAGACAATGGGGATTATGTAGTGCATATTTTATTTGCCTGGAAGTTTTATTTATTTATTACAATTTGCATTTATTTCATAATGTTTGAGGCATGATCCATGCAATGCATGTGGGCTACATACATACAGTGGATATTTAGCATACTGTAGACTCAGTAGGACATCCTTCACACCAGTCTCTACATTGACACTAAAAGTGTTCTCAAAGAAACCAAGATTCACATTTTGTGACATGTTTCATTAGATACTAAAAGTTGATGCTAAAAGACTTGTAGAGGGACTATTTTTCAGTTTCCGTTTTTTGAAGTTTGTTTTGGGATCATTCTGGTAATGTGTTATACATCCTGCTACTCCAGCTTGTGATGCCTGTGCTGTGCTGCTCTCTCTCCAGAAGCGCCGGGATCAGAAGTAAAGAGGGGAGAGAGAGGTGACGCGTCAGTGCCTGAACTGGGAGGTCTCTGTTCCTGGCAGGAAACACGCACGCCACTGCAATAACCAAGAGCTCTTATCATGAAGAGTCAAAGCATCACCACACCACACAAATAGAACTAGATCTAGGTAGGTTTTGGAGTTACCTCCGCTTATCAGTGAACTTTCTCTATCTCTCTTACACACAAGTCTACACAAGTCCACACACACACACACACACACACACACACACACACACACACACACACACACACACACTATCTCCTTCCTCTTCTAGTATCAGGGTAGATGTCTGTGACCCCAAATAACTTTTCACAGCACTTCCATTTGTGCTCACTTATCTGGCTATATAATCGGATACATTTTACAATAGAAAAGTATGCATTTGAACGGATATGACAGTTCAATTCAAAAAAATGTGTATGTTTGTGAATATGTTTGTGCTTTATGTCACTTTAATAAAATGCATTGATCGATGGAAAATGTATATTATTGCTCAGTGCTTTATTAGGTATAATGACTCATGTTTATGTCGTGATAAGTATTGGCAAGGTGCACAGTGGATTGAGGTATAAGGATGGTAATCCTTACTTGAGATCTGTGCGCATTAACTGTCATTGGCATGAATCTTTGCATTGAAGTCAATTGGAAATGTGTTGGACGAGTTACACACACACAGACCTTGAGTTAGGATTCCTCCCTGAATGATGGACCCCAAAGTTGCTGTATTTCTTCAATTCCTTTTCTTTCCCTGTCTCTCTTTTCTCTTCTGGATAGTTGTCATGGTATCAGTATAGTAATAGTAAACGCTCTACATGGTAAACTAAACAGAAATGTGCGTGAAAGTCGGTGTTCAGATGACTTGCTGTGAAAAATGAAATAAAAGGAGGATTAGCCATTGAATCAACACCATTAGCATAGTGTACAGTTTGTTACATACCTCCGTACAGCAATGGGATTTTCGTGTTGTTGCTAATCAATCTTTTAAACATGGCTAATTTGTCTTCCATGTAGCACTGATGCTGGTTAAAAATGGATTGAGTGAAATGCACTCACTCTGTGCACTGTTGCAGATGTAACCCTTTACAACGCATCTGAATGGATGCTAATCATGAGTTTAGATTCAGCCATTTGGAGTGCTGGAGGATAGGGCTATCTCAGAGGTATGCAAGAGGAAGTTACTCCCATGCACCAACCCCCCCCCCCCACACACACACACACACACACTCTCTCTCTCTCTTCCCCTCTGTCTGTCAGTCACGCAAACGTACATGCGCACACACACGACACAAACAAACAAACAAAACAATAGAATGAACTCACGGCCGAACCAAACACCTTCACCTCCTCCCACCCCCATCCTCTACTGACTCTCCAGCCTCCTCTTCACCTCCTCCCACCCACATCCTCTACCGACTCTCTAGTCTCCTCCGCTCCTCCACCCCCCCCTCCTAACCTAATAGACTCAGTGCAACTTTTTTACCCCGGCACTCATGTTTTAATTACTATGCACAAATCACAATGGACAGGAGAAACTGGAGCATGTGGTAATTATCTCTCCCTGCCTCCCCTCCCCATCGTGCCTCAGTTATATTTAATGCCTAGCTAAAAGGACAGGTTGTGAAGCATGCTACAGTTACATCACAACTACATTAGTAACATCAGCATCTATTAGCTGAGACAGAACAGCGGGGCTTTGATTGCACTTCTGGTGATGGTAGTGGAGGGAGGGTTAGGGGACTGGTGATGGTAGTGGAGGGAGGGTTAGGGGACTGGTGATGGTAGTGGAAGGAGGGTTAGGGGACTGGTGATGGTAGTGGAGGTAGGGTTAGGGGACTGGTGATGGTAGTGGAGGGAGGGTTAGGGGACTGGTGATGGTAGTGGAGGTAGGGTTAGGGGACTGGTGATGGTAGTGGAAGGAGGGTTAGGGGACTGTTGATGGTAGTGGAGGTAGGGTTAGGGGACTGGTGATGGTAGTGGAGGTAGGTTAAGGGGACTGGTGATGGTAGTGGAGGTAGGATTAGGGGACTGGTGATGGTAGTGGAGGGAGGGTTAGGGGACTGGTGATGGTAGTGGAGGGAGGGTTAGGGGACTGGTGATGGTAGTGGAGGTAGGGTTAGGGGATTGCTTGGGGGGTGCGGGCGGGTGGTTGTTGCAAATCTAAAACGGCATTCCAAGAGTGCTCTTTATCTCTATTATTTATTTTGGTGTTGCGTCTAATCTGCATCTAATGTGACCTGTGCTTTGCCAGTTTCTTTGCTTATTCTTGATGATAATAGTCCGCTGTTGAAATAGCCGGAAGTGTGTGTGTGTGTGTGTGTGGGGGGGGGTCCTTCTCTGACCCCGCCATAAAACAGACACTGTAGCAGACTGTGCACTGAGAATGTTAATTCAAATATCAACCTCACTAACAATAGCAAATCCTATCCAGTGTTTCTTTCCCTTCTGAAGTTGAACCCTCAATCTTACGTAAAAAAAAAACAGCCAAGCTGTCAGTTCTTTCTAAGTTTTCACTTCTTCAAGTTGAACCCTCCTGTGTAGACTCCTGCACTTGGGCAGCTCTGCAGCCGCCTACTCAGAGCTCCCACCCACACCGCTGTTTCCACACTGGAGTGGGGAAACAGCTCTGGGATGCTAATGACGCTATGCTCGCTCGCTGAGGTGGGAGTTCTGAATTATGAATCTTTTTTTCAGAGGTTTCCAATGGCAACCCACCGCCGACATTGCAGCTGCCACCCTGGTTGATTTCCCCTCCTCTAGTCTTGTTGGGTTTGAAACACACCACTTTTTTTTTTAAGTTATGGAGATTGCTGTCATTTAAAAAAATAAAAACATTTTGAGGTGTTCATTTTCTTAGTGCCAATGCGTCAGATGCATCAGATTGCATCACCCGAGATGTGGTTGGGGGTGTCACGGATTTATCAGGAAAGATGAGAGATGAATGCGCATGAGAGGAACAGAGGGAGGAACGAGTTTTAGTGAACCAAATGATAGTGATTGCAGTGGCATTTGACAGAAATGAACAGCAAAGTCAATCTCAAATGATTGTATATTCATCCTGTTATTATTGTCAGGTTGTTAAGGTGGGTTTGAGCCTGCCCAGGGGCATCTGACAGTTTGTATTGGTCCCCTATTAATAACCACTATCACAAAAGGGAAGACAATGTCACCGTGAATGGCTACAGTAGGCAGAGCACTTGAGGCATGCTACAAGGTTGAGATTGAGAAACAGGCAATAAATTGATTTCTGAAAAACTGAACACCACACAACCCCAATACAGTCTGATCTCTCACTGTGTTTGTTTATCTGGTTCCAAACTACTGCTGGTTGTCAAGCAGAAGTTCATTCAAAAGAAGATTTTTTTTCTATCTATAAGAGAACAGTGAACAGCAGAGGGTGTAGTTACAACATAGATCTGTTGTTGCCCTTGCATTTAGTTGCTGCCTGTTATGTTATTATGTTGTATTTTAATGTTGTTTAATTCAATGGGGATCTATATCAGAGAAGAACCATCCATTACGCCAAATCTATGTATATGTAACGATGGTCAAACAGGCAAACTTCTTTCAACCAATTATTTTTATTGATCTGCATGGAAGACATATAAAACACAAATCTTCCTCTGGTCTGCAACTCTTGTGAATCCATTATGATGGCAGCCATATTCTGGTACCACCGTGTATGTATATTTCACATCAGGATAATTTGTTTACAGAAAGAACACAAATTTCCCTCAAACATTACAAATAACAATTACAAACAACATGTGGAGCAACATACCTGCATGGAAGACATATAAAACACAAATCTTCCTCTGGTCTGCAACTCTTGTGAATCTGCGCATTCAAAATAACATACAATAAATGTTCTGTTTCACATCATCACAATACATCACATCATCACAATACATGTAAAAACAAACAGCACAGTACTACACCAACATTTTCACCCTACATTACAAGATTCTCCACACAAACAACAAAACACGAGGAGCATTTTACATCGCGCACATACCCATTAAGATGGCAGCCATATTCTGGTACCACCGTAAGTACGGCAGCAACAGAAGGACCAAAGAACGCGCAGACCTGCAGTACACCCAAACTCCAAAGGGGGCTCCAACAACAACCAGGGCTGCTCAAGCACGGCGAAACTCATCTACATTCACCACAACTAAACATACATTCCCAACTCTGTTACACCCACCTCCCCTGAATTTCGCCAACCTTGAGCAGCAACTATACATTTAAATACTACTTTTTACTTTTTACACTATTACATAGGGCCGCCAAAGGACAGGACAGCCAACTTGAAAAGTATCCTATAAGGATGAAGTGGAAAGAGAGGTAAACTATCTCTCCAACCAACTACTGGCGGTAGGATGCGTTCTACACCCCACAAGACCCTTTTTTTCACTGTGTATTACTAGCCTTCAAGAGGCCACAACCTCTTATGAAACAATCAGAATAACGAACAAACCTATATGTCATAGGATGTCAGTGTGCACAGTGTATACATGCACTGAACTGAGCTTCGGCTTATCTAACTGTGGAAAGCCTGGAACACTGACCTACAAACAGCTGACATAGTATAAATCAATCTGTCAACTGGTTTGATAAGGCGACCAAACTTGGACTTGACCTGTGTGACTGTACTAGGATGTTCACACTGTGTGACAGAAGCTAGAGTGTCAGTACGCAGTGTGTCACTAGCATCATCTGTCTGATTTGTGTTACCAGAAACATCAGTACAATCATCAGCGCTAACCACAAATCTAGAATCAGAGTTAATGGACTGATCTACCATTTGCTCCTCAGCCATCTGCTCGGGGACCCTCTGAGGGGCAAACAAGACTGAAGACACTACAGTGTTAGTAGCTTCTGTCCGTGAGTGGTCAGGGAATGGTAACTGGGTGACCCACTCTAGGGTTCTTCCCTTGGGATCCGTGGGCTCTGGAACAGTCAAGGGAACATCCCTCTCCCGAACAGCTCTTCCCCCATACTCCATGTCTTCAACCTCCCCTCCCTCACTCCCAGGACAGGAATCCACTCTCTCCGACTCGAACGCGGTTCCTCTACTCACTTCCCCAGGCAAGGAATCCTGTTCCACTTCCGACACGGACATGTCACTTGGCTCATTTGATGTATGAACAGCAGACAGGGATGAAACTGGGTCAGAGATCACACTCGTATCATACACCGGCAGAAAGTTCACCAACATCAATAGATTACGGTGGACTACCTTCTCTCGTCCAGTGACAGTGTCTTGTATCCTATATGTGTGAGTCTCAGAGTTCCTATCCACCACAGTGTATACAGTAGACTCCCAACGGTCAGCCACCTTTCTCTTTCCTCTCTCTCTCTTGTTCGCCAACAGCACACGGTCTCCGACGTCAATGGTGGGCCCTTTCACTCGTCTGTTGTAGAGCTCTGTGTGACGGTGCTGTTCTTTTATGACATGTTCCTGGGCTATGACCATAGCTTCTCTCCGATCCTTCGTGAGAGACATCACATACTTGTCGTAGCTGACCACAGCTGGATCATTCAGGACTGTCCGGAAGAGTATATCGACAGGGAGACGAGGAGTACGCCCGAACATCAGATAGAAAGGTGCATAGCCAGTTGACTCATGTGCTGTGCTATTGTACATGAACGTCAGAGTTTGCAAACGCCTCGGCCAGTTGATTTTTGCCTCTGGTTCAAGTGCTCGGATCATGTTACCGAGAGTTCTATTGAAACGTTCCACACTACCGTTACCCATCGGGTGATACGGGGTTGTGTGCGACTTTCTGACACCGGAGACTCTGAGCAGCTCACTCACTAGTTGACTCTCGAAGCTAGCTCCCTGGTCGCTATGGATACGTTCTGGGAACCCAAAGACGCAGAAGAACTTGTCCCATAGAACTCTCGCCACCTGTTTGGCTGACTGATCTTTGCAGGGGAATGCCTGGGCCATTCTTGTAAAATGGTCAGTAACAACTAACACATCAACTGACTTGTTCCTTGAGTCCTCCGCTGACCAGAAATCAATGCAAACCAGCTGAAGTGGCCTGGTTGATGTGATACTCTGCAAAGGCGCCCTCGCAGCAGGTTCAACAGTCTTACTGACAATACACCGCTGACAGTTACGGACGTAGTCTCTTACGTCTCTGTCGAGGTTGAGCCAGAAGAACCTCTGTCTGGCCAAGCCAAGACTCCTGAACTGAACTTGATGGCCAGCATGGTCATGAACACCTCTCAGAACTTCAACTTTCTTAGACTCAGGAACCACATACTGGCGGCGTTTTGACTTCACGACTTGATCCCTCGAGACTCTGTAGAGTCAACAACACAACAAGTTTCTCCCAGTGCTTCAGGTACCTCATGACTGTGACTGATTCCTTATCTCTCTCTCTCCTGGAGGGTCTCCAATGTCTCTCCACATAGTACAAGACTCGAGAGAGAGTCCTGTCTCTGAGCTGTTCATCCCGGAGTTCCTTCTCACTGTAAGCAGGAAGTGAGTCCTGACCACCTGGGACTAACTGAGGCAAATGGTGCAAGACTGCTACAGCGCGCGTTCTTGCTCCGACCTCCCACAGATCGTCATATGACTGTAGAACAACAGACACTTCATCCATCTCCATAGACTGAGCGTGGACATGCAGAGGTGATGGGACACTTTGAGCGTAACTCTCTGCCTGGCGTGGAGTGTCACCACTATCATTGGACGACCGGAAGGCGTCCTGTACAGAAGCACTCGACACATCCTGGACTTCGGAGAGGAGATTCTTGTAGGGCTCTTCAAGTAATCTGTGACTGACTCTTTGCTTGACGAAAGGCACACGCCTCAAGGCATCAGCGACAACATTCTGTGGGCCTGGCACGTACTTGATGTCGAAGTTATAGCTCGCTAACTTAGCCACCCATCGTTGCTCGCAGCAGTCCAGCTTGGGCTTCGTCATGATATGAGTCAATGGATTATTGTCCGTCCAAACAGTGAAATCATGCCCTTTCAACCAATGGCTGAACTTGTCACAGACACTCCACTTCAAGGCTAGGAATTCCAACCGATGGGCTGGGTAGTTTCTCTGAGACTGAGAAAGGGACTTGCTGGCGAATGCGATTGGCCTTGCTCGGTCTTCACCCTCTTGGATCTGCGACAGGACAGCACCGATGCCATCAAGGGACGCGTCCGTTGACAGCATGAAGGGACGGCTGAAGTCAGGGTGAGCCAGGACAGCCGTCTCAACCAGCGCCGTTTTCAGCTTCTGGAAAGCCTGCTCCGTTTCGGGGGTCCAGTCAGTAACATTCAACTTCCTGCTTTGTGACCTTTGTTTCGACTGTTTCTCCTTCCCTTTTCTCTTCTGGCCCGTCAACAGAGAGAAGAGAGGCTTTGCAATAGTGGAGAAGCTAGGTACAAAGTTCTGGTAGAAATTGATCATCCCCAAGAAAGATCTGATTTGTTTCTGTGAGGGGGTTACACCGTCCGCTTCCATCAGGTCAGCACTTGTCATCTTTGCGATGCTCTCAACTTTGCTGGGATCAGTCAACACACCGTTGTCATTAATTATGTGGCCGAGGAATTTGACGGATTTCCGGAGAAAAAAACACTTCTTGGGGGCCAATTTCAGGTTATGACCACGCAGTCTACTGAACACCATCTCCAAGCGTTCCAGAGCTGTCCTCTCATCAGGGGCGTACACCAATAAATCATCCAGATAAACCAGTAAGCTCAGATAGTTCTGGTCTCCGAAAATGCTAGTCATCATACGCATGAAGCACCCAGGACTATTACAGAGGCCCTGCGGGAGGCGATTATACTCATACAAGCCCATAGGTGTTGTAAAGGCAGAGTACTTTCTGTCATCCTCGTGTAGTGGCATGTTATAAAACCCTGAGGTTAGATCCATAGTACTAAACAAGGAGTTACCTTCAAGTGCAGCTAAGCAGTCGGCCTGGTGAGGGAGTGGGTGAGCATCCTTCAGGGTCCTCTTGTTCAGCCAGCGAAAGTCTGTACAGATACGGAGATGCATATTCACTGGTTGACTTCCTTATTATATCTTTCTCCTCCATCTCACTCAGTACTTGGCGCAACTTCTGATACTGACTGGGGGGCACTCGTCTGAATGGGAGCCGGAATGGCCTGTGATCTGAGAGGTGAATGCGATGTATGAAGCCCTTTGCCTCTCCACAATCCAGGTGATGGCGTGAGAAGATGTCCTCGTAGCGCACAACCAGGTCAGCCATCTTGCTTCTACACTGTTCAGACACGTCACAGGAGTGTATGTCGAGCCCACTCAATCCCATGTACTCGCCACCCTGGTATCTTCTGCCACGAGGAGCACTGTCACGCTGCTGCACTTTCCCCATCATCTGCTCCAGCCTCTCCATAATGCGAGCAAGAATCCTGTCTTCAGATTGCTGAGTGTTCTGGGCCACAGCAGTCGCGGAGGAGGGGCACGGAAGCTGGCCTAAAGCATGGTCCTGGGAAGGAATGAGGGTAGAAGGCGGACACTGTGTGTGGTACACTGGACTATGGGCAGGAGCAGGGGGGTACTGGGTGGAACACTGCTCAGACACAGACTGAATCGAAGGCTCTGGATGAGACTGCACAGTGTGGAGGGCGGTGGCATGGCTCTTCAATGGCACAGAACTACCGGTCCTGCCAGAGGCTCTCAGCTCTCTCTGATAATTATCAATCTTCAACTGTATGTCTCGTGAGCTCCACTCCTCAATAGCCTTGCATTCCAGAATACGGGATAGTCCAGAGTCCGGGCAATGCCTGACAAACATCCGTGCTACCTCTTCACCCATGTTCTCCATCCTCCTACCTTGTCTGCGAAGGCCCTCACCAGCTACATCAGCTGCTTTGTTGATCCTCAACCAGTAGTCTACAGGGTTCTCATTGGGTCTGGGTAGAGTGGCATAGAAATCTGACAACGGGAGGCATGATGACACATCACTGAAGTACTTGAGAAGGATATCATAGATGAGATCAGGGTTCTGCTTCACATCAAGTGTCTGATCGCTACGCAAACCAACCCTCACGACATCCTTTGCCTTACCCAACAGCCTTGCCAGTATCTCCTCAGCCTGTTCATGCATTGGACATTTCTGCTTTCTCAGATAAGCTTTAGACATGTCAATCCAGTCCTGGACTGAACACTTATCAGAACTATCACCTCGGAACATTGGTGGTTCCCTGTCTGATTTTACATACACAGTAACGCGCGGAACCTCCTGTCTAACAACATTAGGATCAGTTACAGGATCTGGAGGCGATGTGCAGTTGAGGTGTGCACTGCTCATACTACTTGAGTGAACTACACCAGCTGAAATTAACTTGGTTACAATGGACTCGCCAATCTGAGCACCTAGCTGACCCATCATGTCTGAAAGGTGATGAAGAGCTTCAGTGTCATTAACACTGGGTGTGGATGTGGGAGGAGCCTCCCCTGTAAACTGCCCGACAGCAGCACAACCTGGGTCCTGACTTGACCCTGTGCCTCTACCACTGTCAGTAAACAACTGGGAACACCCCACCTCCCTACTATTCAACCCACCGATGACAGCACTGTCAGAAAAGCTCTGACATGCCCCCCATGCACCCCTCCCCATAGGCAACACTGGACTGGCAAAAATATCATCATTAAAACCTGGCCTCTGAGCCATAGTGGTACAGACTTGCGTTGTGTAATATTACTGAATGAAAAAAAAATTAATAATAATAATAATGTTTAAAAAATATATAAAGTTACAGCAGGACATAAAAAACAAAACAATCAAAGCACTTTTTAAACTGATGTAATCACAGACCTCAGACTGAACAGTGGTGTGCCGTCAGGGCCAGCAAGGCCTTCTCTGCTGGCCTAAACATCATCAGAATATACATTTTATTTTAATATATTTTTTCCACAAATATGTATTAATGATTCCCCATAGTCTATTCTCTTCATTTCATAGCTTTCCTCTTGGTTGCGCTGCTTCCAGTCTCCGATTGAGATTTGGAGGGCTGGCCTTTATGTTAGAGCTTTTATCCAATCAAAATGTGTTGCCAGGGGGCTCCAAAATCTGCCCGCCTGCACAATAAACCGTGCCGCGAATACGACCTGTAACTTAACGTTGAACGAGAAAACCTGTGGCGTTCCTAGTGGAAACCTATGTAGATTTCGAGTTGGCGAGCAAAAGCAACAACGGCGCCTGCTGTAAGGCTCAATGATGTCAGCACCCAGCACGTCTTTTGATTGGATACGCACTATTGATACGCACTATTGATATTCACTATTGAGATGCGTAACTTTGCCGGTAGATGTGGGACTTTTGAACACCTTTGGGACACCCGAGTGGATTTACAGCTCAACGAACAAGTGCGCAGGGAAACGGAGCTCCACAACGAAAGGGTGATCAGTACCTATGTCCCTATTTTTGCTCACCCTTTCGTTGACTGATCGATAATACTGATCGATTGTGTCCTGTTTTTGGGTAAACAATAACTTTCATTTAGGGGACACGATGAAAGCGCCGAGTCCACAAACAGAGGAAACTACGTTGAGCTTCTTTCTTTTCTTGCTGAAAACAACCCAGATTTACATTACCACCTGTCCACAAACAAAGTGTTTACTGGGACGTCAGGCAAAATACAAAACGACCTGATTTTTGCTATTGCTGAAGTGATGGGAGAAGAGATCAAAATGGAGATTAAAAAGGCACCCTTTGTCACTATTATGGTGGACGAGACGACAGACGTGGGTAATGTAGCGATCTTAAATATGTTAGTTTAACACTCTTCATTGTAAATGCGGATTTATTGATAAAAAATGCTTCGGAAATATTAATATACCTCTGTCTGACTATGTTAAGGTGATGCAACGCCCGGTTATACTGTGTTTCTGTCTAGTTTCTAGAGCCATGGCGTCATAACGATGGTATTAAGAGGTAGAATAATTCAGGTAGGAATGTGTCGGACATCACTGAAGGCCTAGGTGTGAAATGCACCGCCCGCCACTGAGACTGAATGACCATTTACTATAATACTCTGACCACACTTGATCTATCACACTAAGACCTGGCATCCACGCAGCATCCACGGAGATCGGCGTTCAGCTGATCTTGAGATCGACGTGTCACGGCACCAGTGTAACGATGGTCAAACAGGCAAACTTCTTTCAACCAATTATTTTTATTGATCTGCATGGAAGACATATAAAACACAAATCTTCCTCTGGTCTGCAACTCTTGTGAATCCATTAAGATGGTAGCCATATTCTGGTACCACCGTGTATGTATATTTCACATCAGGATAATTTGTTTACAGAAAGAACACAAATTTCCCTCAAACATTACAAATAACAATTACAAACAACATGTGGAGCAACATACCTGCATGGAAGACATATAAAACACAAATCTTCCTCTGGTCTGCAACTCTTGTGAATCTGCGCATTCAAAATAACATACAATAAATGTTCTGTTTCACATCATCACAATACATCACATCATCACAATACATGTAAAAACAAACAGCACAGTACTACACCAACATTTTCACCCTACATTACAAGATTCTCCACACAAACAACAAAACACGAGGAGCATTTTACATCGCGCACATACCCATTAAGAAGGCAGCCATATTCTGGTACCACCGTAAGTACGGCAACAACAGAAGGACAAAAGAACGCGCAGACCTGCAGTACACCCAAACTCCAAAGGGTGCTCCAACAACAACCAGGGCTGCTCAAGCACGGCGAAACTCATCTACATTCACCACAACTAAACATACATTCCCAACTCTGTTACATATATTCATTGAACTAAATAAATGACATCAATGACTTAAGTGTCCTGACTGAACTTCCATTTATCAAAATATGATGTATGTATTGAGTCAAGACTTAACACTTGTGCTCTTCTTTATACAGACCATAGACGTGTTTGTTCTGAGAACGTAAAAGCTGCAGCAAAACAACAAAGGAGCATGCCTTCTATTCCGTTTCCTTGGTTCCATACACTCACCCAGAGTTTTGGCAACGCAGAAACCACGTTGACATCCTAATGGCAAAACACGGACTGAACCACATTTCTCACTTTGGGCCAAAGAATTATAGAAGAATAATATTATCTTTGTAACCTGTCTCCAACATGAGCAGATCCAACATGCAGATTGCAGAGTGTTGAAACTCCTCGCTTTCTTTGAAGTGCATCTGGCTCATTGGTCCCCTGTTTTTTCCTTCTCTTCTAGGCCCAGAAGGGCTCTCCTCTCTACAGCCCTCCTTGTATTGATAAGAGAGGAAAAGAAAAACAACAAGTGGTTCCAGGCTGAGGTAGTGGAGGGCATTCAGTGCCCCCCAAGGAGCCTGCGTCTCTGTGTGGCATTGTCAACTCATTGTGGCCGTTTCCATCTCAGGAGTGTTTGAATACGCTCAATTGAAGTCGTAAGGGGATGTTTTGTGTTCGTTGATGTGCTGCACTTGGACTTTTTCTGCCTCTGCTCTTCTCTCACGTTTTTTGGGGTTGTCTTTTTGGTGTTTGGATGTTACCAGTGTCCAATGGCGCAAAAGAATGAATGAAAATGTTGGTGTTAAATAATACATTTCTTTACGGCTCTTGTGAAAAAAACGAAACCACACCCTGCGAGAGTGAAACAAAAACAAACGTTAGGTCATTTGTCGTGTCGTCTAACAGAATTTATAAAACGGATGGGTGAAATCAAGCAATCTGATTGGTTCATAGCCGTGGTATATTGAGCGTATTCATAGCTTTCATGTGACGTCACAGCATAGTGGAAACGCCCACCTGACGGGCAAAAGGCACTTTTTGCGGGCAAAACCCACGGGCAAAACCCACTTTTTGCGGGTTAATAACTTTGATTCTCCGGGGGTTAGGAAAATAATTCCAACGTGTCCGGATAGAGTAGAAGACAGGGAATCCAACACTATTTGAATGGAGTCGATCCTCCACTCCTATCACCGTGGACACATAAATAAATATTCCCTCGCCTCGCTGACAGCAGGAGTTGGGAGTTTCGTCCAGTAGCCGGTGAACGCCCGGTTGATCGAGTTTCATATTAAAAGTACATCTTCTCGGGGTGTCAGCGCGGTGGTTAAGGGCTCAAAATGACCGTATACTGATGGTGAATTTAGCAATAATAGTCTTATGTTTGTACCACCTCCATAACCGGTGTTATTCACGGGAAAAGCCGGTCAAGGAGGCGAGCAAGCGGGAAAAAAATGGAAGTCACTGTCGTGTTTCGTAAGTAAACGCGTGAGACAACTGTTAACTATATACCACGTACTTTATTCACCATCCAGTTCCACCATTCATTCCACTCTTCATTCCACTCTGCCCGCTTACCCACTGCGCATGCTCTCCCCTGTCTCCCCAACTCATTCCCATTGGTCTACAGCATAAGCGTCACACCATATATTAACATAACACCACATCTCCCCTTTCTAGAGACAAAGGGTAGACTGCCTTTGCCTCGTCAGACCTTAGAGGATTATTCTGCCTCTTTTGTTGTAAAGGTCTGTCCCTGTGTAAATCCTGAACATACGTTACTATAGCGGTTTGCTCCATAAATCTCAAAACTAACAGGGCTACTAAAAGTGCTCAAACTAGACCCCATCCAACGTAACATGGAATAACTTTTCCTTAAATACAACAGTAACATTACCCATATACTCCTTTTTTTTTTTTTTGGGTAAACACTTATACAAACACTTGTCCACATTTCTCAGTTACATGTCAAACCTCCTAGGTTTAACCACTGCTCTCCCCCCCCTTGTTCTGAGCGTGGGAGTCTCTGCAGGTGGGGCCTGTGTTCCGACTGTAGGTGACATGGGAGCCTGCCCAGGGGTCGGGTCTGGGGCCGGCTCCGGGGCTTGTTGCTGCGGCGGGGAGCCCCTGTCTTGTGTAGGTGTGTGTAGGGGTATCAGATGCTGTCGGTTGCGTCTCACCACCCCCTGGGGCAGGCCCACCAGGTAGGACCTCGGAGTAGAGTGGTTTCGGAGCACAGTTCCCGACGTCTTAGCATCCGTGACCCATACCTGCTCTCCCGAAGACAGGTCACAGAGGGGTCTTGCACGGTGTCGCCGGTTGTAGTTTACCGCATCCGACCTCCCTTTCACCTCCTCTTTCTGCGCGAACGCGTCGCTGTCCGGCAGTGTAGGGACCAGTCGAGAGGGCAGCACTGGCACCGTGGTGCGCAGACGTCGGCCCATGAGGAGCTGGGCCGGGCTGTACCCACTCTGAAGGGGTGTGGCTCGGTAGGCGAGTAGAGCCAGGTAGGGGTCGCTCGCTTTTTTCAGGAGGTTTTTCATAGTCTGGACTGCCCTTTCTGCTTCACCATTACTCTGTGGAAACCTTGGGCTGCTGGTGATGTGTCTGAACCCGTACGCAGCAGCAAAGGAGGTGAAGGCTTGACCAGAAAACTGAGGCCCATTATCTGACATCAGGACCTCCGGGATGCCATGGCGGGCAAACATGGACTTCAGATGTACAATAATGTCAGTGGACCTGGTGTGAGACAATTGGGCAATCTCAACATACCTGGAGAAGTAATCGACGACGAGTAGGTATGTGTCTTTTCCCAGGACGAACAGGTCGGCCCCCAACTTCTGCCATGGTCTTTCAGGGCACTCTGACGGCATGAGAGGTTCTCTGGGATTCTGTCGCTCCTGAATGCATGCCCTGCAATTGAGCACCATTTCATTTACCTGTTGGCTGAGTCCAGGCCACCACACAGACTGGCGGGCACGCTCCTTGCACTTCACAACACCTTGGTGTCCTTCGTGTAGTCTGGCCAGCACGTCGTTCCTCATTACTGAAGGTATCACCAGTCGTGTGCCTTTCAGCAGTAGACCGTCTTCCACTGTGAGCGTAGCTTGCTCCCGCCAGTAGCTCTTCAGCACAGGTTCCTGGCTTGCGTGGTCAGGCCATCCCTCTGTGCACAGCATCATAACACGTGAGCAGACACTGTCAGCATTTAGCTCCTTCCTCAGGTTTTCCATATATGAGGCACCAACGGGTAGATTGTCCATTACACAGTCCACATATATATTGGTGCTCTCCATTAGCTCCTCTTCTGATGTAGACCTGGATCTTGTCACTGGGGAGCGCGACAGCGTGTCTGCTGTCCAGAGTGATTTTCCTGGCACGTGCACGATAGAATATGAGTAGCGCATCAACCGCATCCTGAAACGCTGGATTCTTGGCGGCAGAAGATCCAGGGCTTGGCCTCCCAGTAAGCTGAGAAGGGGTTTATGGTCGGTCTCCAGGCAGAAGTGTTTTCCTATGAGGAAATCCTGGAACCGTTCGCAGGCCCATGTGAGGCCCAGGGCCTCCTTCTCGATCTGTGCGTATCGTTGTTCTGTGGGAGTGAGGGACCGAGACGCGTAAGCCACAGGCTTCCATTCAACCCCCCACCTCTGGAGCAGAACACCTCCCAAGCCGAACGAGGATGCGTCGGCTGACACTTTGGTGTCTCTCTTTTGATCATAGACCGCCAGCACTGGAGGAGAGGACAGGGCTTCCTTCAGTGTTCTGAATGCTGTCACCTGGGCCACGTCCCAGGCCCAGCTGTTTCTTTTCGAGAGAAGGTCACGGAGCGGCTTGTCCTTTTCTGCTAACTGGGGAATGAATTTTCCCAGTTGATTGACCATTCCAAGAAAGCTTCGCAGCTCGCTGACGTTTGCGGGCTCCTTCATCTCCATGATGGCCTCCGTCTTCCTCGGATCTGGGCGGACCCCTGTAGCCGTGACGATCTGGCCCAGGAAGACCACCTCACTCTTTGAGAGTTCACATTTGTCCATATTCAGGGTGATGTGGGCCCTTTCCACCCTTTGCAGTACTGCGTGGAGTCGAGTATCGTGCTCTTCCTGATCCCGCCCCCACACCAGCAGGTCATCGATGTGGCATATCACACCTTCCAGCCCCTCGGTTACCTCCGCCATCATGCACTGAAAATGTTCAGGTGCTGAGGCAATTCCGAAAGGAAGGCGGTTGAAATGAAACCTTCCGAATGGGGTGATGAACGTAGTGTACTTGGCTGATTCTGCTGCAAGTGGAACCTGCCAAAACCCCATGTTTGCGTCCAGTTTACTGAAAACCTTTGCTCCGGCAAGCATCCCGAGGCTCTGCTCTATCGACGGCAGAATGTACTTCTCCCTGCATACAAACTCGTTCAAGCCGGTCAGATCCACACATAGACGCACTGATTTACCGTCCTTTTTGGGGACGACCACCATGGCGGCGCACCAGTCGGTTGGCTCTTCCACGCGGCTGATGACACCCAGGTTCTCCATGCGCTGGAGCTCATCTTTGACTTTCCCCATCATAGGCAGCGGAATCCTCCTGGGGGTTTTCAAGGAAAATGGCACAGCACCCGGTTTGAGTTTTATGGTGTATGCTTGTTGTACCTCACCCAGGCCACTGCACAGCTTGGGGTAGGTCGTCTTGAGGGTCTCCATGTCTATGCTGTTGACACGGAGGAGTAAGCCCAGGGCTACGATGGCTGGCCTCCCAAGCAAAGGCGTGCTCAGGTTATTCACCACATAGACCTTCTCCGTGGTCTGCTTGCCTCCTCTCCCCAGCTGCAGCTTGGTGAACCCTGCCACGTCCAGCGGCATTCGTCCTGGACCAAACAAAGGTTTCTCTGCTTTGTAGAGAATGGGTGGCTGTGTGTTAGAAAACATGTTAGCAAAAACAGCCTGTGACACAACAGTGACATCGGCTCCAGTATCGAGCTTGAAGGTGACCTGTTTTCCCATCACTTCTATTTCTACAATCCATGGATCAGCCTCTGACGTCACAGAACCAAGGAACCAGCCCTCCACCTCTTCTTCAATACCGTGCACAGCTTTACCTGCAAGGCACACACGCTTGTAGTGACCCATTTTTCCACAGGAGTGACACTTCACCTCGTTGGCAGGACACTCCAGCTTGGGGTGTGGCGCGCCACCACATTTGTAGCACTGGGAGCTGCTCTGGCTGCTGTGTGCCTTTGCTCCAAAGCTCTTATACATGTTAGGTTTGGGCTTTTCCTTTGGCCTCCCTTTAAACACTCTGTCTACAGAGCTGACGTCCATCTGCACTGCACTACTGCTGCTGTCACTCCTCAGTGTGCTTTGCTGCTTTTTGATCTCCTCTGATTGTCTCGCCATGTTGATAGCTTTTTCTAAGTCCAAGTCTTTTTCCATTTGCATGCGTTCTGAGAGCCGCAAGTCTGCCAGCCCTACCACTAACCTATCCCTGATCAGTTCATCATGCAATTGTCCATAATTGCAGTGCTCTGCCAATGCATACAAGGCAGTGACAAATGCATCCACGGTCTCATTTGCTTCCTGTTTGCGCATGTTAAATCGCGCACGTTCGTACACAATGTTCTTTTTCACTACAAAGAAGGATTGAAAGCCATCCCTCACTTTACTGTACAGATGCAGGTCTCCCTCGCTGAGTTTCAAACCCCTCAAAACATCGTCGGCCTCATCTCCCATACAATAAATCAAAGTGTTCACCTGAGTATCATCAGAGCTGGCGGCTAGGTTGCTTGCCTGTCGGAACCTCTCAAATCTCCGTATCCACTTTGTCCACTCGAGCGGCTTAGAAAAATCAAAAGGCTCCGGCGGCTGAATGTTGAACGTCGCATTTGTAGTAGCCATTCTGCTAGCTTCCTCTTCCTCTTGCGGCACGTTGTCGTTAGCCAGCTGCTCGCCTTCTTGTCCGCTAGCCAGCTCGCCGTCAGCATGTAACGTGGAATCGCTCATACAGCCTGTCGATTAGGCACATCTCTGTACTGATTTAGTTCAACAGCACTTCTGACACCATGTCGTGTTTCGTAAGTAAACGCGTGAGACAACTGTTAACTATATACCACGTACTTTATTCACCATCCAGTTCCACCATTCATTCCACTCTTCATTCCACTCTGCCCGCTTACCCACTGCGCATGCTCTCCCCTGTCTCCCCAACTCATTCCCATTGGTCTACAGCATAAGCGTCACACCATATATTAACATAACACCACAGTCACCAGCCTCCACTGACATATACATATATTTATAAAACGGATGGGTGAAATCAAGCAATCTGATTGGTTCATAGCCGTGGTATATTGAGCGTATACCACAGCTACGATTAGTAGAGCCTCATCACAGTTCGAAATGAATACGCCTGTTTCACGGTCAACATTCCAAACAGACTTTTAATTCAATCTCAAGGACATTTTATCAACTTCAAAAAAGTAATAATAATAATCCTACGCAAAGTAACCATGTAGATTCCCAATATGTGGTCTGTTTATCAAAATAAAGCCTGTTTGAAAATGTGTCGAGACGTTTTCGGAGTGCCCTGCCTGCGTCCACTACAGCCGCGCGCTGTGACAACAGCACTTGTCAGCGTTCCAAATCCGTCAATATCAAACACCATACTACAATCCGTTACAAACTAACAAACGTTTCTGAAGCTAGGTAAAAGATATGGAAATGGAAACATTTCAGGTGAATTTTGACCTCCTGGGTGGCCTAACTATGGAGGAGTGGTTAGAGTGCTCTCCAGGTAAAGTTACACATAAACGGCGACATACCGAGATAACTGACGGAGAGCTGGCCCAACTGGAGAAAGACCGAAGTGACCACAACACCGTGAAGCAGACCAAGTGGGTAGTGAAGTGCTTTGAAGACTGGTGTCAGAGTAAAGGTGTGGTCGTGGACTTTCAGACAGCGTCAAAACAGCAGTTAAATGGCATTTTGAGGGAATTTTATGCTACTGTTAGAAACGGTAAAGGCGAACAATATGGACTGAGCAGCTACATTGGTCTCCGTGCTGGACTCAACCGACACATTAACGACCCACCGCTCAGTCTGTCCTGGTGCCTCCTCAAAGACACAGAGTTCACAACTTCAAACAATGTGTTCACCGGCGTTGTCAAAATGTTGAGGAAGAAGGGACTCGACACAACAGCACATCACTCGTCCATTACAGACTCGGATTTCAATGCTATAAAGCGAATCCTAAACCCTAACACCCCAGAAGGACTCACAACAAAGTGTGGTTTGTAGTGCCGAGAGACGGGAGTCGGAGGCGGCGTATCAAATGTCACAGCTAGACGTTTATTAACAGACATGAACAAGTTGCTACCACACACTTAAAACAGGAACTAAAACTGAGTACCACCCACTTAACCCTCCGTACGGAACAATACTCCCAACTATTAGTTCCGGGGGTGAATTATGTTAACCCAACACACAAGCCCCCCCAGAATTCACCCATAGTCAAAATCCCTGTGTCGGGGAGGGACGACGATCCGACCCCGGCGGGTGCGGGACGCAGGGGCATCCGGGGCAGGGGCAGGGGCAGGGCCAGCCGGGGCCGGGGCAGGGGGAACCGGGACAGGGGCAGGGGCAGGGGCAGCTGAAGGCACCGCGACCAGGGGCGGGGGGTGGGGCATGGGGGGGCGGCCACGGCGTGGGGGCTGAGCCAGTTCCAATGGCCGGGAAACGTCCACGTGAGCGGACTTGATCCTATCAATGGAGACCGTCTCGTGTCTACCACCAACGTCCACCACCAGGGTCTTGTCCCCGTGTTGTAGGACCTTGAACGGGCCATCGTAAGGGGGGCGTAGGGGGCCGCGGTGGGCGTCGTGGCGAATGAAGACAAAGTCTGACGAGCGCAGCTCGGTGGGGACCCGGAAAGCAGGGGTACCGTGCTGTGAAGTGGGGACGGGTGCGAACACCTCAGCGGCTTCCAGTAGGGAGGAGCGCTGCCTGGCTGCAGACCAGGGGACAGTGGCATCCGGGATGAAATCCCCGGGGACTCGTAGGGTTTGGCCGTACACGAGTTCGGCAGACGAGGACTGCAAGTCCTCTTTGGGGGCACATCTGAGGCCAAGCATGACCCACGGAAGTTTGTCCACCCAGTTGCCGTCCGTCAAACTCGCGCGTAGGGCCGCCTTCATTGAGCGGTGGAACCGCTCGCACAAACCGTTAGCCTGGGGGTGATAGGCAGTAGTGCGGTGCAGCTTTACCCCCAAACCACCAGCTACAGCGTTCCACAGTTCCGAGGTAAACTGCGAGCCACGGTCAGAGGACAGGTCAGACGGGGTCCCAAAGCGCGCGACCCACGTGCCGATGAACGCACGGGCCACGTCGGAAGACGCCGTCGAGGAGAGGGGAACGGCTTCGGGCCAGCGGGTCGTCCTGTCCACCATGGTGAAAAGGTAGGTGAAGCCGTGAGAGGCGGGCAGTGGTCCCACAAGGTCGACGTTGACGTGGTCGAACCTCCTCTCAGGAACAGTGAAGGGCTCAAAAGGGGCTCTGGTATGGCGGTGTACTTTGGCGCGTTGACAGGCCACGCACGTGTCGACCCAGCCCCTTACCTCCTTCTTGAGTCCCTGCCATACGAACTTCTCAGAAACCAATTTTACGGATGGTTTCCTGCCGGGGTGGGAGAGGTTGTGTACAGCCTCAAAAACGGGCCAGCGCCAGTTCACAGGGACTAGCGGCTGCGGCTGGCCCGTAGAGAAGTCGCACAGCAGTTTTGCGCCTGAGTCACCGACTGCGACATCCTCCAAGCGTAGTCCTGTGTCCGCGTTCTTGAGGGTCTGGACCCCGTGATCGGAGGCCTGGTCCGCACTCATGCGGAGGTAGTCGAGACCCAGTTGAACGGCCCCGACGACCGCTCTGGAGAGACAGTCCGCGACCACGTTGGACTTGCCAGCGATGTGTTGGATGTCTGTGGTGTACTCAGATATGTACGAGAGCTGGCGCTGCTGGCGGGCAGACCAAGGCTCGGCCACCTTGGACATGGAGAACGTGAGGGGTTTGTGATCCACGAACGCCGTGAACTCACGGCCTTCCAGCAGGAACCGGAAGTGGCGGACTGCCAAAAAGAGGCCAAGGAGCTCCCTGTCGAACGCGCTGTATTTGCGCTCTCTGGGCGTCAACTGACGGCTGAAAAAGGCGAGCGGCTGCCAGGCGCCTGCGACCCATTGTTCGTGCACCGCGCCGACGGCGTAGTCGGACGCATCGGTGGTGATGGCAATAGGGGCCTTGGGTGACGGGTGGGCCAACATGGCGGCCTGGCTTAGGGCGGTCTTGGTGGCAATGAAGGCGGCTTCCCTCTCGGCCGTCCAGTCGATGGCCTGGTTGGGGGATTTGTCCTTCATAGCCTCGTACAGCGGGTGCATGGTGTGGGCTGCACGGTGGATGAACCGGTGATAAAAAGTCACCATTCCGAGAAACTCTCGGAGTGCTCGAGCTGTGTGTGGGCGGGGGAAGGCGGAAACGGCCTCCACCTTCGATGGAAGGGGGGCGGCCCCATCTTTGTTGATGAGATGCCCAAGGAATCGGATGGAGGGTAACCCGAACAGACACTTCGCCGGGTTAATGATCAGGCCATGTTGGCTGAGCCTCGTGAAGAGGTCTCGGAGATGTGCCAGATGCTCTTCCACCGAGGAGCTGGCAATGAGGATGTCGTCCAAATAGACGAATAGGAATGGCATTTCCCTGAGCGTCGAATCCATTAGCCGCTGAAAGGACTGGGCCGCATTCTTAAGTCCAAACGGCATGCGTAGGAATTCGAATAGCCCGAACGGCGTGATCACCGCCGTTTTGGGAATGTCTGAAGGGTGCACGGAGACTTGGTGGTATCCACGCACTAGGTCCACCTTTGAGAAAACCAGCTTACCCGCCAGATGCGCAGAGAAGTCCTGAATGTGGGGGACTGGGTAGCGGTCGGGTGTCGTAGCGTCGTTGAGGCGGCGGTAGTCGCCACACGGTCGCCATCCGCCGTCTGGTTTCGGCACGATGTGTAGCGGTGAGGCCCATGGGCTGTCTGAGCGGCGGATGATACCAAGGCGCTCCATGTTGGCGAACTCAGACTTAGCGACTGCTAGCCTGTCGGGGTTGAGCCGCCGGGCCCTAGCGTAGATGGGGGCGCCCTTGGTCTCTATGTGGTGCTCCACCCCATGCTTGGTAGTGGTGGCGGAAAATGTGGGCTGTGTCAAGCTGGGGAACTCGCTGAGCAGGCGCTGATAGTTGTCACCCTCTGAGAGTGAGCTGGAGAGCCCACCATATGTCGCCTCACCGCGGACACATGCAAGTGAGGAGAATGTCAGTGCGTCCACCAGGCGGTTGTTCTTGACGTCCACGAGCAGTCCGTGAGCACATAGGAAATCTGCACCGAGGAGGGGGAAAGAGATGTCGGCCGTGACGAATTCCCATGTAAACCGCTGACCCCCGAAACATAGGTCTACAGCTTTCGTGCCATAGGTGCGGATGGGGGTGTCGTTAGCGGACTTTAAATGTGGGCCATGACCTCCCCTGGCGGTGTCATCCACTGTCGCAGGCAGGACGCTCCTCTGAGCACCGGTGTCACAGAGGAATTTGCACCCGGAGAGAGTGTCTCTGATGAACAGTAGCTGGTTTGCTGTGCCCACGCTCATAGCCACTACAGAACGCAGGCTTTGCCGTTTCCCGCCGAGCCGTAGTTGCAAGGGGAGCGGCACCTCTTCGCCTTCGCGCCAAAGCGTGAGTGGAAATAGCACATGCCTGGGCTAGTACGGCTATCGGTGGTAGGTGGGCCCTTGTTAGCTAGCCTGTCTCTGCCAGGGGGAGTGTAATTGTGTGTCGGGGCTAGCACTTCAGGGGTAAAACGCTGGGTAGCTAGGAAGAAGCGGTCAGCCTCCTCTGCTAACTCACGGGGTTCCGTAATAGTCGTATTAGCGAGCGCCGTCTGTACATGAGCAGGCATGTGCCGAAGAAACAGTTCAATAAAAAGAAAATTTGGTTCTTCCGTACCTAGTAGGTTCAGCATCATGTCCATGTGCTGGGAAGGCTTGCTGTCTCCCAGCCCCTGAATTGCGAACAGACGTCGGGCTCGTTCCGACCGTGATAGTCCGAAGGTCCTGAGGAGGAGAGTCTTAAACGCTGTATATTTATTCAGGGCAGGGGGAGCTGTAATGAAGCCCACCGTTCTGGCTGCAGTGGAGCTCCCCAGAGCCGAGACGACATGGTAGTAGCGTGCGGCGTCGTCTGCAATCCCACGGAGGGCGAACTGCGCCTCCGTCTGTGCGAACCATGCTGCCGCGGACGTCTCCCAAAACTCCGGCAATTTGAGAATAACGGCGTTATTTGCCATGTTCGGTTCAGTCTCGGATACTTCAACGGGACTGACGTCGGGGTCACCAATGGAGTGCCGAGAGACGGGAGTCGGAGGCGGCGTATCAAATGTCACAGCTAGACGTTTATTAACAGACATGAACAAGTTGCTACCACACACTTAAAACAGGAACTAAAACTGAGTACCACCCACTTAACCCTCCGTACGGAACAATACTCCCAACTATTAGTTCCGGGGGTGAATTATGTTAACCCACCACAGGTTTGATATTCAGCTACACTTTGGGCAAGGGGAAACGAGGGGAATCGGCAGCTCAAACCCTCGTCATTCACCATAAAAACGGACGAAAACGGAGTGAAGTATGCAACGTTGACATTCAATGAGCACACAAAAAACCACAACGACCCACAGGCGAGGAACAGAGAGAGCACAAGAGGATTTATGTATGAACTGCCTGGTGATCCTCTCTGCCCTGTCTCTTCGTTGGCAAAATACCTCTCCCTCCTACCTCGGGACGCACCAGCCTTTTATCTTCACCCAAGAAGAAAAGTGAACGTTGATATCGACAGTGTTTGGTAAATAGCCTACTTAGCCTAGCCTAATGCGTAATGCATATCATTTAGATTACAACTAAATTAGGATGAAATGAAATTGTATTTATATAGCGCATTTCATAGAGGCTATAACGTTACTAAAATCTAATGAATGAATGAATGAATGAATGAATGGTCTTTATTGTCATTGCTACAGTACAGGTACCAAACAACGAAATTTAGGAGGGGTGGCTCCCCTGGTGTTAGGAAAGGAAAAAAAAAAAAAACACTTAAAAAAAAAGAAAAGAAACACAAGAAGGGAAGGAGCTGGTTTACATAAATAAAGGCTATGTACACTATCCACTATACTATACTGTACAGATAGACGACTAGGGTTGTCAGATTGCACATAGTGTTATTGCACATTTATTTAAAGTGTCGCAGTTTGCAGGCTTGAAATGTACATATTTGTGCCTCAGCACTACACCTGATTTTTTCAGTCCAGCAGCTGCCATCAATCCGTCCAGACTGTCCAGGGCCCAGAACCTAGGTCTTTGCTGTGTTCAGGGCCTGGACGGCCCTGTGGTAGAAGCTGTTCTTCAGTCTGTTTGTCCTTGCGGCCATGGTCCTGAACCGCCTTTTCGAGGGCAGCCGGGTAAAGTGTTTGTACCCAGGGTGGGTTGGGTCCCTGGAGATCTTGGAGGCCTTCCTGAGACAGCGTGTGTTGTACAGCTCTTCCAGAGAGGGGAGGGGGGCGCCGGTGATCTTCTGGGCTGTTCTCTCTCTCTGTAGCGCATTTCTCTCCGCGGTTGTGCAGCTGGAGAACCAGTTGCAGATGCCGTAGGTGAGGATGCTCTCCACTGCGCCGCGGTAGAAGGTCACCAGTATCTCCTGCTTGCTGTGTTCCTTCCTGAGGACTCTCAGGATGTATAGCCGCTGTTGTGCCTTCTTGATGGTGGCTTTTGTGTTGTCCTTCCAGGTCAGGTCATCCTGCATGTGCACCCCCAGGAATCGGAGGGTTGAGACTCTCTCCACGCTCTCTCCGTCGATGAGCAGGGGCTGGATCTCGGACTTTTTCCTCCTGAAGTCTATGATGATTTCCTGGGTCTTTGACTTGTTCAGCAGCAGGTTGTTAACCTTGCACAGCTTGCTCAGTTGCTCTACCTCATCCCTGTACGCCGTCTCGTCCCCCCCCGAGATGCATCCCACCACGGTGGTGTCGTCTGCAAACTTTACGATGGAGTTGCTGGGGTGGACGGGGGTGAAGTCGTAGGTGTAGAGGTTGTAGAGGATGGGGCTTAGCACGCAGCCCTGGGGGGACCCAGTGCTGAGTCTGAGGGCTGTGGAGATGTGGGGGCCCACCCGCACCCTCTGGGGGCGGTCGGTCAGGAAGTCCTTGATCCATGCACATATAGAGTGTGATAGACCCAGGTCTAGTAGTTTGGTCACTAGCCTGTCTGGAAGGATGGTGTTGAAGGCGGAGCTGAAGTCCACAAAGAGCAGTCTCGCGTAGCTGTTTCCCCTCTCCAGGTGGGATAGAGTGGCGTGGAGAGTCGTCGCGATGGCATCCTCTGTGGACCTGTGGGCTCTGTAGGCGAACTGGTATGGATCCAGGTTGGGCGGGAGGCGTGTGAGTATGTGGGCCCGGACTAGTTTCTCGAAGCACTTCATGATGATTGGTGTGAGTGCCACCGGGCGGTAGTCGTTTAGGCAGCTCACCGTGCTTTTCTTCGGGACTGGGATGATAGTTGAGGTTTTCAGGCAGGGTGGGATGGTGGCCTGGGACAGGGACTGGTTGAAGATGTTGGTGAAAACCCCGGCCAGCTGGTCGGCGCAGTCCCTCAGCACCCGTCCCAGGACGCCATCCGGCCCCGAGGCTTTCCTGGGGTCCACCGCGTTCAGCACGCGTCTCACTTCATGCTCTGTGAGGGTGAGGCTGCTGAGAGCTGGAGAGAGTGGTGTTTGTGTTGTGGTTACCTCCGTTTGCCCCTCGTCGACCTCGGGCGTAGAAGGTGTTCAGCTTTCCCGCCAGCAGGGGGTCGTCCTCTGCGGCTGTGAGCCTGTTGGCTCTGAAGTTTGTCATGTGCTGAACCCCCTGCCACATCCGCCTGGAGTCGTTGCTCAGGAAGCATTCCTCAATCTTCTCTCTGTGGTCTGCCTTGGCCTCTTTGATGCCGCGCTTTAGGTTAGCCCTGGTGGTGCTGTACAGCGGTGTGCTCTTCCCTGCGAAGAAGGCGTTGTCCCTCTCGTTGATCAGTTTTTGGACCTTCCCAGTCATCCATGGCTTCGTGTTGGGGTAGACCCGGACCCGTTTGTCCACGGTGACTGAGTTGGTGCTCATGCTCATATTCCTGCCATGGGGTGTCATTTAGGCAGATCTGCAGTGGAGCGGACCCTTCTGGCCAGGTTCTGACAGTCTTAGTGGTGATGGGAGCACTTTTCCCCATGGTAGTGTATGCTGGGATCAGGAGGATTGACACATGGTCAGACATGCCTAGATGAGCTAGCGGTCTAGCCTTGTAAGCACGTTTGATGTTGGTGTATACCTTGTCCAGTGTTTTTTCTCCTCTTGTTGCACATTTAACATGCTGATAGAACTTGGGTAGTACTGCCTTCAGGTCGACATGATTGAAGTCTCCTGCCACAATGTGAATTGCCTGTGGATCTGTGCTTTGTTGACCACTGATGACGTCATATAGCCGCGCCAATGCTAAGCTACCGTCTGCATTTGGTGCAATATAAACGCTTGTAATATACACTGCATTGAATTCTCTCGGTAGGTAAGTGGGTCGGCATTTAACAGTCAAGTATTCCAGGTTTGGGGAACAGTGGCTACTTACAGTTTTCGTGTTTAAGCACCAGCTATCCTTCGTAGATATTATGATGCCGCCTCCGCGAGTCTTACCGCTGAGTAGCGTGCGGTCTGCGCGGTGTAAGGTCCGTCCTTCCAAGCTAATCGCGGAGTCCAAGATAGTTTCATTTAGCCAGGTTTCAGTGAGAATAATCACACAGCTATCTCCCACGATGTTATTTTTGGCAACCTGTAGTCTCAATTCATCCATCTTATTCGTCAGGGACCTGACGTTGGATAGGAAAATACGCGGCAAAGCAGGTTTGTCTGGGCTCCTCCTTAGCCTAGCTAACAGGCCTGCCCTGCAGCCCCGTCGTTGCTTGCGGTCCTTACGCCGACGTTTGCGCCTCAGGGAAGGGACTGAGTACCAAGGTTCTCCCGGTAAACGGGCGATCTCGTGATAAATCCTTTGTTGCTTCAGGAACTCCGCTGTTACTGTCTTCTCGTTTTGCGTGCCAACTTCTAGTAAGTCGTGCCTGCTGTAGGTACTATTTCCACAACCGTTCCCTATAAGTACTAAAGTAAAAATGTACATACAAATGCACTTAAAATCAATGTTACAGGTTCACTCGAGACGAGAGCCGATGGGCGTCAATCACCTGGCTACAATGTTTCCCCGACTCTGCAAGCAAGCAGGGACGCAGAGATATACAAACCACTGCCTCCGCAGCACCACGATACAGAAGCTGTCGGATGCCGGTCTCGATACCAGAGAGATAATGACTGTTAGCGGTCACAAGTGTGAAACGTCTCTGCAAAGCTACTGGAGACCAAATCACGGGGACCGAAGAAAGTGGAGCAATATCCTCGCTGCACCCACACCCACACACAACAACACACAGGCTGCTCCACCTAACAAAAAATGCAAGCCCAGTAACGATACAAGTGCTAGTTATCCTGCACAGTTTTTTAGTGGGTGTACAATCAACGGAGACATCCAAATTAATGTAAATAAATGCTAAATTCCTATGAAATCTACAATGCTAGTAGCCTAGGCTAATGAAAAAGAATGTTAGTGTTGTTGCTTAGTGACCAACTGCAATAAGAGGAACTATTTTATTTGAGGGGAACTATTTAAGATGATTAACTCATTGACTGCCAAAGACGCCATTTGGCGTCTTATAAAATAGTAACGTTGACTGCCAAAGACGCCATTTGGCGTCTTTGTTTTTGTTTTTTTGTTTTTTCGGGGATGGCTTTATTGACGTCTTATACACCTGGTGTGTGAATTTCAGACTTGGGTGTAATGTATTTCTGCCCCAGATGGGGGCAGCAGTTCGATTTAGCTCAGATATAAAAAGCTGGAGACGGAAGTGGCGTGTTGTGGGTTGTAGAAAATGACGAAATGAATAGCGAAGACGAGAGGAGACAAGCATTATAAGCAGTTGACACTGGCACAGTGCTTGTCTGGCAGTGGATCTGCAAGGAGTGTGGTGCCGATCAGGTCAACTGCAAGCAGATCTGGTGCAGGAGATGCGCCAAATGTTGCAGATGGTGAGAACCGGAGCAACGCGCAATGCTACACTCGTGGTAGCATTGCTGGACCATCGGAGCCACATCGCCGCGACTCTTCAAACAGTTCAGAGTCGCAGGACGTAGAACCAGACCCCGACTCGTCGGACGAGATGTATGCCCAGCTTCGCGTCGGGCCGAACAACGCCCCTTAGCTGTGATATAATAAGCATATACCACGGCCTGTCGTGAGCTATTGCTTAAACGTACGTCCCCAGATGAGCTTCTCCTGTTAGTGTGCAGAGAGTTACACAAACCGCTGAGCAGCCCCCTGGGCCCTCTCCCCCATCCAATGCCTGTGTCAAATTGGAATCTTATGTTCAGCGGTATCATAAAATGTAGATTGTTAACAGCAGATGATGCTTGCGAAAGAAAGTAACAAAAAGAAAGTTTGCGAAAGAAAGTAACAAAAAGAACGTTTGCGAAAGAAAGTAACAAAAAGAAAGTTTGTTAGCATTTGTGGCGGTAATGACTAGCCCATATGATGTCATCAGACAGGAATCCAGGGCCTCACAGAAGATGTATTTGGCTCCGCTCAGCAGGTGTCCACCATCTGATAGTGTCAAAGAATGATGTACTGTTGATACTGATGTTTTTGGAAATAGGGTAACAGAACCTTCAAGACTTTTGGTTCTCAAAAATTATGATATACCCCAAATGACTAAACTCTACCCAACCAAGAGCCACACTTTTAACATCTGATTCTATCTTACAGACTGTGATTTTATCTCTCTCTCTCTCTCTATCATGTGTGTGATACAGCAGAACTCGTTAAAGAAGAACTTGTGTTCAGTGTATCTAGACACACACACACACACACACACACACACACACACATCCCTCTATCCTGCTGGTGCACACACACACACACACACACACACACGCACAGGCACAGGCACAGGCACAGGCACGGGCACACACACACACACACACACACACACACACACACACACACATCCCTCCCACCGTCCTGCTGGTGCATTAGCTTTTGTGTGCAGTGTGTGCACCCAGTCCCAGCTGAGCCCAGCCTTGGGGAAATGGCTGCGTGCTCTCTCAGGGGACGTGCCTAGAGTGGACAAATCATGCTAATTGTCTGGGTGAGAAACGGAGTGTTAGACCCAAGATGAAGGCAGAGAGGGAGGCTCTCTCCAAAGCCACAGCTGCTCCTCAACTTTTACTCCTCTGGTGTCTCCTCATTTCAGCCCAGTCAGGTAAGGGAAACTTTCATCTGTTTTTGGCCACCAAACTTGTGCTGACCTAAAGGAATGTGTAGGCTATACTGTGGGTGGGAGGCATTTGGATTGAACAAGTGTATGGCGGTTAAGGCTCTCTGCCAGAATTCATTGGCTCTAGAATTGGACATTTCTGGATGTTTATTCAGGTTTTCTTTTCTATTTATGGTAATCTAATACATTATTCCTACTGTTGGTGGTAAATTAATATTATGTAAATACATGTATCTGTTTAAGTGGAAAAATGTTTCAATTAACTTTCTTAGTTAAGCAGCAACAATTAGAAGCTACATCATGAGCAATTCTGAATTCAAATGTTACTAATGATTGCATTTACTAATTTGATTACATTTACTAATTTGATTACATTTACTAATTTGATTACATTTACTAATTTGATTACATTCAAATTCGCCACAAATATGCTACAATTACAATATACATTTCTTGTATCATAGATTACATCTTACAGTAAGTCAAAGGGGAAACCTTTTCTGAGACTAATCCAAGAGTCTAAGCATAATTCAAAAGTAATGTATTGCATAAATAAACATCAGTGGCATATGTAGATGTAGAACGATTGATGTAGGCCCTCTGTAGATATGATGTTTGGCAGACAATGACATAGTTTATAGTAAGAGCTACTGTATCAATGCTGATGGTTCATAACAATAAAAAAAAGCACTTTGAGCTGCAACATTTGCAGGAAAAGTGCTATACAAATAAAGGTGATTTATTATTATTATTATTATTATTATTTTATTTTTTTTAAATTATTATTATTATCACAATGAGGTCTGACCTCTGGAGAGCCATGTGGGACACTGGGGATCAGTAGGTGAGCCATCAGTATGCATAGTGTCAGTGATGCCATGGAGCCAAGCTGCACCCTAACCACAGCACAGTCAGAGGATCCTCCAAGCTGAGAGGATTATGTTTACTTCCTGAATGACCTCCAGTAGACATTTTGAGGTTCCAGACAAAACAAAGGAGCTATATGAGGACTTGATATACAAGCACAATTCTAAATCGGTGAGTGATTGATGAGTGAGTTTAATTTTCGTCGACTTGGTTATTTTCAAGGTGCGGTTATGTCTTGTCACTGCGGTTGTGTTGTGAGTCGGTCAGCAGCACCATCACTGTGGGGCCCTCTGTCTACGCTTCAGCCAATCAGGGAGCTTGTGTTCTCTGAGTGCTCTTTTCATGGGCTGCCAGGGAGGAAACGGGGCCAAACAATCCCAGCTTTTGTTAAGATTTCCTCCAGAGCCGTCCCTTGAGACTGTGAGCCGTTGCCACGGCGATGCGGAACTACCATGAAGGCATCGCCGCCCACCTCAACAGCCAACAGCGCTAGCTACAGCACTGGCACTCACTTTTGGCCCCACAGTCTGATCACATTATTGTTCTTCCCAGAGAACAGCCTGGGGGTCAATGAACTCTGAGAAAGCTGATATGCTAGCATTAGAGTAACGCGTGGAGGTAGGCCTGAACTAGAGGGCTAACGGTTGATTAACATACGTCCTTGGATTCACCTGCTGATGATGTCACGCCTGCCAGCCACTTAATGCTTGAATACAAAACATTCCAATCAATTTAAAGGTTTAAGTTGCTTTTTTTTCCATCAGAAAGTGGAAGTGTCTGTGGGTTCAGAAAGTTGGCCACACTTCAAGTGATACACATAGCGACACAAATGATGAACGCATTTAATTTACATGTAAAGAAAGACTGACCGTGAACCAGATATTGCTTAAAAAAATAACTTTCATGAAGCAACATTATTGTGTATGATTCAAGGTTGAATGGAGAAAAAACAAAAACAGCGAGGAATTTAGTCACACCCCCCCTCATGTGTTCAGGTGTTGAGGGGGTCAACATCTCCAGCCCAGGCTCTCTGATCCGGGGTATGTTAGGAGGGGAAGCGCTTCTCTCCGTCCGCTACAGCAGCATCAGCCCCGACGCTCCTGTCATCAAGTGGCAGCTGAAGAGGGACAAGCCCGTCACCGTGGTCCAGTCCATCGGCACCGAAATCATCGGGAACCTGCGGCCCGAGTACAGGGACCGCATCCTGGTGTTTGAGAATGGAACCCTCCTGCTCCACAACCTCAAGCTGTCTGACGAGGGAACCTACGACGTGGAGATATCCATCACCGATGATACCTTCACTGGAGAGGGCAGTATCGACCTTACTGTGGATGGTATGTGGCACACGATAAACTCACAATCATATTTTTTCACGTCTATATTTGTATGACTGAGAGCCAAAGAGAGAGAGAGAGAGAGAGAGAGAGCAGGAAGCGTAGTGTCTGACCATTGGTTAACTCAAATAAAATATCTACTGTAAGTACAATACTTCATTCAAAAGGTACTCTAGTCAAAGTAAACATATTTACATTCAAAGCTACTTGAACACAAATCCTTGAAAAATCTACTTAGTTACAGTAACTACAGCTTACCACCTCAGACACAATGGTGATGGTGGTCCACAGTGTTCCTTGTGTGGTAAGATATTGTCATGAAGAGGTTCTCTGGGTACCGTATGTTCCTGTTCTGTCCTGCCCTAAATTGTTGATGCAGCACAGATAGTTGTTCATTTTCTTCTGAATGCAGTACCAAAAACTATTACCGTATTTTCCGCACTATAAGGCGCACCGGATTATAAGGCACCTTCAATGAATGGCCTATTTTAGAACTGTTTTCATATATAGGGCGCACCGGATTATAAGGCGCATAGAATAGAATATAGAATACTGCAGTCAAACGTTTGACTGGGGTTGCGTTACGCCCAAGCTCCACCTACTGCGTTGCGTCACCTCTCCATCGGTGTTGTGTCAACTTCCCGTTGTCCATGCTCCACCTGAGCGTTGTCACCGTCAACGTTCTACCTGCTCCACTGTCAAAAATATATATTTTTCCACCTCAAGTATCAGCCGTTCGTCATCCATTTTTGCAACAAGCGTCAAGGACCTGCGGTGATTCACAGCTGACTCGCGTGAATAGCAATTCGCAATAGCTGCGACCACGAGATATAGAGTAGTTAGCTACAAGCATTTTCAATCTGCTATTATCTCTATTAGTGGATTAACCGCTGTGGTGATTTAACAGCTGATAAAAAATACATCAAGTAGACTACAAACAGAGCAAAACAACACCAGAAAACAACCAATAGGCTATACAATTATAACCAACAACCAATATGTGACAGCTCCTGGTGAAATGTGCAACGTAATTTTTCAGTTTTTACACATGCTTAAACTACAGATGGTAAGCTTTCAAATTATGTGTCATACATTCAAATCAGAGAAAGATTGAACACGACAGGCGTATTTGAATGTTGGTTCACCTCAAACACTGAATGGGAGAAAAGTGACTCTGAACGCAGCCCCAGCTATGAACGCAGCCACAGCTACGAACGCTCCTAACAAAACACATCGCTACGAAGGTAGAGGGCTGCAAGGGAATTTTTCCTGGCTACATAGTATACAGGTTTTTTACTTTTGCCTGCTCGCGGCTCTGTCAGTATTGATTGATTGATTGACTGATTGACTGAACATTTTCATTGTGTGAAGCGCATTGAGTTGCATCTTGTAGGAAATGCGCTATACAAATAAAATTTGATTTGATTTGATTTGAAGGTCTCAACTGTATTTTAATAACATGACAACATACTGGGAGAACATCGACATGCTAAAAACACATAACTACACATAACTAGATGAACACACAGTTCTTGCTTTTGAACACGAGCTAAAACGAAAGTATGTTTACAAGTCAACCCTCCCTTACCGGTAGCCTCCGGCAAACGAGAATAATGAATCCAATACACAAATTATAAGTGTTTAGTGATCGTTAAACTGTTGTTTATTATATCGAGTGGGTACTTTAAAACTTCAAGTTGAAAGCACCAAGAAGGACCGCCTCGAAATTCATCGATGTTCATGTCCCGTGCTCGCGCTGTTGCCTTCATTCGAATAGTGACTGTAGAGACGCTTCTACTTGGTGTTTACTGATTACCGTAATGCTGCAAGCGGTGCGGCTTTGTAGTTTACCAGTCGTACTGAAACATTTTGACAGAGCGCCTTGAGCGCCGTGTACAACCAGTATGGATCAACAAATTAACCAATTGATCCATATATAAGGCGCTCCGGGTTATAAGGCGCACCGTTTTTTTTGAAAATTAAAGGCTTTTAAGTGCGCCTTATAGTGCGGAAAATACGGTATGAGCATACACTGATAATATCCTCTAAGGACATGAAGTCTTCACTTTGAGTTGAAGGCACTTCACCGGTGACCATCCTGACCGCTCCCTGCCTCTCCACAGAGCCTATATCCAGACCCTACATCCACATGGAAGCATCCTCGGTACTGGAGCTCACGGAGCACTTTACCCTCAACTGCTCCCATGACAATGGAACCAAGACCACCTACAGCTGGCTCAAAGGTGGTAAAGCACTGACCAATGAGTCGCGCCTGCTGCTGTCACCTGACCAGAAGCTCTTGACCATCAGGCGGGTGCTGATGGTCGATGATGACATCTACAGCTGCACAGTGGAGAACCCTATTGGCAGCATGAAGAGCCTGCCCATCAAACTCACTGTCTACAGTAGGTGGAGGGACTGTTTGTTGCCTTAACTACATGGGGGGGGTATCACAGACTTGAACCAATGACCAGGGTAGAGTCTCAGATATGCATGGCTCAGATGTATGGAGCATGAGCCAACATGGTGTGCAACAACATAATGGTGGCAAATATGGTAAAGCTCATGTGTGAATTCTGTGGGGTTCCTCCCTCTACCTGGCAGGGGTTCATGCCTGTAAGGGTACCCCTCATCATTTCCCAAGCCTGGGCTCAGTTAACACTGAGGAAGGGGTGCAAGTTATGAAAAGGTAAAAATAGAGAAGAAAAAAAGGAAAAACGCACCCCATAGGGAAAAAAAGTCATCTTTAATGTAGCAGAAAACCCATCAGGAATGGGAGGACCGGGACATGATCACATGATCACAACTACTATGTTCAAAGAGTGTGTGGGTAGACGGGGGAAGAAGCACATACAGTCAATTTTGCTTGAACATGCTTTAAACCAGCACTGTGCTGTTTGTTTCCCCATTCCCTGGTGTGACCCTAAGATGGTCTCTTCACAGGGAGGAGCTCCCTTTACATCATTCTCTCCACTGGGGGCATTTTCCTCCTCATCACCCTGGTAACGGTGTGCGCCTGCTGGAAGCCTTCCAAAAAGTAAGAACTCATTGTTGCTGATCCTTTTTTGCAGATGTTTCTGTGTGCTTTCATGTCCGTGCTGCGGCCCTTTGGGATAGAGTACAGTAAAGAGGATTTGTTAATTGCCCCGTTAACATAATTGTCTCCTCCGTATGATACAGTTCATTGAGTAATGGTGCGTGAATGATCATTTGGAAAGTACAAATATGTAATGTATCCACTAAGTGATTTACTCTTTTCCCCACTTTTCTGTTTTCTAGGCCAAAACGACCTATTAGAAAGCCCCTCTCAAGGCTAGACCACTATGTACATTCACCAATGAACCATGCAGGTATGGAACTTAGTTATAACTCTTTACAACTCTTTACAATGTCTTAATCAGTACTCCTGGATGGGCTCAATAACACACACCCTTCTCCCCATCTGTTTTAATTTGATATGTCTGATCAGTTATTCATAATACAGTAAACTGCATATTTCTATAGAAACCCTTTTTTTCTCTCTTGAAAGTAACTAAATAGTGTTCACATATTTGTTGACAAATTGATAAGGGACTGTGGAGTGTATATGGTGAGTAGTTTGCGTATGGTCATTTAGGTAGAAATGAGGAAAATAGGGAGTGAGTGAGTTTTCATCTAATGGCCATGTTAAATGACAATGGTTGTTGTAGTCGTAGTTCAACAATGGTTGTTTATTTCTATACAGTTGACATTTTGCCCAAAATGACAGAACATGAACGCAAGAATCCAGTGGCGCTCTACATCCTTAAAGAAACGGTACAGTCCTGTCATCAAACAGACAAAAACAGTCATTGTTTTATTATTACTACTACACTGCACCCTTATGCACGACTACCGTCAGTATTACTTCATTGTTTTATTATAAAGTATTGTTGATTTATTGACTGTTGTTGTACAAGGAGCTAGATTCAAAAAGCATTTCACTTCATCATTTACGGCTACGTGACCGATACAATTAGATTTGATTTGAACAGTCCCGAGAATGCCTAAAAATACTCACACTTTGATCAATTCAGTTATTAAAGAAATGCCCAGACATACTGACACAGGCTAGTAGAGGCTAATATTCAGCCTTCCTACAAGCCATTACAAACTGTTAGAATGTCATATATATAAAATGTCATATACTGTACAATGTACTGTGACTTCATGCCTGAGGTGATGTGGACCTGTTCAGAGAGCATGTGAGTATTGACTTGGTTTGTTTCATCTTAGGATTCCCCTACGAGTGACCATGAGTCCTCCCGCATCCTGGGCTCCCCTCTTGAACCAGGCAGTCCCCCGAGCTACAGCAGCTCTCTGCCCCCGTCCTCCCGCTCCCCTGAACCCCCTGCCCGCTCCTCTCGCAGGTACCCCCGCACCCCTGTCAGCTCCCCCCCTACACAGCACAACAAGGTACAAGGCAAAGCAAGTCCCTCCCCACCACGCACGCGGAGCTCAGGGCGGGTGTCTGGCCGCGTCCCAGTGGGCATAACTCCTGTCCGTCAGATGGAAGAGCCCGCCCCCAAACCGGAGACCAACGGTACCACTCAGGCCTGACGATCCTGATGTACACAGGTGGCGTCGCTCCTCGGCCCCCCAGACCCAGCCACCCCTGGGAGCTCCCGGTGCTCCAGACGGCCAGTCCACTACTTCCTCCCTCCATACCGTGATCATGCTGCACAGAGATCTTTTCATTTTTAAATTTAATTTTCATACACTGTGTGAAGTTCACATAGTGACTATATGTACAGTATGTGTGTACGTATGTTTTTATGATCTTAAGACTTTTTAGTACAGTAATGTTTGTCTCAGAGCCCAACGCAGCACTTAAAGCTCTCTCCTCAACGGACTTGTAAATACACTGCCATCATCCACACATTCTTTATAGACCAGTTTGAAGTTGTAGTTGAAGTTGAGGAGTCAGCCCCAATCTGGCTTTGATCAGATGAGTTAAACATACATGTTATTTTTTTAATCTCATGTAATTTATCTTTTTAATTGGACAATGTATGAACATCTTTGTTTAAAGATACCCTTTATTCATACATTCGTATATTTGTATTGTGTGAGTGTTCGGAATTGAACTAATAATGTCTGCTCTTGGTTTTATATAATACAATTTCCTTTGTATAGATTCATAAAATTGTTAAGAAAATCAAAGGATACATTGCACATATCAGTAGAGATGTTAAATAAATAAAGAAAAGAGAAGGAATTAATTATGTCATTTGAAAATCTGTTTCACTCAATGTTTTGCAGGTACATTCATAAAATAAAATAAATAAAAAGTAATTATGGTATCAGTTTGCATTATGGTCTTGCTTACATGCATTTGTGTCAATTATCCATTTAGCAATGTCTGAAGTTTAAGTTTTAATAACCTTGAATCAAAAAATGCATCCACATTTTTACAACATCAATGCAATGTCTTAATCTGGATGAACAGAGAATGTTTGTACACAGAAATAAATGGAACGAGACATACTTTCATGGCAGTACAGTACAAGCCTTATGTAACTGTGGCTCTCTTTGTAAATTCTCTTCATACTGTTCTCACACACAGGGAATGTGTTTGCTGATTCACATGAGAGTACAATAGTACTTGTGTTCAGTAACTACATGGCTGTGCAGCTCAGGCATTGAAACAGAAAGAAGCGATTCATCTGCCTATCCCAACATATACATTCAGACTGGAGATAGTTACACAATCTGGTTACAGAACAGTGACAGATTATCACGTGTGGATAACAATTACATGTTGTTATGTCTTCTCACAAGAAAAGTATGTCACTCCATGTTCCTTGACATTTTCCATGTACAACTTTTCCACCAATCATGCTTGTTACAGAGGCACATTCATATTAGGAGGAGAGAGAGGTTGATAATATTTCTCAAATATTGGATATACAGTGGGATGCAAAAAGCTGTGCACCTCTGGTTTAAATGTCTGTTACAATTAATCTCCAAGGGATTGAAAGCAAACCTGAACACTAAATGCTACAAAGTTAATGACACCTTTCTGCAAAAAACTAAAAAAAGGTTTCTTTTTCTTTTCATTTTCCATTTTTGAAATGATAAAAAAGGAAAAGGGCCCTGTGGAAAAGTTTGGGAACCCTTTTGGATTATTCTTTGTTACCTTTTGAGACGATGATTACTCAGGCCCAGACCAAGGTGATTTACTCATTAGGGCTTCAATGAGTCAGGTGAATATAATTCCAGGGTTGAACTATATATTCTGAAGTAACTCCATGCCTTCTAAAGTATTTGACTGCGGTGGCTGTTGTGTCTGGTGTTAAAAACCATGGGTTCCTCTAAACAGATGTCCAAGGATGTCAGAATCAAGATAGTTCACTTCCAACATACGATTTCCACTGTCAGAAACATCATCAGAAAATGGAAAATAAATTCAAGTCAAGGCAAGATCTGGAAGACCAAGAAAAATGTCAGATAGAATGGCCCGAGATCTGGTGAGAAATGCTCAGAAGAACCCATTATCAGTGCAAAAGAGCAGCAAAAAAGAGTAACAGACACTGTTCTAGTTGTTCACAGGACAACAATACAGTGTACCGCAACAAAGACCTACATGGCAGAGTTGCCAGAAAGAAGCCTTTCCTACGACCTCAACACAAAATTAAGCGTCTGAAGTATGCAAAAGAAAATCTTGAGAAACCTGAAGCCTATTGGAACAATGTGCTTTGGACTGACGAAACCAAAATGTTACTTTTTAGCCACAACCAAAGAAGGTATGTTTGGAGAAAAAAGGGTGAAGCATTTGTAGTGGTGAGGGGGATCCATTATGCTTTGGGGTTGTGTAGCAGCTGGGGGCACAGGCAATTATTGTGCGGGTGGAAGGAAGAATGGATTCCACCAACTATCAAGACATTCTAGAGGCTAACGTTCGAAGGTCAGTCCAGAAATGACCCGAAGCCTACCTCAAAATCAACCATGAAGTACCTCCAGGAAAGACAGATGAAGGTTTTGGAATGGCCATCACAGTCCCCAGACTTGAATATTATTGAAAATCTGTGGAGAGTTCTCAAACATGCCGTGCATGCAAGAAGGCCAAATAATATTTAGGAGCTAGATGTGTTCTGCCAGGAAGAATGGGGAAGAATTCCAAAAACTAAAATTGAAAGACTCTTAGCTGGCTACAGGGGGTTCCCAAATGTTTGCACAAGGCCCTTTTTCTTGTTTTATTATTTTGAAACTATAAAAAGTTGAAAATAAAAATTAAATCCATTGCTTTAAAATGTGATGAAATGTGTCATGTTTAACTTTGTACCATTTAGAGGTTAGTTTTGCTTCTTTTCACTTAGATATTAATTGTAAAAGGCATTTTGACTAGGTGTGCCCACATTTCGTACCCCACTGTAACTGATATTGTCTTTGATAATGGACCTGCATGCCAGACTGGTCACCACCAGAGGGCGCACTATCCAAAGTAATACTGTCCTGTTGAAAGTGCAGAGGATGGTAATTGTAATGTTATTCCCTATGTTTGGTAAGTAACACTCAAAACGGAAGATACAAATACACATTTGGCAATGTCAGCTTACCAAATGGGAAACAATAATGTCTATCTCTTTAAGGCTTTTTAAGACCAGGGAACCCTGGCAATCAGTAACTTATCCAGTAATGTTTGTATACATTGTGCATAGATGCCAATGGGAGACTTCTGCAAATACTCAAGGTGTTATGGATGGATCGGTTAGATTTCAGTCTCAAAATCATCATTCACACAGTAGGTAAACACCCACATCTGGTGGCTAGTTGTTGCCTTCATGATACACTTACCAACTTTTTGTCTGAGAAATCCATAAACTATTTTGTTATTTGCACTAACTTGACCCATACACCCCATCTCTCCCTTGCAACCTTACACCCATATTGAATAGTTAAAGGTAGAAAGTGCCATTAGGTGCGATTTAGCCACTAAACTGAGTCACTTGTAAGCCACTTCTACATGTCACAGCATACTGTAGATGTAGAGGCCTTAGATTACTTCATTATAGTCAAGGACAAAGTGAAGGAAATAGACAAAATCTATGAGACATAGAGTACATCATCTTTTTATCTGTGTGAATAATTACCACATGATAACTTTTACTCAACAACATCAAGTTAATATAGCTGCGAGCAGCCATGCCATGCATCTAAGCTGTGCCACAATATCGCAATGCATTTCACAGGGCACCAACAGACCTATTGGAAAAGTGTCCGATACAGTGCTTTGTTAGCGTTTCCTGTCATTTTGAAAAATGTGAGAAATGCTTATGTGTTCTGGGGCCTCATTTATAAAAAAAAGTACTTGAACGTCATCTTTGACTTTCACGTAACCACATTTTTCTAAACGGACGTAAGCATTATTTATAAAACGGGCTGAGATGGTTTAAAGTTGCGTACGTGCTTCCTTCTATAAATACCAACGCAGGTAAAATGAACGCAGGTGAATGAGGCTTCATAGCTTTCATGTGACGTCACAGCATAGTGGAAACGCCCACCTGACGGGCAAAAGGCACTGCCCGTGAAGTTGCAGAGCACCAGGAAACACAGTAGCATTGGTTAGAAAACAATCATGCCAGATAGTTGCTGTGCAATCGGGTGTACAAACCGGCGAGGAGATAGGCAGAGACTCACCAGAGATTCATGCTTGGCCATGATAAGTGTGAGATGTGTGTTGTGTTGTGGTATGTGCTCTTGTGGACGTAACTAATGAGTGACTATACATACGCATCCAATGTCCTTCCAAACGAGCAGTTTTGCTTCGTCTCAAACACAACATGAAAGGTATGTCCAACTTGGCGAACGTTTCCCAGTGTTTCCAATTTGCGCGAGTTCCTCAACTTGCGAGAGTTTTTCAACTTAATGTGATGGCTATCATGTCTATCAAATTATCAAATTAGCCATCGTCCTGGCATGAGTGGGTGTTGGTTTCAACGCACCTGTTTGTTTGTAGTTCCTCCGTTTGCAACAAAGACTCTGGACCTTTCCATGAATTGAAGTGGTCTTGTAATCCAAAGTCCAAATAAAAGTAACAAACGAAAGTAATATAATATATTATGTTGGTGTGGTGTGGTATGTATGCGTATGTAAATGTTTGTTTGTATGTGTGTCACTTCTGGGTCGGGCCTATCCCCGATCGGAATTCAAAAGCAAAGTTATCAAACAAAGTTGTCAAACAAAATAACTTGTATCAAACCAAAACGTGTATCAAACAAAACAATACATCTTTTCTAATGTGGTGGTGGTTTATCGTGATGGTTGAAAAACGGTGTCGCACCCTCACGTGTCAGGACTCATCAAGCCCAAGCAAGGAGTACTTTAAATCAATGAAACGAAAATATGATTGAACATGACTGACTGGTTGATATTAAACTGGTTTAAATGATTATTGACACAATTAATGTATGGATTGTCATTCGATGTTGTCTCTCTGTTTTTGTTGTAGCTAATTATGCATTCAGTATTAGATGTGTGTGCAATGTGAGATTACAAATAAATTGCACTACTCGAACCAATGATTAATTAGTCTGTTCTCATTTATGTTGACCATCGTGTAAGGGTTTGAGTCAATAACATTTCACTTGAATATGCATGCCTACACATTATTCCTAGTGCCTGTTAGCTGCGACGTTTGCAGGAAAAGTGCTATACAAATAAATGTTATTATTATATTATTATTATCGACATCGAAGCTTACACTTATTCAACGTCTATGCGTTTTACTCAAGTGTTTTTTTTCCGTCTTTTTTTTTTTAAATGTCTTTTTGTTATCAGGATGGGCTATTTAGTCCTTGGGCCAAACCCCCAAATTGAACATTTCACTACCAAATTCTGGGCAAATCCTAGATGTGATTTTCTTATTCCTATACATCCCTAGATTATGTTTTGATATGATAGACCTTTTGGATTGGCAGCTTATTAGTAGTTATCACCTCGTAAAGGTACGGAGTGCTTTTTTCAAAACCGGAGTTTTGCCTAGAAATGTCCCCTGCCATATCCTGCTCCCCTTCGCATGATTCGCGCCTAGCTGTGCTGTGATTGTGATAGAGACATGAGCCCTTTCATGTTCTTTATGCGCCTGAGTCTCCTAAACACGTAGAGACAAACCCCGAGTCGATCAATGATTCCTACGATGAGCTATGGTAACTTTACCGCACCTACCCCCTACCGATGAATGCCTAATTTTTGCGGTTTTCCGGAGGTATTGTGCGGTAGGTGCGGGAAAGTTACCATAGCTCAGCGTAGGAAGCTCTGATCGACTCGGGGTTGGTCTCTACTTGTTCAGGAGACCCAGGCGCATAAAGCTAACCTGGCTCATGTTTCTATCACAAGCACAGCCCGAGCTATGCGCTACTGACGCGAAGGGGAGCAGAATATGGCCGGGGACTTTTTGATGGGTAAAACATTTTACCTAATAGATATCACCATGAAACTTCCCCAGTTGATTACTTACATTGAGACAATAATTTTTTGTATTACAAGTTTTCAGAAATGTTCTGTTTAAATATGCAAATGATGTATTATCTACTTAAAATATGAGTTAATTTGCATATCTTTAAAGAACATTTGGACCACAGATTGGATAAAGACAGTAATTAATTACTATACATCCCTAGAATATTATTTGATGTGATAGACCTTGTTGGACCTTGTTGTTAGTAGTTTAATACCTTATCCCCTCTTAAAGTATGGACTGCTGTCATTTAAAATGTGTGTTAGCCTACGTTCTGTACGGGAGTGGACCCGAATGCAGGACACTGAGGCGGAGGCAAATGAACAGTTACATTTATTTAGCCCACAAGGCAGTGAAAGCTGTAGGTGTATGGAGTCCGGTGGTAGGTGTGGTCCAAAATTGGGAGATGTTTTCTGATTTCTGCCGCCCTCAACAAAGTTCTCCATAAGTCCAGGTTTTGGGGTGACACCAGGTTTGAGTTGGAGTCATCATCAGAGCAGTGGATGATGCTGTCCATAATCAGAGCAGTGGATGATGCTGTCCATGATCAGAGCAGTGGGTGATGCTGTCCATGATCAGAGCAGTGGGTGATGCTGTCCATGATCAGAGCAGTGGATGATGCTGTCCATGACAGAGCAGTGGATGATGCTGTCCATGATCAGAGCAGTGGATGATGCTGTCCATGATCAGAGCAGTGGATGATGCTGTCCATGACAGAGCAGTGGATGATGCTGTCCATGATCAGAGCAGTGGATGATGCTGTCCATCATCAGAGCAGTGGATGATGCTGTCCATGATCAGAGCAGTGGATGATGCTGTCCATGATCAGAGCAGTGGATGATGCTGTCCATCATCAGAGCAGTGGATGATGCTGTCCATGCCGCTTTCTTGGCAGGTTGCTGCTGCATTCACCTGAAGTTGGATCCATCATTAGACTTACACTTACTGCTGATGATGTGGGTCTCTGAAATAGAGGAATACATCTAGTTTGACATTAAATTACCAACCTTATTCTAAACTAAAATATTGTCAGGGTGCAGTAATTGGGGCAGATCTCATTACAACTTAGAGGGGCTACAAACAAGGAATCTTCTGTAAATGTAATGTAAATTAAGTTACATTAATATTACTACAATATAAAACCCTGTCTCAAGCCTGGGTACACAACAGGCTACTTTGCTAGTTTAGCTAGCTAACTAAAGTGTTATTAACTATAAATAATAATAATGCATTTTATTTGTATTGCACTTTTCATTCAAAAGAATTTCAGAGTGCTACAGAGTAAAAAAAACTAAAACATAATAAGTTAAAAACATAGTAAAACAACTCAAAATAAATCACAAAAATGAACACAGTTCAACAGTCAAAGGCCTGTCTTAAAAGAGTCCAGGCTCTGTACTGCCCATAGCTGGCTAGGAAGGCTGTTCCACAGGCTCTGTACTGCCCTTAGCTGGCTAGGAAGGCTGTTGCACAGGCTCTGTACTGCCCTTAGCTGGCTAGGAAGGCTGTTCCACAGGCTCTGTACTGCCCTTAGCTGGCTAGGAAGGCTGTTCCACAGGCGCTGTACTGCCCTTAGCTGGCTAGGAAGGCTGTTGCACAGGCTCTGTACTGCCCTTAGCTGGCTAGGAAGGCTGTTCCACAGGCACGGCAGAGCCGAACAGAAGGCTCGGTCCCCCATGGTGCGGAGCCTGGTATTGGGGACCTGGAGGAGCAAACTGTTTGAAGACCTGAGGGTGCGGGTGGAGGTTTGTGGAGTGATGAGTTCTTGTAGATAGGGAGGTGCGTGTCCGTTGATGCATTTGTGGGTGAGAAGAAGGACTTTGTAGTCAACCCTGAATGAGACAGGGAGCCAGTGTAGTGAGTGTAGAACAGGGGAGTATGTGCTTGTATTTGTGGACTCTCATCAGGATCCTGGCAGCGCTGTTCTGGATGTATGGCAGCTTCTGTATGCTTTTGCCAGGAATCCCGATGAAGAGCATTGCATTTATTCATGCATTGAATATTGCAGTAGTCAAAGGCATGGACAAGTTCTCTGCATCTGACAGGGTTAGAGTGGGACGGAGTTTGGAAATATTTCTGAGATGATAGAAGGAGGTTTTGCACAGGTGTTTTATTTGGTCACTGAAGGTCAGGTGAGGGTCAAATCTAACCCCCAGATTTGAAACTGAGGAGGAGAAGAGGATGACTTGACCCTCGAAGGTGAGCTGTGATATGGGCGAAGACTGAACCTGGTGTGGGGTGCCAACAAGACGAGCTTCGGATTTGTTACTGTTTAACTGAAGGAAGTTGTTGTTCATCCATGCCTTTATCTCCTCAAGACAGGTGGTGAGACATGACATGGCTGCAGAGGGGCTTGGGGTAGTTTTAATGTAGAGCTGTGTGTCATCAGCATAACAATGGAAAGACATCCCATATCTGGTGATGACACGACCGAGGGGGAGCATGTAGGTGATGAAGAGGATGGGGCCGAAAACCGACCCCTGTGGAACACCACAGGTAACAGGGAGAAGTCTGGACTTGCATCCTCCCAGTGAGACGTATTCAGTCCTGCCAGAGAGATAGGACTGAAACCACTTCAGTGCAGAGTCTGAGAGTCCAATGGTGGTGTGGAGGCGCTCTAGGAGGATAGTGTGATCCACCATGTCAAATGCTGCTGTCAGGTCCAGGAGGATGTCATTAGCAGTTCATTCGTCACCCTTAGCATAGCCGTTTCTGTACTCTGTGGGCTGAGCGAAAGCCTGACTGAAATCTTTCAAACAGGTTGTTGTGTTTGAGGTGATCCTGGAGTTGGGAAGCAACTTCCTTCACTAGCACCTTGGACAGGAAGGCAAGGTTGGTGTATGACTTGAGCAGAGCAGTGGGAATGGGGTCCAGGGCGCAAGTGCATGATTTCATTCCTCTAAGGATTTCCATAATGTGGCTCTGTTGAACCTCTGTGAAACATGGGAGAGATGGCAAACTCCCAGGCGAGGGGTTGGTAGCAGAGGGAGACAGAGAGGAAGAGCTGGGCATCAGAGAGCGAATGTTGTTGACCTTGGATCTGAAAAAGTCAATGAAGCTGTTACATCGCTGCTCTGTAGCCTCAGTAGTGGGAGATGGTTGTGGCTTCAGGAGATGATTTATGGTAGAAAAAACTAGCTAGCTAGTTATAATAATAATAATAATAATAATAATAATAATAATAATAACTTGCATTTACATAGCACCTTTCAGGGAACCCAAGGTCGCTTCGTTATCTAACCAGTAACCAGCTATACATTACCACTAACTCTAAACTAGCTTGCTAACTTACCTCTAAATATGGATCTGGCTGGGGCTAAGTTAATTTATTTGAGGAGGTAAACACACACTTTATTTGTTTTAAGCACTTTGTTTTAGATTGTTATTCTGGAAAACTATGTAAATTAACGCATATTTTAAGTAGATAATGTATCATTTGTATATTTAAACATACAAATTCAGAAAACAATAAATGTACCCATCCATGGGTTTGACCTTTCATCTGACTCCGCCTCAGTGTCCTGCATTCGGGTCCACAAGTCCCCTGCCATATTTTGCTCCCCTTCACGTCAGTCGCGCATAGCTCGGGCTGTGCTTGTGATAGAGACATGGTCTAGCCAGGTTAGCTTTATGCGCCTGGGTCTCCTGAACACGTAGAGACCAACCCCGAGTCGATCAGAGCTTCCTACGCTGAGCTATGGTAACTTTCCCGCACCTACCGCACAATACCTCCGGAAAACCGCAAAAATTAGGCATTCATCGGTAGGGGGTAGGTGCGGTAAAGTTACCATAGCTCATCGTAGGAATCATTGATCGACTCGGGGTTGGTCTCTACGTGTTTAGGAGACTCAGGCGCATAAAGAACATGAAAAGGCTCATGTCTCTATCACAACCACACCACAGCTAGGCGCGAATCATACGAAGGGGAGCAATATATGGCAGGGGACTTTTCTAGGCAAAACTCCGGTTTTGAAAAAAGCACTCCGTACCTTTACGAGGTGATAACTACTAATAAGCTGCCAATCCAAAAGGTCTATCATATCAAAACATAATCTAGGGATGTATAGGAATAAGAAAATCACATCTAGGATTTGCCCAGAATTTGGTAGTGAAAAATGGTTTGGCCCAAGGACTAATTGCAGGGGTCGGCAATTAGGTTTGGCCTCGGGCCAATTTTTTTTTGAGCCACTAGATGGCGGGCCCGAACATAATCAAAGGCTAATTTAAGTAATTGATTGTTTAAAAATGTGACACGTTCTAATGCTTTGACTTTTCTTTCGACTGTACACATCGCTAGTCAACTAACACAGCTTGTTTTGTGAACCTGCTAACAATGTAAAGTAGTGTTCTAGTTAACTAGGTAGCTGTCCAATCCATTATGTTGCAGTATTTTGGCTTGATTAGCGAGTTTGTGTTGTGATTCTCAACAACGTTGAAACATAGTTTCACACTTTTCCATATTTTTGAATAATAAATGTGTGGACTGACGATGTAGCGTAGCCTAACTTATTCTAATAATTATGTAACATAGTTTCATTCTGATAATTATTCCCCCCTCCTCCCAGACAAGGTCACATTATTATTATTGGATTGGTTGTTTGCGTGCCGGGTGAAGTTAGCCAAACATTTAACCTGCTAGCAAGAGAAACATAATGTCACTCTCCAAAGGTCTAAAGAGGAAAGTTGACGGTGGAAACAGGGCATTTAAAGAGGAATGGACAGCGAACTATACGTTCATCCTACCTGGTTTCATCAATGCAAAGCCGTTGTGAGAGACATTTTCCGTGCTCACAATGTTCCCTTTCTATACGCGAGTCGTCCTTTTCGTCAATGAATGCGATAAAGACGCACGAGAGGAATCGATGGATGCATAAAAACCTTGAGAACTGCCTGTGGATTAAAGTGACGTCAATATCACCAGATATCAAGCAAATACTGACCGATGGGAGATGCTTTTTGTTTGCGCCGATTTTGTTTTCAATGTTTTTCAGAAAATTAAACAGAATTTGCGTTGTTACTGTTCATATGTGTGTTGCAGTCACATATACGTAAACATTACGTTTGAATGGCTTACTGAGCTCGTGTTATTTTGTTCAAACCACACACGGTATGTCGGCTATTTCAGCACCGTGACGCGTTGTCCACCTGCTTATGATTCACTCTGAGGGGTTCAGCGTCAGTGCGCTTCGGTGCACCTTGCTGCCTGATTGTCTGTCCCTGTGTCATTCACTCTCAACATGGATAAAAGTACAATAAGCATTATTCAGGTGGAGTTCGATTCTCTATTCGGACATTATAGGCGCTATATGTGGGACTGTCGGTCCGATATTATTATAAAAAAATAAAAAAAATAAAAAATAAAAAGTGGATTCGCAAAATAATCTGCTGGGCCAAATATTATTGGTGACGGGCCAGCAATGGCCCACGGGCCGCCTATTGCCGACCCCTGGGCTATTGTTTAGCAGGAGTCAGCCACCTGTTTGGGGGTGGCGTTGTGTTGTGTGTAATTAACAAGCTCTAAACGGAGATAGAACCTTATCATTCTAAACGGAGATAGAACCTTATAATTCTAAGCTCACGATACATAGCGACCCAGACGCACGCTGCTTTTTGGCCATGCTTCCAGGCGACTAGCCTACACGTGCTGTCGGAACCAAAAGTGACAAGTGCACTGTAGTGTTCAGGTAGTGTTCAGGTAGTCAGGTGTTCAGACGCGTCAGATGTGGCCAGGGACACGGCCCAGCTGACCGGGCCAGGAGACACTCACACACTCACACACTTTATAAAACTGACTCAACCTAAAAGGAGTTCGTTTCGTTTGACGGATATTCTGTATGACATTATGGAGATCACATTCACAGCCCGTCGTTTCGCCCCACTGTGGCTCGTCCTGGTGGAGTGTGTTCTCCTGTCGGCTGCGGAGGAAGGTAAGTTCATCTCCCATGGATCTATTCTAGGCCTCATTAATGAACTAATGTGTCATTAATTAAAGGACCGGTCTGTGTTCTTATTTAGAATATGGGACACATATTGGCTTGAGGCTCTGTTGAACCAAGCATTGATTGATTGATTGATTGAAAACTTTATTAGAAGATTTGCAGAAGTAGGTACATGACAGTACATATTACATACAAGGTCAACTAACAGGATAAAAACCCAAGAAAGCCACTGGCTTATTTCAATTGGGGTCCTTGATTCTCAATTCATCGTTACATGTAAGACAGACAAAGAAAAAAAAAAACTAGTACTATCTACAAGATAATACAGACAAATAACTATTACTATCTACAAGATAAAAATACATCCATCATGGGAAGAACAATACAACAAAACATCAGGTATGTACAGCGGGTAGGACAGGTGGGGACATACACCACAGGTGGGGGCGGGGGACAAAACACAAAGTATGTACAGTGGGTAGTTCGGGTCTTTTAATCTGATTTTTGATTTAGAGGGTCCAGTTACGGATTGCAGCCTCCTGTAAATGTTTTTTGAGAGTGGTTTTGAAGGTGGGCAGTGTTTTGCACTCCTTTAAGATTATAGGAAGGGCGTTCCACATTTTTACTGCATAGTTTGCAAACGAGTTTAACCCCTTGTTTGTGGTGCAACGCGGTTGAACGTGGTTCGTGGAGCTTCCTCTGGTGTTGTATGTGTGGACGTTGTTCACTTTTTGGAAGTATGTTGACAGGTACTTGGGTGTCTTTGTGGTGTAGCGTATCTTGAAGACCAGGCCCAGTGCAAGCTGCTGCACTCTGTCAACTACTCGTAGCCAATCAAGGCTCAAAAAATGAGCAGCGGTTAGATGTGTCCTAGGGTTGAGGCCTAGCAGAAGCCTAACCAGTTTATTTTGGGCTGTCTGGAGTCTTGTTTTATGGGCCTTTGTGGTTCTATAGTACCATGATGTTACGGCATAGTCGAAGTGACATTGAATGAGAGCTCCTGATAGGGTCCTCAGTGTGTTTTTACTGACAAGTGAGGATATCCTGTACAAGAATCTAGTTCTATGGTTCACTTTTTTGATTACTTTTGCTGCCATTTTATCTCCGGAAAGATTTGCCTCTAAGATGGAGCCCAGGTATGTAATATCCTCTTTTCTTGTGATATTAATGTTACCCACTTTTATTTTAAAATGTTCAGCCTTTCTGAGTTTAGATGGGGATCCGTATAGGATGGTTTCAGTTTTACCTAGGTGTATTGATAGTTTATTGTCAGCTAGCCAGATGCAGATTCTACTCAGTTCAGTGCTTAGCGCTTTTTCCACCTGCAATATGTCCCTGTCAGAGACCAGCAGAGCCGAGTCATCCGCGAACAGGAACAAATTGCAATCACATGCTGATGACATGTCATTCACATATATTAGGAACAGTAAAGGTCCCAATATGCTTCCTTGTGGAACGCCGCAGGTCACTGGGAGGGGGGGGGACAGTGTTCCGTTCACACTAACCACCTGTTCCCTCCCCTCTAAGTAGGATTGCATCCAGCTCACCGATGTTCTATCGAACCCAATTGCTTTCAGTTTATCTAACAATATGTGGTGATCTACTGTGTCGAAGGCCTTCTGGAGGTCCAGCATGACCATGCCGCAGTATTTGCCCGAGTCCACCTCATGGTTGATGTGGTCGTTCAAATAGAGGAGGCATGTGTCAGTGGAATGGGATGTTCTGAATCCTGATTGAAATTCATACATCAGATTTTTTTCGGTAAGGTACCTATCAACCTGTTCATAAACTATTTTTTCCATAAGTTTCGAGATGGAATTAAGAATAGAAACAGGTCGGTAGTTGCCTGGGTCTAATTTGCTTCCTTTTTTATACAGTGGGGTTACCCTTGCTATTTTAAAGTCATGAACTTTAAAGGCATGAAGCATCAAGAGCAAAACAACAACCTGTAGCGAATACCCTGGCAATCTAACAATTATATTAGAGTGTGTAATGCATAAACTGGGCATAGTCATGGTCTTTGCTTGGCTGGCTGGCTGCATTAACCTGTTGTTGTTACTTGTATGTTCATTACGTTACTTCAAATGAATGCCCCCTAAGTCAAATCCATCAACTGAAGATAACTCGTGAGTTTAGAATGATAAGGTTCTATCTCCGTTTAGAATGATAAGGTTCTATCTCCGTTTAGAATGATAAGGTTCTATCTCCGTTTAGAATGATACGGTTCTATCTCCGTTTAGAATGATAAGGTTCTATCTCCGTTTAGGGTGGTTCAGAGATATTGAGCGTCAAAGTTTTTACATTCCATTATGTTTTGTGAGATGGAACCTTTGTATTTTATTAACCGTTTGCGTCCACTCGCCATGTTGAGCGATGTTGCTATGATACTTTTTGCCCGTCAGGTTGGTGGTTGCTAGGGAAGAAACCACGTGACTGAAAGCTATGTGATAGCGACTCAATTATAGCGGCTGAATTAAGCCAAGTGCTATATAGGGTAGGGCGTTCGTCTGGAAGTGGGAGAGGGCAGAGTAGGGTGGCTTCTCGGTAAATTGCATTTGTAACGTTTGATCATGACAACTAACCAGGCACATGCTTATACTAAGTTGTAAAAGAAAATCAGGGGAGGTGGTGGATTTTATCATAGGACAATTTTAGCATCCCCTCAGCGTCAGTGACTTCAGTGTCAGTAACTTGGTAAAAATGTCATTGCATGTGTGCGTGCCCCCTCGCACCTTGAAATAGCAGTAATACCACGTTCATTGATAAAATGACATTAAGTATGGAAAGAGGGGGGCGATTTTGACTGTTTTTATTTCAGGGGGGATGCCATCCCCCCTCAACTCGAGTGCTGCTTATACTGTAATAATATAATGGTCTTATTCTTATCAGGTGGTCTTATTCTTATATGGCTGCTCACTTCCTGACACCGGAGAAAATCCGAGAAGGGTCCAGCTGCAGACATCAAATCCATCACCCGGAAACGTGATGTACCATTTGGTTGGAGCGCGTCATCGTAAGCGCGTCGGTAAGTAACCGCGAGAAACCGCGAGATTTTGAAGGATCTTATAAACACGGCGACATTTTATAGGACATTTAACGAACAATAATTTGAACACGCAATTGATAAGAAGAAGAAGAAGAAGAAGAATTACAAATACAATGGCAAATGCAGCTCAGGTGAGATTTTCGAAATATTATTAATGAACATGTTATAGTTTTCAGATGTGTATTTATTAGGTTGTTGCATGTGTTACGCGGCTGTTTCGCACGTAGTTTTGTTCATCTGGCTTGGCTAATTGGGTAATCCTATGTGGTTTAGCGTTATCAGAGATATTAGAGAGATATTAGATTAGATTCAACTTTATTATCATTGCTGAGTACAAGTACCAACAACAAAATGCAGTTATGCATATAACCAGAAGTGCAAATAGTGACAAAACAAAGATAATGATGTACAGCTGGCCAGGGGCGCCGCTAGAGATTCTGGGCCCCATGACAGAATATCATTTTGGGCCCCCCCACCTAAACCACCCATCAACCTAAACCCAGTTGAAGTTGATGAACTATTGATGCACTGCAAGAAATCCAATGATGGACGTCTTTTGTAAATGTAATTTAAAATTACAGTTAATACAGGAATCAACAATTCAGCAAAGAAATCTCTACATTCTTTAACTTATTAAATTAAGACTTGAACAACACAAGGACAAAAGTATAATTAAATGAAGATTGGAACCCAATTATAAAAGTATAAATCACACAAAAAGTAAAAAATATAATTTTAATGGGGTGGTATTGTGTCTAAATAAATGTAGATCTTGTAAAGATCAGTTGGCCATAATACTGTCAGGATTAGATCAATGAAGAATTACAGCAGAGAGATATTTACTGACTCAGCATTGCTTGTTTCACACAAAGACAAACGTGTCTTATACAAGAGGGAGCAACACAGACATGGTGCCAGCGAAATTGAATGTGAAATGGGAAGATTTTTATTTTTACACTGCGGCAGTACTGTGGAATAGTATACCTGGAGAGCTAAAAACTATATCTAGCCTAATGCACAACGATTCAAGATAGGAGTAAAGAGATCAAATCAAATCAAAGCTAAACGCTGGGCCTTCTTAGTAGCAACATCTTTAATAAGATCCTTGAAATCTAGTGATGAAGCCAACTTGCTGTGCTGCTGTCATTGTCCTTTGTTACTTCTTGCTCTTCTTCTTCTGCCTCTTTACCTCTGCTCTCCTCTCTGGCTGCCTTGCTTGAAGAGGGCCCTGGCATGGAGTATCCATAGGTACATAATTCATAATATGTCCTATAATAGTATTAACATAATAATACATACATTACACCAGATTAGCTAACTTAGATGTTATCTAGCTAGCTAACAATATTATTAAGATGCCAGTGGTCAATGTTATTGCAATTACTGGAAGAACTATTAACTAAATATGAATATTAGCTAAAGTTGTATTAAATGCTTGCATGGTAATGCAGCATACATTAAAATATTCAAAATATGTTTGTTAACCCCAAACTCCTACTGCTCACCTCCTTCTCCTTCAACTGGGAGGTGGGTTGAGGGAAGGAGTCCTGATCCTGAAACTGCATCTGTGCATGACGTGATTAGCATGTAACATTATACTAGTTAGCTAGCTAGCTATAGCAAGAGTGCATACAAATTCACTGAGCTCTAATAACCTATATTTGGATTATCATCTCATACATTTAACTGAAATTATACTGACAGTGCACTGTAAGTTAACTTTACTTGAAGTTAATGTTAATTAGCTATAGCGAGCTAACTAGATCATCCACGCAGTGATTAGATCACTAAACCACTGTTGTCTAGATAGATAGCCTACATGTTATGGGCCCCGAATGAATACCCTTCTTCTTTTTTTTAACTTTGTGACAAGCTGTCGCCCTTTTTTGTCACTCTCCTCGTTCTTTACTTTTACTTTTCTCTTTTGAGACCCTGACTTTGGCTTTGCCTTTCACGACATCGTCTCTCTCCTTGTCAGAATATTTGCGGTAACGTTCCTCTAGTCTAGTCTAGCAGCTCGCGCGCGGTGGACTGAACCATGCAATGAATAAATAGAGGGGTAAATAATAAGGCTTAATTTTGTTAAACATAGAGAAACAAAACTCCAGTTTTGTTTTAATACATATAATTATAATTTGAATTCGGCTACATTAACGTCCTTATGATAATAATAATAATATTATTTATAAATAGAATATATTTAAAAAAAAAAGATTCTCATGGGCCCCTGTCAGTGCTGGGCCCTTAGAATCGTCCTAACTTACCACCCCCTAGCGGCGCCCCTGCAGCTGGCAGGGCTAAAAAAACGCAGCGTTGTCTTCAACCACTTAATGTAATTTAAAAGTTCACAATAGCTACATTCTCAGATGTCTACCGATTACTTATCCCCCTATTTTTATTGCTTGTTTTCTTGTTTTTGAGAGTGTCGTATATTTCTACTTAAACACACACACACATGCATGGATTGTATATGATATGGGCCTGTATATATGCTGTGGGGGAGTGTTGTGGAATGGCTCTTGTGGTCTGTGACCTGCCCCCTGACTTAAGGCCAGGTGACATCATATTGGGCTCTCCCCTTTTCACACCCCAAGCATCTGTAGTGACTGTGATAGGATCACTGGTAGATATTTGCATAAGAAAAGGACACAAAAAGGACAGGACAGGGGCAGATCTTTCTCTTAACCACCCCAGCCCAGCAGAGCAGATCACCTGCCCAGACCAGGCTCCAGCTGTTGGTATATGTATACTTTGTTTTGTACTTTAATTAAATCATCTTAAACTCAATAACTGTTCTTTGATTCATAACCAATAAGGTAATACACCACAAGAGCTGACTTTTTGCAGGCGCCGAGCTGTGGTCCCGAGCAGAGGGACAACTGGCCACCAACGGAGCTGTCCGTGTCTGACCACTGGGGGTTGGACACAACACTGAACACTACACTACACTGGACACTGGACACAAAACTGAACACTACACTACACTGGACACTGGACACAACATTGAATACTACACTACACTGGACACTGGACACAACACTGAACACTACACTACACTACACTGGACACAACACTGAACACTACACTACACTGGACACTGGACACAACACTGAACACTACACTGGACACAACACTGAACACTACACTACACTACACTGGACACTGGACACAACACTGAACACTACACTGGACACTGGACACAACACTGAACACTACACTACACTGAACACTACTGGACACTGGACACAACACTGGACACAACACTGAACACTACACTACACTGGACACTGGACACAACACTGAACACTACACTGGACACAACACTGAACACTACACTGGACACTGGACACAACACTGAACACTACACTACACTGGACACAACACTGAACACCACACTACACTGGACACAACACTGAACACTACACTACACTGGACACTGGACACAACACTGAACACTACACTGGACACAACACTGAACACTACACTACACTGGACACTGGACACAACACTGAACACTACACTGGACACTGGACACAACACTGAACACTACACTACACTGGACACAACACTGAACACTGGACACAACACTGAACACTACACTGGACACTGGACACAACACTGAACACTACACTGGACACTGGACACAACACTGAACACTACACTGGACACTGGACACAACACTGAACACTACACTGGACACTGGACACAACACTGAACACTACACTACACTGGACACTGAATATCTGTCATTACGTGAAGCGCATTGAGTCGCATCTTGTAAGAAATGCGCTATACAAATAAAACCTGAATTGATTTGATCCCTTGTACACTTTTTGGGCATTTGTGTTGCAACACACCTGTACATTGTGCACTCTACCCTAGGCCCTTATTTTACTCTAGACAGAAGGGTCGTAACACTTGTTATTAATTCCATTTGGTATACCTCAAACTTTCTTGCATTTCTGGTGTTTGCATTTTACATATTCTAAATATATGCTATCTACATGTCGCACTGGATGGGGTTATTGCTGTTGACTCATCAGAAAGTAAAGACTAATTCACAGAGTGTATGAAGATTCCAGTAAGGGTTTTGTGAAGGAGCCCTAGTGCTGTTGACTCATCAGAAATATAATGTTTTATTTAGCTCATCAGTGTGCACTCAGCACCATGGACACCTCCAGCCCAGCACCTTGCACCACGGTTCCTGCCCTGCTCCATGGATTACAACGATGATCGCCTGACCCTTGCCTGACTCCACCAAGTCCTTTGCCTGACCCCTCAAACCTGTTTGACCTAATAAAGTCCCACACCTGGGGTCATTGACATTCTTTTATTTATATACAGTTAGGTCTGGAAGTATTTGGACAGTGACACAATTTCCATAATTTTGTCTCTGTATGCCACCACAAAGGATTTGAAATGAAACAATCAAGATGTAATTGAAGTGCATACTTTCAGCTTTAATTCAAGGGGTTGAACAAAAATATTGTATGAAACATTTAGGAATTGCAACCATTTTTATACACAGTCTCCTATTTTCAGGAGCTCAAAAGTAATTGGACAAATTAACAATCATACAGTACAGGCCAAAAGTTTGGACACACCTTCTCATTCAATGCGTTTCCTTTATTTTCATGACTATTTGGTACATTGTAGATTCTCACTGAAGGCATCAAAACTATGAATGAACACATAGGAATTATGTATTTAACAATAAAGTGTGAAATAACTCTGAAAAATATGTCTTATATTTTAGATTCCTCAAAGTAGCCACCCTTTGCTTTTTTGTTGTTAATAAAATATATAATAATAATATTTAATATAATATGTGTTAATAATAATATGTTATTATATATATTTAATATTATTATTATATATTTTATTAACAACAACAAAATATATTTTATTAACAACAAAAAAGCAAAGGGTGGCTACTTTGTTAAGTACATCATTCCACATGTGTTCATTCATAGTTTTGATGCCTTCAGTGAGAATCTACAATGTAAATAGTCATGAAAATAAAGGAAACACATTGAATGAGAAGGTGTGTCCAAACTTTTGGCCTGTACTGTAAGTAAAATGTTCATTTTTAATTCTTAGTCGAGAATCCTTTGCATGCAATGACTGCCTGAAGTCTGGAACACATGGACATCACCAAATGCTGGGTTTCCTCCTTTGTGATGCTTTGTCAGGCCTTTACTGCAGCAGTCTTCAGTTGTTGTTTATTCGTGGGTCTTTCTGCCTTTAGTTTTGTCTTCAGCAAGTGAAATGCATGCTTGATTGGGTTGAGATCAGGTGATTGACTCTGGCCATTGCAGAATATTCCACTTCTTTGCCTTAAAAAAGTCCTGGGTTGCTTACACACTATATTTTGGGTCATTGTCCATCTGTATTGTGAAGCACCATCCAATCAACTTTGCTGAATTTGTCTGAATCTGAGCAGACAGAATATCCCTAAACACTTCAGAATTCATCTGTCTGCTTCTGTCTTCACATCATCAATAAACACTAGTGACCCAGTGCCATTGGAAGCCATGCATGTCCATGTCATCACACTCACCAGTGCATTCTTTTTTTCTCAGAATGTACCAAACAGTTAATTTGGCCAGTATTAATGTTCCCACTATCTCTCTGATGGATTTTTGTTTTGTTTTTACAGCCTAAGGATGGCCTGTTTCAGTTGCATTGAGAGCTCTGTTGACTGCATGTTGTGCGTATACAGCAACAGCCTCCAAATGCAAATGCCACACTTGGAATCAACTCAGACCTTTTACCTGCTTAATTGATAAAGAAATAATGAAGGAATAAATAGCCCACACTGGCCCATGAAACAGCTTTTGAGTCAATTGTCTAATTACTTTTGGTTATTATATATAAGATCTATAATTCATAAACCCTTCCTTCAATTTGGATGTGAATACCCTTAACCTAAAGCTTAGAGTCTGCACTTTAAGCCCAGTAAATTCTGTTGGAAATCTCATATAAGATACGTTAGATCCAAAGTATCAAGGAGTATTGCAGTATTGTGCAGGGCAAAACATATTCTGGAACAGAGGATGTTGTATACTCTATATTGTTGTCTTGTCTTACACTATTTGAGTTACTGTGTGGAGATATGGGGAAATGAATATAAAAGCACTTTAAACCCATTAAACCCATTACCACACTACAGAAAAAAGCTATGAGGATTGTACATAAGGTCGGATATCGTGATCACACTAATAACTTGTTCCTAATGTCAAAAATATGAAGAAAATATGAAGGAAAGCAGAAATATTGCTCTATTGCTCTATTTAAAAAAAAGTTTAAATTATTTTTAATGAAAAAGTATTAGAACGGATGATACTGAAATATATGTATTAATTAATTGGATTATATAATGTAAGCATAATTGTTAAGTATAAACAGGGGTAGGACAGGCTTCTTCCTACTCCTTTTCGAACAATTGATAGGACTGTACTCTACATATTAGTTATTTGTTATTTATTATTTTTATTTTTAAATCATGTTCGAAATAAAGATTCATTCATTCATTCATATGCATTATATGACTGTAACTTGTGTATGACTGTAACTAAGATGTTTTGGTAAACAGCTAAAATAACACAAATTCTGTCTGTGACCAAATCCATTGCTGGAAATGTGTTCATGGTTTCCACCGTAGTTTCCGCCGTAGTAAGTCGATGACGTAGTCTATGCAAATATGCAGGCGCGGTATGATGACGTATGGTCCATCACGTTTCCGGGTGATGGATTTGATGTCTGCAGCTGGATATACTTGGAGAATCCAGTATAATTTAGCGCATGGCCGGGCAAGGTCCGTTGTGGAGCGCACTAGGCATGTTGAAGGGGAGATAGACAGCTACGGAGGGATATAAAGGAAGACTGAAATACAATCATAAACATCAGTTCCTTTTAAAGCTTGAATTAAACTCATTTTCTCGGCTGATAACAACATAGCGGCTCAATTATAGCGGCTCAATTAAGTCAAGTGCTATAAATAGGCTCGATTGAGGTGTTGAGCAGAACCTTTGACGAGCAAGATGGCAGAGAAAGAAAAATTATAGTGAGGAAGAGATTGATTGTCTATTATCAGAGATCGATGCCCGATATCAGACGCTGTTCGGCAGCCTCAATAGTGGCATCACTACAAAATCTAAAGCTGTTGCCTGGCAGTGTGTCACTGCCAGTGTGAATGAAGTTGGAGAAGGGGGGAGAACACTGGCGGAGTTGCGGAAAAAGTGGGCTGACACAGTGGTGTAGTCTATTTTTTTCTAGTGGGTATACTGTGATTTTGCCCTCCCAGTCAGAGCGACACCTGTCCCGTAGCGACACCCCATAAGCACCACCACACTCACTTTGCATACAGTATGCATCTACACCAGTGTTTGCTGCCTTGGGGGGGGTGGCATGGACTGTACTTGTACATCAAGCTGCCTCACGCTACAGAAACAGGAGATAGGCTCCTGCCCCCTAAGGGCCGTTAGGCTCGAGAACCATCGGTTCTCAAGGCTACTTATGTGGTCTTGACTACATGTCCACTTTCTCACCTGGTTCTTGCTCTCTCTCTGGTGTGCCGACACCATCCTGCTCTCTCTCATTCTCTCCCTCTCTATCCTCCTCACTCCCTCTTTTGCTGTCAACCAAAAGGCAAATATAACAACCAGAGTATTTATAATTTAATAAGAGGTATACATTGAATTCATATCAAATCATAACATCATTCTAATTGAATATTGGGTTGCTGTGGGCAATGCAGTCAGATACTGTCTTTAGTTACTCTCTCACCTGTAAGAAAATCGTATGTCCAACTACAAAAAACAGACATTTCCAATGAGTGAGGGTTTGTTCCAATGCTTCAATCCACTGTCCATGTACTGTAAATATACCATTATGGTATTACCATAAAGCCCAATTCTAGCAGAATAAGAAAGATTGTATATCTACTTTAAGTAAAATAATGAAGTGCATTCAGTTAGCTCTTTAGCTGTCATGTGTGCAGCAGACTAGCTCATCTAATCACCTCTGAGCATGCTAGTTCTTTGACACTATTATTCACACCATGAAACTATAATCAGACACTTTCTAGTCACAATAATAACGACTAATTTGAACCAACTTTCTCTGTCAGAACACAGTAATTATATTTGCTAACGTTTCAACTTGCTTACTTTCTTCTGCAGAGCTTTCACCCTGCAAAAACTCTCTCGCGTCGCACGCGCACACTCGCGCAAAAACAAAACAAAACAAAACCATTCTCCAGCGCGGTACGAAGCGAAGTGTGGAGGCAGGTCTGGCCCGCCCACCCCAAGGCAATTGTAGAGGAAATACTGAGCATTCTGAACGACTGGTTATGCGATAACAAACATGTCAGAAAGTTCGAAGTAAGTGCTTCCTAACACAGAATGAATTTTATGAATAAAAGTGTGAAAGTTTTGTCACAAAACGCCGTTACGTATCCTCGCGCATTTTTAAGTGGGTATACGCAAATCCTTGTCCTTTCCAAGTGGGTATACGGCGTAGTCCTGCGTATCACGTAGAGTACACCACTGGGCTGACATGAAGCTTCAGGCCAAGAAACGAATCGCGGACCACAAAGCGAGCGTGCTGGCAACAGGAGGAGGACCAGGCGCACCGGAGCTGTCTACAAGGGACCAGCTCATCGCCTCCATCCTGGGGCCATGTGCAACTGGTGGCATTTCATCACAAGGCGACACAGAGCTTTTGGTGGATGAAGGTGAGTTTCCTGTGTGCTTAGAAGGTCATAAAACTCAAAATGTTGATATTGTAGCGAACGTGAACTGGTAGTGTAACTCGCCCCATGCGGGAGTTGAACCCCGACCTCCCACATAACCGACGGCCGCGCTAACCATTAGACCAAGAGAGTTAACTCCCTTGAAGGAGCTGTTAACGGGGCCTCATACAGGATCGTTACACTATCCTCACCGTTCGGGAGAGCGTGCCCTCACCCTTCACTATGTCAAGTCCCTCACGTGGACACGCCTCTCCGATGGCCTTCCTTCCATCCCACTTCTGACACCAGAGTTAACTCTCTTGGTATAGTGGTTAGCGCGGCCGTCGGTGATGCGGGAGATCGGGGTTCGATTCCCGCATGGGGCGAGTTACACTAGAAGATTCCCGTTCGCTACAATATGGACCCATATGATCGTAAATAACCTTATAACAGGGCTTAATACCGAACTTCTTTAATCCAATTAAAAGTAATCCAATTAAATAATGACATCTCATGTGGTTGTTTCAACAATGTACATTTTTATTTACAGCATCGCAGGAGACTGATGAGCCTGCATTGAAAGTAGCGCCTGTCGCCAAGGAGCGCGAGGCCACCGCACAGCAGAGGGAAAGGCGAACCGCCTCGGCAGCATCCCCCACACCTCCAGAGGAAAGGCCCTCCACCTCAGGCAGTCGTCCCACCCCCAATGCCTTCAATGACGAGGTCCTCCAGACACAGTGAGACCTCTGCAATGCAGCTAATGCGATTGTAGAAGAGTTGAAAAAAATCCGTAGAGTTCTCACTCATCTGAATAATTCAATCATTGAAAGCATGCAGTCCGAATATTATTTTTTTGATGTGTGCATCAACTACATTGTGTTAATGAGCTGTTATTGACGTGCTACCTTAAATGCGTTGTATTAGCTGGCGCCTTATCCTTATCGCCTTGGTCAGGGCTGCTGCTCCATCAGGTGGCGGATTAGGGGGCTCTTGTGGATCCATTCTCACGTCCAGTGGGTTCAGCACCAGTCCATGGCTTAGTGCAATGTTGTGGAGCACACCGCACGCCAAAATTATGCCCGACACCTTTTAGGGGGAAAATGTTTAGTTAAAACAATTTAATAGGCTACTGATAAGACTGCAGGAGCTTCCATACACAATAGGCTATGCAGCATCTGAAGGAGGGATGAAGAATACCTTGTTGGGTGTATAGAGGAGGGTCCCTCCGGAGCTGTCAAGGCAACGCCATCTCCCCTTCAACATGCCTATAGTGCGCTCCACAACGCACCTTGCCCGGCCATGCGCTAAATTATACCGGATTTCCTCCGGTGTCTGGGGGTTTGCGAAGGGAGTGAGCAGCCATGTTTTCAATGGATAACCCCTGTCACCTGAGAAGACCATATTCAATTATTACAGTATAAGCATTTGCTTGGATAGTTGTCATGATCAAACGTTACAAATGCAATTTACCGAGAAGCCACCCCTCTCTGCCCTCTCCCGCTTCCAGACGAACGCCTACCCTGCTCTGGCGTACTATAAAAGAGTCATGGGTAGAACCCGGCCAATTAGCACAGACATTCAGCAGTGCCATACGGGCATCGCAGATAAGCTGTACGTTGATCGAATGAAAATTCTTTCGATTAACGAAAACATGCTCATCCACTGACGGTGCCCGTATGGCAACGTGCGTGCAGTCTATTGCCCCTATAACGCCAGGGAACCCAAAGGAGTCGGCAAACCCGTCTTTTACCCGCGCCTGCTCAAGGTGTGTGAATGGGAAACGGAGGTGTCTTGGGGAAATTCTCAGAATTCCCCCGATCACATCAGGCAGCTGAAGGAGGGCTGGGATATACCCGACCGGTCAGCCAGCTCCCTTTCAAATGGCCCCGTGGCGAGGAACCCCAGGGTGGAGAGCACCTGTACAGGGACAGGTATGGGCCTGTTGCAGCGTGTCCTCCTCTCCAAGCCTGGGGATAGTTGGTCGCACAAATCAATGAGAATGGCTCTCGGGAACCGGTAGCGGCTCGTTAGCCATTCATCGTCGTGGGCAAAAAAGTCCGGCCGGTCCCTAAACACTCTCTCCCTACGAAACGCATGGTTTGCCAAGTCCTCCAATAAAACAAGCACAGCCATGGTTGAGTGTAAATGTTTTGCTTATGGTAGTAGAGTATATATAGGATAGTCTTTAATGTGCAACACCTGAGGAATCACAATTAATTTATCATGCCTCAATTTAGAGTGATTACACCATACAATAGCCTAATGATGGCATATAAAGGAAGACTGAAATACAATTATAAACATCAGTTCCCTTTAAATATTGAATTTAACTAATTTTCTCGGCTGGTAACAACATCGTTAATTTTATTACGAGCCACTTAAACTTCGCATGAATTACAGTAGGCAACGTTTTTCCAGTGCGGCTCACACGCCTGTAATAACTCCGCATAACTAGTAGGTAATGTGCGTAAGCAAATTAATACTCGACGTAGAGCTACGATCGTCTCCACGGTCAAATTGACTCACGTTGAAATTGTATAAATCACTACGTTGACGTGGTTTTCTACGTACGACACGGGTAAGATTGATCTAAGCACGTTCTATAAATGAGGCCCCAGGCCTCTGTCTCTCCTCCTGTCTCCTATCCTGTCTGTCTGTCTCCTCATCTCCTCTGCTCTCTCCTCATGTCTCCTATCCTGTCTGTCTCCTCCTCTCCTCTGCTCTCTACTCCTGTCTCCTATCCTGGTCATAGAAAGGATCATAATCAGCATGACGACCAAAATCTAAACAAATCTCTTATTTTTTTGTATGTGATGATTAGATCATAAACACATGTATGTATCCATTTATTTATACATAAACATGACCAATTTGACACACCAACTAATATCAGATTATACCAAAGCAAATCATGAATGCAGTATTCCATCCCTAGGGGCTAAAACAGTCATCAAGGTTCATCATTCCATAGGCTGACAGTCACACAACACAGCAACACTATTGAATGCCAGCTACTATTGGATGCTAGAGGCCAATAATATTCAATGCAGAAACAGATGTACATCAATCGGCATTCTTATAATAATAATAATAATACATTAGACTTATATAGCGCTTTTCTAGACTCAAAGACGCTTTACAAACTGAAAAGATCGAGTAGTAATAATAAAAAGAAACAAAAAGGTAAATAGAAGAAAGTATAGGGGCCTAATTAATGTCATGGTGGATTGGTCCATGGAGGACCTGCCCCTAATATTCAGGGGTTTTAACAGGGCACCTGCTCTATAGCCTGCTAGCTAGATGTTTGCACCTTTTGCCTGGAACTGGTTCTCTGAATGTCAGTTATTGTGTGAGCTTCACCTAGTGGTAGGAATATGTTCTGCAGGTTATCACACAATGTATGTGTTGAATAAAACATAGTTCCATAAAACCCTCCATTTATTGTAAATATTTAAACACTGAAGTTACATAGCTGCGTATTTGTAAAACAAATCCCCCTGTAGATGAGTGCTAGGTCAGATATAATGCTTAAATATGTATCCAACTCAGCCCGCCTCTCTGGCAGACCCGTCACCAGGGCCCAGTCTTAGGGTGGGCCAATGAACTGCATGGGGTGGCACAATTATTATTAACTATTTGTGATAATCCAATATGCTATGGTATTCGTCATGCAACACTGACATGCATAGGAGGTGGCAGAGGCTAAATTGGACACGTAGCCTACTGATGAAGATTAGACCTAAAATTATCAGAATGCACCAAATAACATAACACAGGCGAAGCTGGTTTATTACAAACCTGTCATCTATTTTCTGTGTTTTATTTTTTAAACCACCCCTTTATAGCATGGAAAAGCCAAGTTGTGCATTACAATGCACACAGGTCAATAATTGGCACCAACCCGGCACACTTACAAGAGCAACAATTAAATAAAATAACCTACGTAACTAAAATTACGAGACTGGCACGCAATCAGTAAACTTGCAAAAGGTATACAGTATGACCGACCGATCGTGTGATCATCACATTAAACCACCCATCTACAGCAAATAGGATCAGCCAGATACATCAATCCTCATCATTGAACACGTTATACACAAAGCACATTAAATATAGCCTAACCATGCAAACAGCCCATCTCTCCAATTGAAAAAGCTGACGAGAATACAACTAGCAAAACATCACCACGGCGGGTGCCTACACACACACGCACACATACACGCTAGGCTAGTAGTAGCCCTAACATTCGTCGGTGGGCTAGTAGCTAAACTCACGTTAGTGCTAGTAATAGTCGGGGGGCTAACATTAGCAGCAAGGGTCACGTTGCTAGTAGTAGCAGTCGGGGTGCTACTAGTGTCAGGCCCACAGTCGCTACTGCTGGTGCTATCTCTCTGTCCATTGGGGTTGGGTGCAGCTGCACCTTTTGAGGATTGAATCCACTTTCGTATATCCATCTTGGCAGGCCTAACGTTACTACAAAAAGCACTGACTTTGCTCGACTGAGTCGGCTCACACAGCTGAAATGGCGGTAGCAGCAGCATGCAGTAACGTGCAATGTTTCAACTTCTTTTGAAATGATTGGTTGTCACTAGAATCCCTTCCAACAAAATGAAAAACACACTATTGTTTCTCAATTTTAATGTCTTAATTTAACATAAAATATAGAAGATTAATAATAATAAAATAGAATAAAAAATAATAATTTAATATCTGGCCGCCAGTTGGGGGGGCACCAGCACGTCTGTGGGCGGGCCTGGCCCCTTGAGGCCCGCCCATAGTGACGGGCCTGCTCTCTGGGAACACTTCATTCGGCCTCTCTTAGCATACAGGTACTCCACCTCGATGAATTCACCTACAACGATACAAAAATCGAACTGAAGTTTACATAAGCGTACAAGCACACCATCTACCTGTACGTACGTTCTTGGCAGGTCAAGGCTCAACACCTCCGTAGTCAGCTTGTTGAGAGGGTGCTGCACATGGCCTCATAGCAGACAGGGACAGCCCTGGCTCATAGCAGACAGAGACAGCCCTGCCTCATAGCAGACAGAGACAGAGACAGCCCTGCCTCATAGCAGACAGAGACAGAGACAGCCCTGCCTCATAGCAGACAGAGACAGAGACAGCCCTGCCTCATAGCAGACAGAGACAGAGACAGCCCTGCTTCATACAGCCCAAAGACAGAGACAGCCCTGCCTCATAGCAGACAGAGACAGAGACAGCCCTGCCTCATACAGCCCAGCCTCATAGCAGACAGCCCTGCCTCATAGCAGACAGAGACAGCCCTGCCTCATAGCAGACAGAGACAGCCCTGCCTCATAGCAGACAGAGACAGCCCTGCCTCATAGAAGACAGAGACAGCCCTGCCTCCTAGCAGACAGAGACAGCCCTGCCATATACAGTCCAGAAACAGAGACAGCCCTGGCTCATAGCAGATAGAGACAGCCCTGCCTCATAGCAGACAGAGACAGAGACAGCCCTGGCCTCATAGCAGACAGAGACAGAGACAGCCCTGCCTCATAGCAGACAGAGACATCGCTGCCTCATAGCAGACAGAGACAGCCCTGGCCTCATAGCAGACAGAGACAGAGACAGCCCTGGCCTCATAGCAGACAGAGACAGCTCTGGCCTCATAGCAGACAGAGACAGCCCTGCCTCATAGCAGACAGAGAGAGAGAAAGCCCTGCCTCATAGCAGACAGAGACAGCTCTGGCCTCATAGCAGACAGAGACAGAGACAGCCCTGGCCTCATAGCAGACAGAGACAGCTCTGGCCTCATAGCAGACAGAGAGAGCCCTGGCTCATAGCAGACAGAGACAGAGACAGTCCTGCCTCATAGCAGACAGAGACAGCCCTGCCTCATAGCAGACAGAGACAGCCCTGCCTCAACCTCGATGAGAACTGTGTGCAGCACCTCCTCAGTGACTGTCTGGGCTCCTATGGTGACTTGGAGCGCAGCTTTGAGAGAACGAATCTCTCTCTCCCAACAACCCCCAAAATGTGGTGATTCTGGTGGGTTGAAGATGAACCGGATCTGCTGACTAGCGAGTTGATCTTGGAGCTCGGGCTGGAGGGCTGCGAAGGATTGCTGAAGCTCTCTGTCTCCTCCTCTGAAGTTTGTGCCTTGATCGCACAGGATTCCGTGAGGCTTTCCCCGTCTGGCAATGAAGCGTCTCAGGGCCATTAGGAATGAGTCAGCATCTATGCTGGTGAGAAGATCGACATGGACTGCCCGGTTGGTCATACATTTGAACAGTATTCCCCACCTCTTCTCATTCCTGTGCCCGATCTTAATGAGGTATGGCTGGAAGCAATCAACGCCTGTGGAGTAGAAGACTGGCTTGAAGACACGCTGCCTTGCTGGGGGAAGGTCAGCCATCTTGGGTGGATCAGGACGCCCTCTCCACTTCCTACACTCAACACATTTCCTCTGGTGTCGACGCACTGCCTCCCGTCCGCGTAACACCCAGTATCGTCTCCTGATTTCTGCAAACACCCTCTCCGGCCCAGATGATGTAGCTTGTCATCATAATCCTGTATAATCAACCTGGTAAGGGCATGCTGAGGGTCAAGGACAAAGGGTGAATTGCGTCTGATGCGAGGTCGCTGACTCTGATGAGTCCTGTAGCCTCGTCGAGCTCTGGGGCAAGTGCCATGGGGCGGCTGGATTTTGCCACCGGTTTACTGGCCTTCAGCTGGGCTACCTCATCCGCAAAGGAGTCTCTCTGTGCCTGTTGCAGGCTTCCAGTTCGGCACCAGCGTAGGTGTCAGCTGTCAGGGAAGTTGACGGGTCCGCCGCCCCATGAAGCTGGCGGGCAGTGACTTCCAGGTAGTCACGCAGGGTCTGTTGTTGCTGTAGATCTGGCAGGGATGAAACTGAGATTGTCAGCACAGCAACAGCAGGTCTCATCTCGTGGTCGGGCTCGTTGCCGGTTGAACACGGCTTCTCAGGCCACGCCGTTGGTGGCAGTTTCAGGAATGCTGGGCCATGGGTCCACCTGCAGCCATCACTCAGGTCTTGGAGGGCGAGTCCTCGCGTGAACCCTCAGCTGGGTTGTCTCCTGATGGCACGTATCACCATGTGGCAGACCCTGTTAGTTCTTGAATCTCCGCCACTCTAGTGCCCACAAAAACTTTGTAGCGACATGATTCTGACAACAACCATGTGAGAACAGTCAGTGAATCAGACCATAATATGCAGCTACGGATGGGGAGAGTCAACTCGGTGGTGATGACCTTGAGGAGCTGTGCGCCAGTGAGAGCCGCACACAGCTCTAAACGAGGGATGGATTGCTGTTTCGTGGGAGCAACGCGGGACCGTGCAGTGAGGAAGGAGACCTCTATGTTGCCCTCTGGATTCTCAGTCCGGAGATAGGCCACGGATCCATATGCTTGTTCTGAGGCATCACAGAACACATGGATGTCTCTCACACTGCTGGGGTGGTCCATCTCAGGGTTGGAGTAGCACCTGGGCAGTGTTATCTTTGGCAGGTGTCCCAGCTCGGTCTCCCAGATGTGCCATGCACGCAGCAACTCCTCCGGTAACTGCGGGTCATCCCACTCTCTTTTCTTGTCCCACAAGCGCTGTACAAGGACCTTGGCTCTGATTGTGTACGGTACTATGTAGCCAAGAGGGTCATATTGGCTGGCAAAGACTTTGTAGATGTTCCGCATGGTGACCACTGAACAGTCAACTGGGCGATGCTTGTAAGTGAGAGTGTCGGATTGGCAGTGCCAGTGCAGACCGAGGGCAGGCTCCTGGACCTCTGGCTGACCTTGGCTGAGCCATAGCTCACAGCTGTCTGACCTGGCTTCGGAGGGGAGGTGGTCGATGATGGATGGGTCATTACTTGCCCACTGCCTCAACTCAAATCCTCCTTCGGCCAGGAGATGGCGCAGTTTGTCTACTAAAACCCTGGCTTCTTCTCTTGAGTTGAGGCTATGTAGACAGTTGTCCACGTAGAATGACCTCTTTATGGCCACTCCTCCTCTGGCTGGCTATGATCAATCACATGCTTCTGCAATGCGAACGTCGCACAGCAGGGACTGCAGGCTGTTCCAAAGGGGAGAACTTGCCACTCATACACGCTTGGCGGGCTGTCTCGCTTCAGGTCTCTCCAGAGAAACCGCAGCAGTGGTCTGTCCGTCGGGAGCAGCCGAACTTGGTGGAACATCCCGCGGATGTCACTGCTGAAGGCAATGGAGTGCTCTCTGAAACGCAGCAGCACAGACAGAAGTGAGGGGCCTAAGGCAGTAGGAAGTACTGGGAGTACTTAGAGTACTTCCTACTTTGGAAGTAGGAGCTCGTTGAGGTTGTGGCCTTGGTATGGAAAGGAGCAATTATACACCACCCGGTTCTTTCCATTGTGTTGGACTATATGGTGTGGTATATACCATGCCTCTTCTGTCTTCTCCACCTGATGTGGCTCCAATTTCACAGCGTAGCCTGCCTCTTCTAGTTTGTGAATCTCTGCCTGGTAAGTAGCGGCTTGTTCCAGAGCTTTAGCCAACCGTTTCTCAATTCCCCTCAGCTGCGGCAGCACAGCTTCCGGTGAGGCATGTAGCTGTGGCATGGTTTTGACTCGAAGTAGGGGTGTGGCGTAGCGCTCTATGCCATTGACGTTCACTCTCACCGTCTGCTCTTGAAGGAGGTGCACGGCTTCCTGGTCTCCCTTTTTTTTTTTACAAATCTTTTTATTGCAAACAGTCACCCCCCTCCCACGGGTATGGTTGGGCCACAAGTAATAACAATAATAAAATAGAATAGAATAGAAAGATATATATATATACATATATACATACATATATACACACACATACACATATATATATAAAAATATAGAAATACAAATAGTTAGTAAAGAGGAGTGATACTAAGTTCTTTAATATGGTCTAATAGGGGATCCCAGGTAGTGTGGAAGGATTTCAGAGATCCTTTTAATGAAAATCTTAACTTTTCCATTTGAAGGCATTGTAAGACATCCCGTATCCATTGATCGTGTGTTGGTGGGGAAGCTTGCTTCCATTTGAAGAGAATAGAACGTCTAGCTAGTAGAGTAGTGAAGGCAATGACACGGCACATAGTAATGGGCATATTCTCAGATAGGGGGAGGCCGAACAGTGCGGTCATAGGGTTAGGGTCGATGAATATATAAATCTATAAATGCCGCTGCCAGGCTGGTGTCAGGCACTAAAATGAGGGACCACATCTCCCCTGTCCTCATCTCCCTTCACTGGCTCCCAGTAAAGAAGAGAGTGAAGTTCAAGATCTGCACCTTTGTCTACAAAGCTCTCAACAGTCTCGCCCCACCCTACATCAAGGACCTCCTGGACCTGTCTTCCACGTCAAGGCCCAGGCTCAGGTCCGACGCCCAACTCAGCCTGAGGGTCCCCCGTACCAACCTCAAGAGGAAGGGTGACCGTGCCTTTGCGGTGATAGCACCGACCCTGTGGAACGCGCTCCCTTCCGCCATCAAGTCTGCCCCCACTCTGGACTCCTTTAGAGCCAAGTTAAAATCCCACCTCTTCGTCAATTATGTTCCCTAAGTCTACTCCCTATTTGTTGTGAATTGTATCCCTTGAGATGTACGTCTGTGTCTGTTTGCTTTCTGTGTTCCTTGTCCTTGTCCTTGTCTTTATCTGTTCCTTTACCCGGGCTGCGCCCCGGTCCGATGTAAAAGTTGGATGGGGGGCGCATTATAAATAAAATTAACATAACATAACATAGGGTCTATCTTTTGTCACGACCCAACAGCAATGTGCGTACATTGATAGTTGATGGGTAATGGCTGAAAGTTAAGCTATGTATTCATCCAGTTTTAGTTTTGTTATATTTCACTAAAGAGTGTATTTTGTATAATGTGTAGTCGAGACATAAGTTACTAAGTGGTTGCACATGTTAACTCTCCCTAGCAAGTTGACAAGCTTTATTTATGTCGTTGAACTGTGGTTGGACTTGTTCTTGGGCCTCTATCATCTGTTGTTAGTAAGAGACCGTGACTTTACTAGAGAGTTACGACCACTCTAAAGGTGATCTTTGACCTAATGTGTCTCAGTGTCCAGTATCTGTGTGTTACCTAATGGACTCGAACCAGACTGCTTAATATTCATATAAGGATGCTTATGTAATTGAGCGTGTACAAATCCTATAGGCTGAATAACAGTTCTTTGTCTCTGAAGACTATATAAACTCATGTATTGATTGATTGATTGAAAACTTTATTAGAAGATTTGCAGAAGTAGGTACATGCAAGTACATATTACATACAAGGTCAACTAACAGGATAAAAACCCAAGAAAGCCATTGGCTTATTTCAATTGGGGTCCTTGATACTCAATTCATCGTTACATGTAAGACAGACAAAAAAACTAGTACTATCTACAAGATAATACAGACAAATAACTAGTACTAAGATAAACATACATCCAACATGGGAAGAACAATACAACAAAACATAAGGTATGTACAGCGGGTAGGACAGGTGGGGACATACACCACAGGTGGGGGCGGGGGACAAAACACAAAGTTTGTACAGTGGGTAGTTCGGGCAGGGGGACAAAACAACAAGTATGTACAGTGTGTGGTCATGGTGGGGGGGGGGGGTACAAAAACACCAGTAGATTTAGGCGGGGGGGAGGGGACATAATAACATTGCGTTTGCTCAGAGTGTAGACCAGGTAGGGGGGTGGGACAAAACAACTAGTATGTGCAGAGGGTATTTCAGGTGGGGGGGGGGGGGGGGGGGGGGTGTGGGAGACATATCAACAAAACAACAAGAATATATAGAGGGTAGTCCAGGTGGGGGTGTAGTCTTTTAATTTGATTTTTGATTTAGAGGGTCCAGTTACGGATTGCAGCCTCCTGTAAATGTTTTTTGAGAGTGGTTTTGAAGGTGGGCAGTGTTTTGCACTCCTTTAAGATTATAGGAAGGGCGTTCCACATTTTTACTGCATAGTTTGCAAACGAGTTTAACCCCTTGTTTGTGGTGCAACGCGGTTGAACGTGGTTCGTGGAGCTTCCTCTGGTATTGTATGTGTGGACGTTGTTCACTTTTTGGAAGTATGTTGACAGGTACTTGGGTGTCTTTGTGGTGTAGCGTATCTTGAAGACCAGGCCCAGTGCAAGCTGCTGCACTCTGTCAACTACTCGTAGCCAATCAAGGCTCAAAAAATGAGCAGCGGTTAGATGTGTCCTAGGGTTGAGGCCTAGCAGAAGCCTAACCAGTTTATTTTGGGCTGTCTGGAGTCTTGTTTTTAGGGCCTTTGTGCTTCTATAGTACCATGATGTTACGGCATAGTCGAAGTGACATTGAATGAGAGCTCCTGATAGGGTCCTCAGTGTGTTTTTACTGACAAGTGAGGATATCCTGTACAAGAATCTAGTTCTATGGTTAACTTTTTTGATTACTTTTGCTGCCATTTTATCTCCGGAAAGATTTGCCTCTAAGATGGAGCCCAGGTATGTAATATCCTCTTTTCTTGTGATATTAATGTTACCCACTTTTATTTTAAAATGTTCAGCCTTTCTGAGTTTAGATGGGGATCCGTATAGGATGGTTTCAGTTTTACCTATGTGTATTGATAGTTTATTGTCAGCTAGCCAGATGCAGATTCTACTCAGTTCAGTACTTAGCGCTTTTTCCACCTGCAATATGTCCCTGTCAGAGACCAGCAGAGCCGAGTCATCCGCGAACAGGAACAAATTGCAATCACATGCTGATGACATGTCATTCACATATATTAGGAACAGTAAAGGTCCCAATATGCTTCCTTGTGGTATGTCGACTTAAACCTCTGAAGACTGTATCTTGTACCTCTTCCCGACCGGTCGTATTCATTAAACTAAGAAAGAGATCTCTGAGTCTGTCGTTTGTAATCTGTATCTTCAAGACCATCACTTTTGATAAAATCCCTACACGTACTTTGGTGACAGCGGTGGGATTGGAAACATTCTCTCATTTTGACCACAGAACCTGAGGACTCCAAAGAGAGGTGAGTTGAATTTAAAACACCACCCTCAATAGTTTATGGAGATTCTTCTTATTCTGTTGTTAATATGGAAGTGACCCAATAACCCTTTTTGGACATACTTGCATTTTATTGATGGTTTGTTGATATAAGATACACGACTAAAAATAATTATTGTGCACGTTTTGTTTTGATAAAAGACCTATAGGCAGGTTAAGGGCATAAGTCCAGGGTTCTGGCTGTCTGTGTTTTCGGTGGTAAGACTTTAGGCAGGCTAAAAGCGTTAAGACCTAAAGCAGGCCAAGAGCACTGTTTTAGCAGAAAGACTGATAGGCAGGCTGAATTGCGTTAAGTCCTATTGGTAGGCTAATTATCTGTGCTAGTATTATATAGATAAGGTTTCGGTAGTAAGCCCTTAGGCAGGCTAAAAGCGTTAAGACCTAAGGCAGGCCAAGAGCACTGTTTTGGCAAGAAGACTGATAGGCAGCCTATAATGCGCTAAGTCCTATTAGTAGGCTAATTGTCTGTGCTAGTTTATTCTAAAAGATAATTCATATAATTATAGTGTGTGAAAATAGGTTAGGCAGGGGATTAGGCACCCCGAACCTAGCCTATAACAGGCGGCGGTGGAATTGCAAAGTTCCGAGGGCACGTTAAAGACTTCATATAGTGCTGGGGAGAGGACTGAAGGCCCCCGTGTCTGATGAAGTATGAATGAACATACTACCGTGGTACCGTCTAGTCGGCGCAGCTGTCGCATCTAGGTGTGTGGGCAGTGCGTGGTACGTGGGCGACAGCCCACACCTAGCGGGATGTGAGGGGAAGTCACACCCGTGAACAGGCAAGGCTGGTGTAAACGGTCAAAGTTTCTAGACCCATAGCGAAGTGGGCTAGGGATCAGACCGTCGGTTCCCAACTGGGCGGCCAATCACCGCTACAGGGTTGGTGTTTAGACACTGACTGGGGATCGCTATCGACTGGGTCACCGGCCGGTTGGGTCGCAAAGCCTTAAGCCATAGGGAAATGGTAGCTGCGCTCAGCTCAATGTACAGTCAGGCCACTGTAAGCTGAAACCGAATGCATTAGTAAGCGAGCAGTGCTTTCCGTGATCAGAGCTCTGAAAAGGAGCCGTCTGGGAAGCGGAAGGGGTGGGGGTAGACTGACTCTGACCCAAGAAGGGGTTGGAGGAGGGCAGTAAACCTCCATCGGAAAGGGTTCCAGCCTGAGACTGCGCCCTGGGAAGAGGGGAGGTCTGAAGGAACCAAGTGAGTCACAGTAAAACCCACTATATAACATATCCATAACATTTTATTAGCAAAATCTTAAATTCACCATGCTTAAAGTTAAAGAGAAAAAAGAAAAACCTAAGAAATATTCTTCGGCAGACTTCATTAAAGAAGTCGATACTGAAGGTAAAGAGTTGTTGCCTCAAAACATCAGAGAAGCAGCACTAACGGCATGTTGTGATAATATCTGTAAAATGATAAAGAAGGGTCTGGAGCCCCATTCTCTAATTGCTAAGCAAGTTAAATGGTTTGATGAGATTGGGGAAAAAGACAAGATCAAAAATAACCTGGCTGTTAGTATTGTAGTTTTGAATCACGAAAAGGTACTGCAGCAAAATAGTGGCATGCGGTCTCAATGTAAGGAGATGAAAGAGGAGATTTCCTTGTTGAAAAAACAGGTAGAGAGTCTGCAGTCGCACAGAGAGGAAGGGGTTGTAAATCAAAGGCCCACAACTGCAAACTCGACATTAAGTGTCCCGAGAATATATCCTAGGCTGGATGTGTGTAGCATTGAGGAACGGGTAGCTCCAATCCAAGTTCAAATGTTTACTGCTCCCCGTGCTGCTCAGCCAGCGGCTGCAGATGGTGGAGACCCCCCCCTTGGTCCACAACAAATTACTCAGATTCAGTATAAAGCTATGTCCACTACAGATATGCGAGGACTGTTGAGCTCAATGCCTCTATTGAGGCGAGACTCTCCTAACACAGTGTTTTGGCACAAAATGACAGAGTGGGAATTGGTATCTCAACTGCATGCTTATCACATATATACAGTGTGTAAAGCAAAATGCCCACAGACAGTGTGGGCAGGGCTGGCTGATGCTTTCAGAAACGGCACTTGGGCAGTTCAACCATACCCTACTCTGACTGCTATGAAAGATGAAGTTGAAAGATTTACAACTGCTCTGAAGGCTGCTCTAGGAACTGGTTACAATCTGTATGGTCTGTATGCAGATAGACAACAGAAACGTGATGAGTCGTTCCAGGAGTATGCCGAGGAGAAATTCAAACTCTATAAAGAGCATAGTGGAGTGGCAAATCCTGCTGAGGATGATAGAGCATTTTTAGACATGCTGCTTACTGGTGTTACCTCACCCAATTTACTCAAATCGTTGCATACTATGCGGGCTCTCCTGTTGACTTACTCACAATGCCTAACATGGGCTAGTAACGTTGAGAAAGAGGGTGGGTCGAGCGAGCACAGAGATACTCGTCAGCGCACAAAAAACCCAATTCCCTCTGCCCCAATGCTCTCCATCCAATATGACTCAAAGCCAAATATGGTAACACAGCCCAAAACTAGCATTAAGTGTGGAAATTGTGGTCGTGCAGGACACACAAGATCCAATTGCAGAAGTGGGAGGGGTGAGCCCATGGGTAAGGGGAATTGCTTTAAATGCGGGAGCAGTGACCATTGGATAAAGAACTGCCCCACCAACAGGGAGGGGAGGCCCAACTCAAACTCCTCCCAGAAAAGCAAACTGACTGAGATGTCGAAAGATGAGCTCATCCGCCTCCTGGGGAATTTTAGCAAATAGGATTTTTCGGCCCCCATGGCTCCCCTGGTAGGAGCCAAACGACCGTATCTACGGGCTAAGGTCGGGGGCAAGACGTGTAGAGCCCTCGTAGATACTGGAGCTTCAGTTAGTGTGACTAACATTGTTAATCTACCCCTCACTAAACAGCGGATTATGTTAAAAGGTCTTGGTGGAGCGATCACCAATGCAACTAGAAACAGATACTTTTTTCTTTATAGCTCAGTTTTACTATAGTCCCCACAGTACCGAAGGAACTATTTTGGGAATGGATATTCTCAAACAGCTAAAAGCCCATTTGGTGTTTGATAATGAAGCCTCACTCTCTGTAGTGAGCGGGGGAAAAAAGGTATGCTTGCCTCTGGAATGTGACAGCTCTCCCAACCAGATTTATTCCTGTCAGGGGTTGCCTGGCCCAGAGGCGGCCTGGGCAAAGGATACGTGGGACTGTGGATTGATAGACATGGAACCTGTGCATATAACAGGTACACCTACTCCTCCCAAAGCCCAATATCCTATTAAACCTGAAGCAATAGCAGAAATAAAAAAGACCATTGACATTTTAGAAGAACGTGGTATCATTAAAGAAACCACATCTCCTTGTTCATCACCTTTACTCCCTGTTCGTAAACCGGATGGTTCTTACAGGTTGGTTATTGATTATAGAGAGATCAACAAGTGTACAACCAAGCTAGCTCCCCTAGTGGCCGATCCTAGTACAGTGTTGACTACTATACCAAAGGAGCACAAATACTTTTCTGTTTTAGATATTTGTCAAGGATTTTTTTCAGTTCCTGTTCATGAGGATTCACAGTTTTGTTATGCTTTCTTCTTTCTAGGTAGGTGTTTGACGCTAACTCGTTTAGCTCAAGGTTGGCATAATTCGCCAACATTGTTTCATTTAGCCTTGGCAAAAATACTCAGAAAACTACCTGATCTTGAGTCTCACATAGTACAGTATGTTGATGATTTATTGATCTCATCCTCGGATGAGGAAACACACAGAAAAGACATGGAGGTGATTTTGCAACATCTGGCAGACAGTGGACTGAAGTGCAATCCTTCAAAGGCCCAGATTTGCCAAACGGCTGTCACTTACCTGGGCCATGAGATATCTCAAGGCCAGCATCAGCTTACAGTAGATAAGCTGAAGGCGATTTGCGCCTTTTCAACTACAGTCGAGCACACATTCCTAATTTCAGTCAGATCTCACAACCTATCACAGACCTGTTAAAGGGCCCCTTACACGCTAACGATAAGATTTATTGGGGGAATGACTGTGAACAGGCCTTTGACAGGTTGAAAGAGACCTTGTGTTCAGCCCCAGCTCTGGGTCTCCCTAACTCAGACTTGCCATTTCATTTGTATGTTCATGAGAATGACAGGCACATGTCAGCAGTACTAACACAGGAACATGGGGGTAGGCACCGGCCGGTTGCCTACTACCCAGGGAAGTTAGATGCAGTAGCAGCAGCAATGCCAGCCTGCCTGCGAGCTGTTGAAGCTACATCTCTGGCTCTAAAGCGAAGTGAGGGGATTCTGGGAGTAATGGATGTGACCATACACGTGCCCCATGATGTGATGTTGATCCTCTCGGGTCCCAAATCCTCTGCAGTCCATATATCAAGATGGACTCGCTGGGAGACACACCTCACACTCCCATCAGTCACACTGAAGAGAGTCAATAGTCTAAACCCAGCATCCTTGATGCCAACACCAGATGAGGGTGATCCTCACAAATGTGACACTGTAAATATCTCCCTCCCACAATCTGGTGTCAAAGAAGTCCCTATTGAAGGTGCTTTAAACCTTTATGTGGATGGATCATCCTATTATGTGGATAGTCGTCGCCATACTGGATGGGCAGTCTGTACAGCAGACGGCCGTCTAGTAAAATGCGGCTCACTCCCTGGAGCATCAGCACAAGTTGCTGAACTTAGAGCATTGACAGCAGCCTGTAATGTCGCTGCAGGCTGCAAGGTGAATATATACACAGATTCCCGATATGCTTTTGGAGTTGTTCATGATTATCTTAGCTTATGGGCAACTAGAGGTTTTCTTACTAGTGAAGGTTCACCCATTCGTCACGGAGAAATAGTTTTGGATCTCCACAGAGCCATACGCCAACCAGAAGAAGTTGCAGTTCTAAAAGTAAAGGCTCACACTAAGAATCAGGATGAACACAGCATTGGAAATGCACATGCAGACGGATTAGCGAGAGAAGCTGCTGTAGATGCAGATGTGGATTTTTGTGAGATAGCAGTTACAGATGAGCAACCGTCCCAGCCGACCCAGAGCCTCACATCTCTGGAGGACCTCAAACACATCCAAGGTTTAGCTCCAAGGCTGGAGAAATGGAAATGGATGGAAAATGAGGGTAGACTAGATGACGAGGACATCTGGCGAGGACCAGAGAACCAATATGTCCTGCCTAACTCCCTTATGCCCATTATGATTCAATTGTATCATGGTTTAGCTCATGATGGATCACGCAGGACATTTGAGAAAATGAGTAAAACCTGGTGGCATCCCAAGTTGCGAGGGAACATTAATGATCACGTGAAACGATGTGTTCACATTGAAGGTCTACATTGAAGGTCCCTTTGAGACAACAGCCAAAAGACAACTTTGAGACAACAGCCAAAAGCTCATGCTCCATTCGCTAAGATTCAGTTAGACTTTTGTGGACCTTTCCAAAGGTCACAAGGGAAAAGCTATCTGTTGGTAGTGATCGACCACTTTACCAGATGGACAGAAGCCTTTGCGACTGCGGCTAACGATGCAAAAACAGTTGCCAAAATTCTACTGACTGAAATCATACCAAGATTTGGTCTTCCATGTTCTGTGGACTCTGATCAGGGAACCCATTTTACTGGTAAAATCTTCAAAACTGTACTCAAAGCGTTAGGCATCAAACAACGGCTGCATTGCCCATGGCACCCCCAGAGCAGTGGCCTAGTAGAACGCTGCAATCGCTCAATCAAAAACAAAATCACGAAGGCCCTCTTTGCGTCTCCGGGTTATCTTGGGTGGATGCTCTTCCATCTGTATTGATGTCACCGAGAGCAATGTGTAACCGAACATCTGATCTCTCTCCCTTTGAAATGTTGACAGGTCGGCCGATGAGGACACCTGGAGATCTCTGCCTGGCGGGTGGTGAATTACATGTTATGGGTGACAGATTGCTAATGTACTGCAAGACTCTTTCTCAATCTCTTCCCAGGTCCCCCTGCAACGACGACCTCCAGGCTCCAACTGCAACGGGCCCCGACGTTAATATTGGGGATGAGGTTTTTGTGAAACAAATGGTTAAGAAAGGACCTTTCAAACCCGTATGGTCAGGACCATACTTAGTTCTGTTAGTAGTACCATCAGCAGTGAAACTACAGGGAATTAGAAGTTGGATCCACAAAAGTCAGATCAAGTTAGCAGTTCTGCACAAACTGCAAGCGCAGCGCCCGATCCTCTGCCTCTAGACGAACCTAAATTTGACATTTCGTCTGGTCAGGGCAGTGGGGAGGAAGATTAGATACCTTTTTTGGTGACATTACAAGTTGAGGAAAATTTAGCTCTACTATAATCCTATTGGGGGGCCTTTAAAACGTTTTTTTTATTAATAAAAATAAATAAATGTATTTTTCTTTTGAACTAACTAACTAATAAATTGTATACGTTTTATAACTCTTTCTACTTTTTTTACCATTGTGTAACCATTTGGTAATTTGGGTGCATTGATGCCGTTACACCCATTTGGAAATATAGAGCGTTCACAATACCTGCTTCTCAGCGGAGAAGCACAGGCCCCCCCACTCTCTCCGACAGAGATTTGGATACGTACCGCACAAATTGTGTGGCGTGCCTTGACTTCCTCTCTTCGCAAAAGGAGGGAAACCTCTATTGGACAAGTTTGCGAAGATCGAAAGCCAAGAAAATGAAACTTTTATGGTGGCTGGAGGCTATCCTCCTGTTAGGAATGTTTAATCTACTAAAAACTAACCTGACTGAACAAACTAATCTGACAATGAAAGAGACTAATGATGACACGACAGTAGAAGACCTACAATTGACTACATTAGACCCTCTAGAGACAAATATCCAGACTGAAGTTATGGTACCAACTACAGTTAACACAGCTGTTAAGATACAGAGTAACAGTGTCAAGTGTCAAGCAAGTATACCGTTAATGGAAGAAGAAATGTGGTGTAGAAAAGAGAGACCAAACTATGTGTTTAAAGATATACTCACTAGAAAACTCCCCTCAACATACTGTGACCCTACATTAAAGGAGTGGCATTTTAATCATGATGTTAGCGATGCAGTACTCACATATGGGGTAATTGTAAAGGAAGCCAGATACACTTTGGTAGTCCATTTGATTTATAAAGAGCCTATCTATATCTTCGTAGGTCCAGATAACTCTACTTGGGGTAATGATACAGTACCATTAGAAGGTTGTTTCCTAGGTTCATCTGTAGTTAATCTTTTGATTGAGAGCTCCAGATGGGAAAAAGCCCCAGAATGGGAAACAATATTGTACCATGTGTACTATGGTCAGTCTCCAAGGAAATGTCATATGATAGGACCCTCGGGGATAGTTCCAAAAGATATTAGGGCTAAAAATGCTAGTGCTAAAATGCCCAATCCTGATTGGGTTGAGTATTGTCCAGAAGTTAAACCTATTACAGCTCATGGCTTAGTTAAACACTCTAGATCAGTGGTCTTCAACCGGGGGTCCGCGACCCCTAGGGTGTCCGCAGAGGTACTGCAGGGGGTCCGCCAAATTTTTTCAGAATAATTAACAATTTTCACCAAAATAATTTGTGACAATTAAAAAATATAACAAAAGTTATATTGAGTAAACTACAAGCATTAATAGGCAATAATAAGCTACTTTTGACAAAAAACTATTTACAATAAAAATGTACTATTTACCATTTGCATTATGGGTAATGACCCGAGGCACTGTTGAAGCTGAGTGTTGATTAAACTGGTTGAGCTAAACCTGCGCAAGTTGTCCGAGTCCGATAATGATATTATAACTTCACATTATTAGTTACTACTATTAATTAGTGAAGCAGGATGGATACATTTGTAACAGTAACGAGACCTCGAGCTCGAGATCCAACGGCTAGGCCTACTCCTTCCACCTCGGCCCCAGCAGCGCCTGCCCCAGGGGCAGATAAACGCAAAAGAGAAAAGTCCCGAAAATATTCAGAAGTGTACCTAAAGTTTGGATTTACTTTCATAGAAACCGAAGGAGTGGAATTGCCGGTGTGTGTTGTTTGTGCGGCGACGCTCTCAAACGAAAGCATGAAGCCATCAAAGCTGCAACGACACTTTGAGACGAATCATGGCCACTTACAAGATAAAGCACTGGACTACTTTCAGGCTCGTCTGCACTCTCTCCAAGGCCAACAGACAATGATAAGAAAATCTGCGAAAGTCGGTGAGCTTGCTTTGAAAGCCTCATATCAAGTTGCTCTTCGCGTTGCCCAGTGTAAAAAGCCATACACAATTGCAGAAGATTTGATATTGCCTGCGGCCACTGATATGTGCAAGACCATGTTTGGGAATGATGGATATGGATATGCAGAAAAGTTGAAGACTATCCCATTGTCAGACACAACAATTGCTCGGCGAATTGGTGAAATGGCATCGGATGTGAGGGTGCAGTTAATTGAGAAATTACAAACGGCGGAGGCATTTGCACTCCAATTGGATGAATCAGTGGACATCTCCAAAGACGCACAGCTCTTGGCATTTGTGCGCTTTGTTGACCAAGACGAAATGTGTGAAGAGTTCTTGTTTTGTAAGAAGCTTCCTGAACGCACAACAAGTGCTGAAATTTTCAAAGTGATTGATGACTTTTTCGGTGAAAATGACGTAAGTTGGGCAAAGTGTGTCGCGGTGTGTACCGACGGTGCGCGCGCTATGACTGGGCAAAAGAGTGGACTGATGGCGCTTGTCAGAAAAGTCGCCCCCAAAGTGATGTGGACTCACTGCATGCTGCACAGAGAATCCCTCGCCGCTAAAGAAATGAGTGCTGAGTTTGCCGATGTTATGGACACTGTTGTAAAGGCTGTAAATGTTATTAAGAAGAGTGCCCTACAAACTCGCCTCTTCGCTTCTTTATGCGCCGCTACAGGAGAGGAACACACAGCGCTCCTTTACCATTCAGAAGTCAGATGGCTTTCCCGTGGATCCGTATTGGCACGAGTATTTGAATTACGCACAGCTATCCACGAATTTCTAATTGGCCAAAACCGCGCGGAGCTGGCTGCGCATTTCATCGACAATGCCTGGGTCTTTAAACTGGCATATCTGGCGGGCGTTTTCGCAGAGTTGAACCGGCTGAACAGTTCTATGCAGGGCCGCAATACACACGCCATTCAGCTGTATGATAAGATGGAAGGCTTCCTGAAAAAAACGAAAAGATGGAGAGAGCGCGTCAGGGGAGATAACATCTCCATGTTTCCATCAGTGGAGGAGTTGACGGATTCCGCTGTGATCTCGCCTGACGTGAAACGCGCAATTGGTAATCACTTGGAGGCACTTGAATGGCAATTCGAAAAATATTTTTCTGAGACTGAGTCCTGGAGAAAGGACAAGACCTGGATACAGTTTCCTTTCAAAGAGAATGCACCCGACGGCTCAAATCTGACAGCCGCTGAGGAAGATCAGCTGATCGACCTGTCCACAGATAGTACACACAAGCATGTGTACGAGTCAAAGCCACTGATCCAGTTCTGGATCCATTGCCAAAAATTCTTCCCACAACTGACAGCAAAGGCCATGGTGAGCCTCTTGCCTTTTGCAACCACATATCTTTGCGAAAGTGGATTCTCCTCCCTCACCCACCTGAAGAGCAAATACCGTTCAAGACTGCAGCCTGAGGATGACATGATGCTCTGCCTGACAACCTCCATCTCCCCCAGAATAGACAAGCTGTGTACCACCCACCAGGGCCAGTCATCGCACTGAGGTAAGCATACCTGACTTCCTGAAGCTAAATGTTTAATTGTTGAATAATAATAATAATAGAAAATATAAGCCTCATCAACAATAATAATAATAATAATAACCAATAATAATTATGCATGAACGTTTTATCAATCATAAACACATATAGGTTAATAACCCAGTAATTAGCCTGTTACTTATTAATTTTCCCTTGTGACCTGACCCCCTGCCTGTCTGCCGACTCCTCCTCCTGTCTGACCCCCTGCCTGTCTGCCGACTACTCCACCTGCCTGCCGACCATTCTTCCTGCTTGATTCCCCACCTGTCTGCCGACCCTTCCTCCTGCCTGACCTCCCGCCTGCCTGACGACCCACCTGCCTATTCCCATCAGCCTTGTTACTAGAAATAAACCTTTATTATTTAACTCTTACCTGTTCACCTGTGTCTGCGTTTGGGTCCTACCTCTGGTCGTGACAAAATAGGTTAATAAGGTGAATAAAGTTATTATAGGCCTTAAAATGTTTTTTTATTTTTTATTTATTACATGTGGGGGTCCCTGTTCTGGTTGTCTCTCGTCCAAGGGGTCCTTGGGCTGAAAAGGTTGAAGACCCCTGCTCTAGATGGTACACTATGTACCCTCTTAGCATATTACATGTGTTTGAGGCAAAACTAGATATGGACCTTTCACCTTGGCTAAAAATGTGTAAGGAATTCTCTAGTCTAACTGATGAGATTCACAATCTTTATGAGAAATTGCTCACCCGTCTTCCTCGCTGCTCAAGCAAGAGAGGGAAAAGATCAGTCGAGGGTTGGGTGGGGGCAGGACTAGGAACTTATAACACATTTGCTCAAGCTATATCTGAATACAATCACAATTGGGTAGAAAGTGAACTTGTCCTTGCTGGTGAGTGGGTGAATCGGGCGGCCAGTGCAAATACAAATGGCGCCTCGAGTTTGGCTAATGCAGCACGATACAATTTGGGCATGCTTGGTGAGACTGTAAAGGTTATCAGCAGGAGTGTTGATGTTTTCAGAATTGCGTTCAGCAGGATGTTGGAATGAATGAATGAATGAATGGACTTTATTGTCATTGCTACAGTACAGGTACCAAACAACGAAATTTAGGAGGGGTGGCTCCCCTGGTGTTAGGAAAGGGAAAAAAAAACAACTTTAAAAACAAAAAAAACAAAAACCCGGAGAGAGCAGAGCGAGAGCAGCAGTGTTACCGAGCGGGACAGGCCACTATTGCCGAATGGAACTCTATGATTACAGATCTGAAAGATGGGTATATCCCGTCGGAAATCGCAGGCCAACTCCTGGCTGCAATAACACTTCCGGCTCCATGGCACATTGTGGGGGAGGTTCTGCCGGTATCAAGAGTTTGTGCTGACTCAGAACACACTCTGAGGGGTGTGATACATTTCCTCTAGTCCGCGGCCCTGGATACACAGTACGCCGTGTAACTGCTCTCCCATTTCCCTGTGGGGACCACTATCAACACTGGTGTAGATGGCTTATGGAAGCTTATGTAGATGAGAGCGATAACCTGTTTGACAGAAAACATTGTCAACAAGTAGGCCTAAATGTATTTTGTAATGGCGCCTATGTTTCCAAAATTAATATTTCTGATTTCTCCACTGGTTTTGAAGTGACCAAAGATCTCCCAAACATTCGGCCAGTTCAGATATCACACACTCACTGGTGCGGGACAGGTGAAGTAATTATTAATGATAATTATTGCTCTATAGGGCCTGTTTGTGTTTCCCCAAACCCTCGTTCTTTAACATATATGGGACAATCTCTTTTGCAGACCTTGCATATTCCTAACATCCGCTTGGAACCGCATAATTGGACAGTAGGCACAACATACGAAATGGATGACATACTGTTAACTCTAAGTGATAATATTAAGAATCATGTATTGATGACTGGGGTTACAATTGCTAAAGCTAAAGTTGAAATTGGAACAGCTGAAAAAGGCTTTAATGACGCTAAAGGTTATGTGCAAGCAGCCAAGAAACATTATGCTGTCATTAAGACATTCCAAGCGGGTCATGCTATTATTGGAAGCGGAATTCCATTTGGAAAAATTTGGGTTACGGTGGCACAGATCATTTGGGCCTCCTCAATCGTTACTCTTATTATGACTTGTTATATGTACCATAAACTTAAGAAGTTAGTTGCAGACATGAGAATGATTAGTATGAGACAGTATATGCATATTTAGATTTAAAACATATTTACCTGCATATCTATCTTGTAAACGTTTGGTAACGAAGACGAACATAAAGGAATTTAAGTTTTGTGTGCCTGATTCATTTTGGTCATGTTTTTATCTGTTTGATATGTTTGACTGTTCAGCTAGAATTCATCAGCTCTCCTCCTAGATAGAAAGATTACTGAAGGAAAACGAACTATTCCCCTGCTGAGGGACTGACGGGGGTGTCCTTGGAAATGAAAGGGTTCTTGGGGACATATGAGCCTCAGGAATGTTTGCATTCACAAGATGCTGATTGACCTGTGAGGTACTCAGTGAAGACGGACCATCCCTTCCCCTATTTTGGTTTTCCTGAAGTAAAGTAAAATGTCTGATATCTCAGAATTTTGGTTTAAAAGGAGGGAATGATGGGTAATGGCTGAAAGTTAAGCTATGTATTCATCCAGTTTGAGTTTTGTTGTATTTTACTAAAGAGTGTATTTTGTATAATGTGTAGTCGAGACATAAGTTACTAAGTGGTTGCACATGTTAACTCTCCCTAGCAAGTTGACAAGCTTTATTTATGTCGTTGAACTGTGGTTGGACTTGTTCTTGGGCCTCTATCATCTGTTGTTAGTAAGAGACCGTGACTTTACTAGAGAGTTACGACCACTCTAAAGGTGATCTTTGACCTAATGTGTCTCAGTGTCCAGTATCTGTGTGTTACCTAATGGACTCGAACCAGACTGCTTAATATTCATATAAGGATACTTATGTAATTGAGCGTGTACAAATCCTATAGGCTGAATAACAGTTCTTTGTCTCTGAAGACTATATAAACTCATGTATGTCGACTTAAACCTCTGAAGACTGTATCTTGTACCTCTTCCCGACCGGTCGTATTCATTAAACTAAGAAAGAGATCTCTGAGTCTGTCGTTTGTAATCTGTATCTTCAAGACCATCACTTTTGATAAAATCCCTACATAGTCAATGGGCTCGTTCCCACATAGGGCCGAGGCCGGACACAGGTAGATTAGCTCAGCGTTAGCTGACAGCACCCAGGTAGATGTTAAGGGGAAATGGCTTACCTGGCTCCGATGTATCGTGGCGTGGTCCGCGGGGATACTGAACAGCCCGCACGTTCGTTCAGTCGGGTGTTCCTTCCCATTCAGTATTGACATATAACATAACAAACAAAACCGGACACGACACAACACGACCTCGGGGGTAATCCACTATTTCACACGGTAATAGTCTTGATAATAATTGTCCAAGGGGTTCTCTTCTAGGTAAGGCGTCTCAATCAGTATTTCTCTTCTCGGATAACTCCACTCTCAACTCTCTCGACTCTCGACTCCCAGGTAGCAAATGAACACCTGTCATATACCTTTCGAGAGACCCGCCAACAGGCAAGCCACTCCCCCATGTACCCTGGGTAGCCAATCAACACCCCCCTGAGCTTACCATGACAACTAGGAACAGTTGGATCGTGACACTTTGTGTTAAAGGCTTGTTCAATGGTCCCAAATATGTCCGACCAAAATGTATCCAGCCTCGGGCAAGTCCAGAACATGTGGAGATGGTCGGCTGGGGATTGGTTGCATCTGTTACAAGCATCACTCCGACCCGGGTATATTTTAGCCAGCTTAGCGTTGGTAAAATGAGCTCTGTGGAGCACCTTGCATTGGAGTAGGCCATGTCTAGCACAGAAAGATGATGTATGGACTAGGTTGAGAATGTCGCTCCATTGGTCATCGGAAATATTGCCGTCTAGATCACTCTCCCAGAGCTCTCTGAGAGGCACCATAGGGTCCGGAATCAGGGAAGCAATCTGGCCATAGAGAACTGAAACCAAGCGCTTTTGATCGGGTTTGAGTATGAGAAATGTATCAATTGGCGATTCAGGGGGGCGATTGGGAAAATGGGGAAATTGCTTTTGGATGAAGTGCCTGGTTTGGAGAAAACGGAAGAGATGACTGTTGGGCAGGTTGAATTTGACTGACAGGGATTCAAAGGATGAAAAAACTCCATCTTCATATAGGTCATTAAGTGTTGTGAGACCATTATTCGACTAAACACGGAAGGCGGGATCAGTACACGACGGGGAGAATAGGTGATTGTTTAAAATTGGGGCATGAACCGAGGCTCTATGTAGCCCGTGCTGTTTCCTGAATTGGAGCCAAATACTTATAGTGCTAGCAACAATTGGGTTACACATTTTTTTGTAGGTCGCCACAGGAAGCTGAGAGCAGATTATAGAGTGTAAAGAGGCAGAGGACGACAACTCGGTATGTATCCAGGGTGGGTTGGGTTCTGAAAGTTTACAGTTAGCCCAATAGAGTAGTTTGTTAAGCATGTAAAACAGTTTCTGGGTGATTGTGGACAGTATTGAACACTTTGTGTGGACATCAGACAAGAAGACATGCATAAAAACATTATTTAACATGGGCGTCAATGGGAAATTGTGGCATCACCAGTTTCAGTATTTTTCAATACTTTCCACCACTTGGATTTCTTAAGCCTTTTGATATGTTATGAAGGACATATCCATGAGACTAGGACAGTGGAAAGCGTTTCTGTTGCAATTTGTCTGATAATGCCTGTACTATAAAGAGTCTAGTAATACCAATAAAGCAAGCCTGACTGGCTGATTATCATAAACAGGGATTCACTTCTTGCAGGTATAGTAAATAATATATATAAAATATCACTTTATTACAAACACATCTTTTAAAAAGGGAACAACACCCACAGTATGAATGGTGCTAACAGGGTAGCATGAGACCCAACCCCTGGAGCAACAGCCACCTAGTATCTAGGGGACACTGGAGATAAGGGGTGTATTTCAACCCAATATAGGGCACACAATAGTGGAGCACACACTAATAGCCTACTGTACTAGTAGCCATAGAGAATAGAACACACTAGAAGATTCACTGGCAATGCCACACACAGCACTTTAAATTAAACCACTGAATAAGTGCGTGAAAGAGGAAGACCCACACAATCACTCGCTCCAGTGCTTCCTTGATTTGAAAAGGGGCGTGTCTATCCTACTGAAGTGGACCAGATGTAATACCACGCTAGCTGGACCAGACTACGGGGAAGGGCATAACTAAAATACAAACATTTCAAAACAATTCAAAACAATTCAAAGTGAGCTAAAACTGTTGTAATACAAATTCTAAACAGGCAAAGCAGCAGTGACAATTTGGGCTATGGGCTGTAGTTCTGTTCTTGGCTGCAGGACTATCAACGCCTGCGAACAATCAGACGGCTCTAAACGTGCCGCTCCTCCTAGGACAGGGGTCGGCAACCCGCGGCTCTTTTGCCCATCTTCAGTGGCTCCCGGTGGCTTTGACCACAAATGGAAATTAACAACGATTATTTATTTTTTACGTTGCTGCAGTCTCTCTCCTTGAACTACAACTCCCTGCTTACGCTGTAATGTTGTATGAGGGCCAATAGGATTCGGATATGTTGGCACATGACTAGTATTATACATTATGACTGGACCCAACATGAGACTGGATGTGACGTTTTTTTTTCAAGAGTAGACCTATATCCACAGGGATTGACGAAGTACTGCGGCAGGCAAAGCAAGAAACTATCCACATTGTCTACAACTTTGTGGCTAGATTTATATATGGACATCGGCGACGCACATCGAGGAACGGGAGCTTCCCGGTGAGCGCTATTTGCCTACTTTTAAATGCAAAAAGCGGCTTGTCTTTAGCTCAAACCGTTTCAGAATTATGTACTTCCAAAGAAGGTATGATATTTGGGAGTGCCGGCACTCCTGTGGGTCTGAGAGGGTTTAACTTAAAATAGTGAAAAGAGGACAAGGGAGGCTAGTTTTCATTTGGTACTGTAGTCTACAGTCTGTAGATTTGTCTATTTTTTGGCTGACGATCTCTTGGTTTGCTCACGTCATCCGGTTTACAAACTTATCCATATTTTTTCTCATGCTAGTATAGCCAGATAAAAGTATCAACCCACCTGTTAAAAGGCACCAGAATACACGAAATTGCATCTACTCTGTTAAAAAAATGTTTGGGGGGGAACCCCCCAGACCCCCTTTACGCTATCCTAGTGTTTCACTTTTGTAAAGCACAATACGTTTGCATTCGGTTGTATGCATATGTGCTAAGGCTTATGTATTTGTAGCCTACTTACCGTATTTTCCGGACTATAAGTCGCTCCGGAGTATAAGTCGCATCAGTCAAAAAATTCACCATTAAGAGGAAAAACATATATAAGTCGCACTGGACTATAAGTCGCATTTATTTAGAAATGTATTTCACAAAATCCAAGACCAAGAACAGACATTTAATCTGGAAAGGCAAGTTTATTCAACTACACAATAGCACACAGAACAACAGGCTGAATAGAAGTCCGGTATGTTAACATAACACATTAACAGTTATTCAGCAACACAATAGCATAAAGAACATACCTGCAGACCCGTCACCAGGGCCCAGTCTTAGGGTGGGCCAATGGACTGCATGGGGGGGCACAATTATTATTAACTATTTTATATAATCCGATATGCTATGGTATTCGTCATGCAACACTGACATGCATAGTAGGTTGCAGAGGCTAAATTGGACACGTAGCCTACCGATGAAGACTAGACCTAAAATTATCAGAATGCAGCAAATAACATAACAATAAACACAGGCAAAGCTGGTTTATTACAAGGCCTTGTCGACCCGAGTAGGCCTAAGCTAAAATTATTTGAATGCAAGTTACTTTATAGCGTGGAGAGGCCAAGTTGTGCATTACAATGCGCACAGGTCAATAATTGGCACCAACCCGGCACACTTACAAGAACAATAATTAAATAAATGCCAGGGATAGCCTACGTAACTAAGATTAGGAGACTGGCACGCAATCAGTGCACTTCCAAAAGGGATACAGTATGACCGACCGATCGTGTGATCATCACATTAAAACCACCCATCTACAGCAAATAGGATCAGCCAGATCCTCATCATTGAACACGTTATACACAAAGCACATTAAATATAGCATAACCGTGCAAACAGCTCATCTCTCCAGTTGAAAAAGCTGTCGAGAATACAACTAGCAAAACATCACCACGGCGGGTGCCTACACACACACACACACACACACACACAATATTAACTTACCCTGAATTCGCACTCTCGTCTCCTCCCGGCTCTGAAAAGAAGGAGGCGGCGTTTTTCAGTGCTGAATCTCCTCATCAGTAAGTCCTTCCACTCATCCTTGAACTTGTGGGTGAGGTCCTTTTCGAAGGCAAGCTGAATCAGTTGAGCCTTGCGCTTGTGCAACATGCTGCGCCGATGCTCAGAGAAAACATTTTTAAGTGTTGAAAAAGAGTTTTCACAAGTCGCGGTAGACGCTCCCAAAGTTAGGGCGAGTGTATAAGCTTGGATGACAGTTGGCATGGCCTGGAGTGCAGAGTGGAACGTACTGAGAATATTGGCTATTGTCCATTGTCCATCTTTGGGGGGAAACGAGGTGTCCTCCATCTTCTTTACCAGGAACCCACGAGCCACAGCATATTCAGATTCAACCACTTCAGTTCGAGCTAATCTTAGGAGAGGAGTGACCTTCGATGGATCCATGACATCCTCGGCCTCTGGGTTTAAAGCAGCCAGCGCACCAATGAGCTCGCAGCTGCACTCTCCAAAACGCGCATCCATCTCTCCTTGCACAGCATCAATAACACTGTAAAACACTCTCAGGAACTCTGTCTTTTAATCAGTGTCCCTCCGTGACTGTCCAACCGTTCCTTCAACTACAAATGCACCAAAGCTCTTGTTAATTGTGCGTCTTCTCTTAGTTGGACAGCTGGGACCAGCCTCGTCAGTGGCTGAGGCTGGAGGAGAGCAGAGGTCCCAGAGCGCAGTAAACTCATCCTCTGTGCGCAGTGATTTTATGCATTCAGATGCATTGTTCACAAGAGTAACCGCAGTGAACAGGTCCATGTTCTCGCTTTCTAGCAGTCTGTTTGGTGGCTCAAAAAGTAACAAAACTTTCTGATCTCACTTCCGGTTCCGTTTCCGGGTTACGACGAGTGTTTGTTTTTGCTGTTGCAGCTCGACAGCGCTAGAATCTTAAAAACTGCTATCTATACCAAACTCTATTGAGAAAGCATTTTTTGTAAATAAATAGCTTTCCTATCCTATATAACATCGGGACCTCGTTCCGCCGAATCCGACGCCGGGAGGCTGAGTCGGGATTACCAGCGTTATTAGTTAGCTACCGCGGCTAACCAGCTAGCCACCTTTACACTTTTTAAACAGGCTTTTTTCTATCGGGATACCTCCCCGAACTACTAACAACCTTATATACTTTTATATCACATATCGCTGAAATACTGATTGATCATAATCAAATAGTTTTTCTCTCTCTCTGCAAATAACACCACTTTTCTCTTTCATGGCCTGTCGGCGCTGCCTGGAGCTTAGCTACCAGGTTGAGGAGATGAAGGGACGAATCTCGAATCTACACCAGATCAGACAAGGGGAGTCGCATCTTAGTTCACTTTATGACACATTACATAAAACAATAATTACAGACATAGAAAGCACACAAACCACAACATCAACATCAAAGCCTCCACCTCCACCTGTAAGCCCAATCCCAGGTGTAACTCACACTGTCCCTACATCACCAGGGACTTGGACCACCGTCAGGAAGAGGAGTCGTACCAACGACTCCTCTGGCACCAACCCCCATGAGGCCCTCCTGCTGCGGAACAGCTTCGAGGCGCTGCAGAGCCACCAGTCCACACCGAAGCCGAAGAGAGCCAGGGCCTGCACCCCCACCCCCAGAGACCACACGCCTGGCCCCGCCCCCGCCCTTAGAGACCACACACCTGGCCCCCCCCCCGCCCCAGAGACCACACGCCTGGCCCCGCCCCCGCCCCAGAGACCACACGCCCTCCCTCTCTCTCTCCCCCTCTCCCACCCTGGGCCCCCTACAGGTCCATCACGCCGCCAGCAGAGGAGACTACAGTTCGTGTCTCCTCCCCCCCCCCGCACCCGCTCTTCTCCCCCCCCCCCCTCTGTGCTTGTAATAGGCTCGTCCATGGTCCGCCATGTTGCAGTCCCGAAGGCCATAACCCACTGCATCCCAGGTGCCAAGGTGAGGGACGTCGCCGCGGTAGTCCCGATGCTGGTGGAGGATGCCCCCCCCCAGGTCACCTCCGTCATCGTCCACGTGGGTGCCAACGACATCGGACGGGAGAGGTCGGAGGAGCTGAAGGACGACTTCCGAGCCCTCATCGCCACCGTCAAGGGCACAGGTAAGACCTGCATCATCTCGGGCCCCTTCCCGAGTCCCAGGTATGGCGACACCAAATACAGTAGAATTCGAAGTCTTCACCTTTGGCTACAGGGATACTGCTGTCATATGCAAATCCCATTTATAGACAATTTCACCACGTTCTTTAACCGTAGTGAGCTGTTTGCGAGAGATAGGTTTCACCCAAACAGGTATGGTGCCCGCCTGCTGTCGATGTCCATGGACCTCGCTGTCCAGCCCTGGACCTGGCCGGTGCCCTGTCAACGCTGATGTGGGATGAGTCCGATCCATTCCTCTAACACCAAACATGCCATCCAGACTATTGTCTCCCATCGGACTCCCTCCACCACAAATAAGGAAATACATGGCGCAAATTTGAGAAATGTATTACCCATTTCATTAAGTATGCCCTCGAGTCAGTCCCAGTGTCAAAATGACATCTCCATGGCAATTTTGAATATCAGGTCCCTATCAAACAAAAAAACATTTATCATAAATGAGCTCATTTGTGATAGAAAACTCGACTGTATGCTACTCACAGAAACCTGGCTAGATAGAAATGGAGCAGCAGCCCTTATTGAGGCATCTCCCCCCAACTACAGTTTTTTCCAATCAATCAGAAATGGAAAAAAGGGGGGAGGAACAGCTACCATAGCTTCAAATAACCTAAACTGCAGGAGCATATCCTTTGATATATTCTCCTCCTTTGAATATCATGCCACAGTTATGGCATGCCAACCACCTATTCTTACGGTAACTGTATACATGCCGCCGAAACCAGCCCCTACCTTCCTACCTGACTTCTCTGAGTTCCTATCCATTATCCATCCCAACTATGATAGGATTATTATCACTGGTGATTTTAACTTTCATGTTGATAATGAGGCTGACTTGAGGGCTAGGGAATTTATTGACCTCTTGGAATCTATGGATTTTGTCCAACATGTCAATGAACCCACTCACAATCATGGCCATACCCTTGATCTTGTGATTACAAAGGGTCTTGAGGTCTCAATATCAGGTATCAGCGACCTGGCCCTCTCTGACCATTTCTGTATTTTCTTTACCATTGTAACACGTAAAGCTGAAAGCAATGCTGAACGTGTTGTTAAAAAACGTTATCTTACCCCTGCAGTGGCTGAACATTTCAAAGCTTTAATGAACAGTAATCACACAACTCCCACGTTATGTGAAAACGACTTAGTAATTACCTTTAACAATAAAGTAAAAATGGCCCTAGACTCCCTGGCACCTACCAAACTAAAAAAGGTTGGAGCCAAGAGGAGAGCACCATGGAGAAACAGTGAAATAAATCTCCTAAAGAGAACATGTAGGAAAGCTGAGCGCAGATGGAGAAAGAGCAAATTACAGATTGATCAGAATATTTTTAAAGAACATCTATCTGCCTTTAACTTGGCAATGCGAAATGCTAGAAAAAAATCACTTCTCAAAGATAATATCTACAAACAAGAATAACCCCAGGGTCTTGTTCTCGACAATTGATTGCCTTGTAAACCCTGCTCCTAGAACTCTAGACGGCGCAGCCTCTGTCACCAAATGCGAGGAATTTGCAGCCCACTTCAGGGATAAGATAACAAATATTAGAATGTGTATTACTCAGGAAAGACTAGGTTTGTGTAGCACCACAGATCCGCCACCACAGAACATGACTATGAGCATGTTCACCATGATTAGTACGGAAACATTAGGTAAAATTGTGTCACAGCTTAAACCGTCTACGTGTCCTCTTGACCCTATTCCTACCACCTTTTTTAAGGACATTTTTGAATCTGTGTCTGATGACATACTAGGCATTGTAAATCACTCCCTACTTAAAGGGATATTTCCAGCGGCGCTTAAAACTGCCCTGGTTAGACCCACCCTGAAGAAAAGTAACCTAGATCCTTCTGATCCCAAAAACTGTAGACCAATATCCAATCTCACTTTTCTAAGCAAAATGTTAGAAAAGGCAGCGTATAGACAGCTTCATGAATTCTTAGTCCTAAATAATAGGTATGACCCACTTCAGTCAGGTTTCCGATCATACCACAGCACAGAAACCGCTTTGCTTAAGGTAACTAATGACCTTAGGATAAATGCAGACTCGAAAAAACTCTCGATTCTTGTACTCTTAGACTTAAGTGCAGCCTTTGATACGGTAGACCACTCCATACTTATTGAGAGACTTGAAAACTGGGTTGGCCTCTCAGGTCCGGTCTTAAACTGGTTCAGGACTTACCTGGCTGACCGAGACTACTTTGTAGCCCTTGGTGACCATAAGTAAAAAAATTATAGCACAACCTGTGGAGTTCCCCAGGGGTCCATTTTAGGACCGTTGCTTTTTAGCCTATACATGCTACCCCTCAGTTCTGTTATCAAGAAGCATAGCGTTAACTACCACAGCTATGCTGACGACACTCAGCTTTATATCTCAGTAACTCCCAACGACTACAAGATGATCGACCACCTGATAGACTGTATTGCCGATATTAATATTTGGATGACACAAAACTTTCTCCAACTCAATCAAGAAAAAACAGAGGTATTGATCATTGGCGAGAAAACTGGGAGAGAGAAAGTATCTGCACACTTGAAAACACTAGCTCTTAACACTAAGTGTCAGGCCAGGAATCTTGGTGTCATAATTGACCCAGATCTACATTTTGAAACTCATATTAATAACACTATTAAAACATCCTTCTACCATCTAAGAAACATCACTAAGGTACAATCATTTCTCTCCCAGGCAGACACTGAAAAATTAATGCATGCGTTTGTTACTAGTAGGCTAGATTACTGTAATGCTCTCCTGACAGGTCTCCCCAAAAAAATGATAAATAGACTACAAATGGTTCAAAATGCTGCTGCTCGTGTCCTTACTAGGACCAAACGGAGAGCGCACATCACACCTGTCTTGAGATCACTACACTGGCTCCCTGTCAGTCATAGAATAGACTTTAAGATCCTTTTACTAGTTTATAAATCACTTCACTGTGATGCACCCAATTACATGGTGGACATGCTCATAAGATACACACCAGCTAGACCCCTACGGTCTAGTGGCACGGAACTTTTAATAGAGATTTGGAGGATCAGCTTTTAGCATATATGCTCCTAGATTGTGGAACACCCTACCTGAGGGCCTGAGGTTGTCTAAAACTCAGGACATTTTTAAGCGTGACCTCAAAACCTACTTATTCAATGTCGCCTTTTGATACTAAGGGAGACATTGGACATTATAGAACTAGGATCACTAGGCCATTACACCATACTCGTGTTTTGAGATTTGTGTTGACAGGAAAATGGACCCGGGTGCTGATGAGGCACTGTCAGCTCCAAATAGCACCTAGAGCAGTACTGGAACCGGTACAAGGGTGTACCAGGACCACCATCAGGTTGTATTGCTGTCATCTTTATTGTCTCTATTGTGTTGTTGCACCATAACTGTGCTTAAGATTCTCTTTTGGCAGGACCTGTGATCATACTGGATGCAGAACGATGCAAATATAACACTAAATTTATGGACAGTGTGTACGCCGATAATATGCAAGGAATTTTTCCTGGATACATGGTGTACAGGTTTTTGCCCTTGCTTGCTTGCTTTGTGCCGGTGGTCCTTGGCCTCCCCTGGGGGACCGCTGGGTACTGGTAAGCAAACTGGCTAGTAGTCGCTCTATTGGTAGAGGGCTGCAAGGGAATTTTTCCTGGCTACATAGTATACAGGTTTTTTACTTTTGCCTGCTCGCGGCTCTGTCAGTATTGATTGATTGATTGACTGATTGACTGAACATTTTCATTGTGTGAAGCGCATTGAGTTGCATCTTGTAAGAAATGCGCTATACAAATAAAATTTGATTTGATTTGATTTGATGTTTCCAGTCATTAAATCCCCTAATGGAGAAGGTTGCATCAGATGATTTGAATTTTCTACATGCGTAGCAAAACGCGGCGTCCTTTTTCATAGAATATTCAAGCCAGTCCCTGTTCCTATACCAGCTAGAGGCGAATGATCGTTTTTTTGCACCAAACATCCGGACTGGATATTTGGTCAAAATAAGCTGTTTAGGCTGGTCCATCCCAAGGTCATCCGATGGCTCCGCCTCCGCTTCCACTAAACCAAGATGAACACTAGTCATCGGGGGGCTAGCAAGGCTAGTAGTAGCCCTAGCCCTAACAGTTGGGCTAATAGGACTTACCTCGCTAGTGGTAGCCGTCGGCTACCCACAGTCGCTAATGCTGGTGCTATGTCCATCGGGGTTGGGTGCAGCTGCACCTTTCGAGGATTTACCGGTAATCCACTTTCTTATATCCATCTTTATTCAAAAAGCTTTATCCATCAAAAAGCGCAGATTTCACTCAACTGCTCAGTGCTCGCCTCACACAACTGAAATGGCGGGAGCAGCAGCGTGCGTAACGTGCAACTTTCAACTTTCAACTTTCAAATGATTGGTTGTCACTAGAATCCCGTCCAACAAAATGAAAAACACACTATTGTTTCTCAATTTTAATGTCTTCATTTAACATAAAATATGAATAATTTTAAATATATAAATATATTTCTTTATTTTTAATTTTATATCTGGCTGCCAGTTGGGGGGGCACCAGCACGTCTGTGGGCGGGCCCGGCCCCCTGAGGCCCGCCCATAGTGACGGGCCTGCATACCTGGGAGGCTGAATAGGCTAAATTAACATAACAAGCCAGCGAGTCCAACAAGCAAGTTACCAGTAAGCAAATTCACCAAGCTACCGTTTGCTTAGCTTCAACAAGCTAATGTTTTAGTTCATTTCTTCAGTGGTATAGGAGCAGCATATAGTTGTCACAAGCCCAGAGCGGTCCAGAGCGCCCTCTGTCGGCTGTAGACGGTAATGTTTACTCCTTGGTTCATGTCAGTCAGTATGAAATTATATATATATATTGATATATAAGTCGCACCTGACTATAGGTCGCAGAACCAGCCAAACTATGAAGAAAAGTGTGACTTATAGTCCGGAAAATACGGTAGTAATTTTGATAGTAGGCTAATATAGCTTATATAGACACTTACAGCATGTGTTGCCTTCATTAAAGGCTTATATAAGCAGGGGTGCACATAACTGGTGCGCCAGTGCGCATGCGTCGCCAAAATGCATGCTGCGCGGCTGATCAGCGGCATGAAGGCGCTTTTGCGCACCAACAGCTGGGTCCAAGAAGCAATCCCCACCAAGTAAGTAACTATTTGCCGTCCCCTCAGCCGAAGGCGCGACGAGTAATCCATCACGACGACCACGGCGACTCCCCTCACGAAAACATTCGGAAAGTATCGTAACTCGTACTTTCATTCCGCGTATCGCGTATCGCATGGTTATCACACCGACACTTGAAAATTCAGTCCCGAACGACTCGTCGCTAAAAGGAAAAACAACACCAAGGGACTTCACGTTTCTTTTCTCTGAAGCTTTCAAACGTTCAGACGTTTGTTTTACAGCTTCATTATCGCACCTAGACCCCTGACCCAGGGAATATGGTTGGGAATTCTATTAGAAAAAAATAAAAAAAAAGGCTTTGTTGCACAATCAAAATAACGAGCTATTTAAAGTGATGGCCTACAACATCCCAGTGTTTCCTCTACATGCATTTCATCGTGGCGGACCGCCACGATGGAATTTCCTCCGCCACCATTCAGATTTCTCAACCAAAAAAAAAAAAAAAGATTTAGGCCGCTTTTCAGACCTTCACAGCGCTAGACACACCCACAAGCGCTGAAACTGGACCAGTGTGTCGCGAGTATTGAACTTGAGGCTGCGTTCGTAAATTCGCTCTGAGAGCCCCGGAGCGCACACTGGGTTCAACGTCATAAAGGGACCAAGTCATTTGATTGGACAAGAGGCATTTCGTGAGTGCTGATCAGATTTCCAGAGCGTATTTACGAACGCGCCCTGGCTGTCACCCGAACACCGCGAGCTAGCGTAGTGTAGTGTAGTATAGGATGCGTAGTGTAGTGTAGTGTAGGATGGAGAGAGAGAGGAGAAGCCTCTCTATGTGTTACCTATGTCCAGTGTACTAGAACCACTCTAACAGGAGTGTTTGTCCGTGAATAACACCGGCTATGCCCGGGGTAGAAACACAAGACTATAGCTGGATAAGGTCTACAGGGCTACACGGTCATTTTAAGCCGTCGACCAGCCCTCTACGACCACGGGAAGTCATGTTAAAAGTGAAGATACTTCTGTTAAACTAAGCTAAGCTAAACATCGCTAATCGCTAACTCCCTCCTGGGCTTAAAGTGACAAGTAATAACGTTGTGAAAAAAACCGTCAGATCAGTGTTTTTGTTTTTATTGACAACGGAATTACATGCTGGAAAAACATGCAGACACAGACAATAAGAGACACACGGGAGAAGTACAGGAAAACATTTTATTTTTTTGGGCCATCCTCGAGTTTTGGCTGAAATTACGTTGTTGTTTTGAGCGCGCGTGCGCGTTTCATGCGCGTGCACGCGAAAAAATCGCGAGCGCGCGCGGTCAGCACTACCCGCCACCATTGTAAAAATTCCTGGAGGAAACACTGCATCCTCTACCATGGTTGAAATTGAGGACAGTGATAACTTACAGCAGTCAAGAGAGCAGTGATGATGATTAAGCTTGTAGCATAAGTAAATGCTTAGGCTGTAACTTTTTGTTGAAAAGTTGATTTCAGTATTTACAGAACAGAGCAGTGCTTAAAGAGATGTCAGTTGATTTCATTGTGTTTAAAGGAGTCTGACAGACTTTCATGCTTAAAGAGCAGTCATTTGATTTTGCATTTGTTTCTTTTGTTTTGCACACAATCATTTGTTCGTTCATCTTTATTTATGAATAAATGTCGTTTTGCTAATATAAGTTATCCATGTATCCCTTTTTCATCCATCCTGTGGGATGGGGTCGTGACTCGCGAGCTCGGTGAGCACCAAGCAGCATCCCTAGGTGCTCCTCTGAGCACTGGCCCCAAAAAGTTATGTGCACCCCTGTATATAAGGCTTTTAATTTTTTGCGGCTCCAGACAGATTTTTTATTAATTTTTTGCTCCAATATGGCTCTTTCAACATTTAAGGTTGCCGACGCCTGTCCTAGGACGTCAGTCTTGGGCCAGGGAACAATAATGAACTCCCTCACAGGAGTAGACAGCTGAATAGCGGGGGATACAATCTCAGACCGCAAGCGACCCTACACCCAACGCTTCTGAATAGCACGGACCTGCCTCTGAATAGCGATAATCTAGTCAGTGGCTGTGTTCGGAATGGTATACTAGCATACTCAATGAGTATATACTGCACACTGCCTACTAAATTCATAATGAATTTTCTATGTGAAAACCAGCCGACCATTTACACAGTATGCATACTGGCTCCCAGAATGCATTTCGCCGGGAGCGGTGAATTTAAACCTCCATTTTAAACCCCAATTAGCTAAAAGATGTAATTTTGGCTTTATAAGTGTTAACATGTCATTTTATGAAGTTTTAATATGTTTTCAGGCGAGAAAGTAACCACATATTACACTTATAAACACTAGCTCCCTCTCAACACGCATGGTACTCTGCTTCCTGTTGGGACGAAGTTTACTCGGTCGGTCAGAACAAGCTTAGAAACGTCGACATTGGTGAATATTGCATGAGCGCAGAAAAAAAAATAGTTCCGCAACGGGACTGTTCAACTGGACTGTTGCCTAGTAACCTGAACACAACCGCTGCGGCCCGGGTTCGAGGGGTATTGTTCGCACCAGCCAGAGCCATCTACACCAGCTACGCAGGTTTTGCATCATTGAGAACAGAAGGCACAAAGGCACTGGTTGAAAGATGCCTCCACTTACCCCAGAGGAATCCGAACTGGACATCTTAAGGTCCGAGCTCCATACCATCGAGGGAGTCCTGAATGATGTCCTCCGAAGGAAGACGGCGGTTCAATCCAGGCTGGACAAACTGGATCCAAATGGACCCCGCTGTTCCAGTCCCATTCCGGGTCCATCCTGGGTGTCGGTTGTGAGGAATGGGAGAAAGCGTTCCATCCCCTGGTTCTCTCCTGGAGGCCCCGATAGCCCTATCCCACTGGCCAATTTCTTCTCTCCACTGGCTCGTTTTCCTGAGCCTCAGGCATCCTCGGAGCCGGCGGCTAGCAGCGGGCTAGCTTTGGCTAACGGGATGCTAACATCTGCTACATTGGAGTGTGTGGCTAACGGGCTGCTACCCCTCGCCCGCTAGCTGACCACAAGCAACAGGTCCGCTCCAAACCCAATAGGAAGCGTTCCTGTCCCTCGTCCCCTGTAATCCACCGTAAACGTTCACGACGGTTTACCCCCTCACCTCCGTTTGTCCTTCTGTCCGAGACTGTTTCCACTCCCAGCCTGCAGCTCTCTCCCCCACTGCCCAACAGAGTTTCGGACACAGCTGTGCCCAATCGTGACGTCACCAACTCTATCGACGTCATCATCAGCAAGGGAATCCCTGTAGATTCTCCGGTCGTCTACCCAACAACGTGCTGGACACAGCTGCGGCGAACCATGACGTCACCGACGCAATGTCCGAAACCCCAGCCACAGAGTCTGTCTCCACTGCCACCAATGCCACCGTGACCAGTATTGCTGAGGGCAATCCACTATGGTCCAAACTCTCTGTTGATAAGGGAGGATGCAAGGACAGGTCTCCAGAGATAATTATTATGGGTGATTCTATAATTAGAGCAGTTATGATCCCTGGCGCCATCACATATTGTCTTCCAGGTGGTAAAGTCACTGATCTCATAGAGCTGGTCCCTGTTATCTTAGACCTTCATCCCACAGCACATATCCTGTTTTTGTGCTGAACAGACTCTTAAACTCAGGGAAGATGACATGTGTACATTTCAAGCCTGCAAACTGCGACACTTTAAATGAATGTGCAATAACACTATGTGCAATATGACAACCCTAGTCGTCTTATCTGTACAGTATAGTATAGTGGATAGTGTACATAGCCTTTATTTATGTAAACCAGCTCCTTTCCCTTCTTGTTTTTTTTCTTTTTTTTTTCTTTCCTAGCACCAGGGGAGCCACCCCTCCCAAATGTCGTTGTTTGGTACCTGTACAATAGCAATGACAATAAAGACCATTCATTCATTCATTCATTCATTCAAGATCTCGAGTCATTAGCCACCACTGTACAAAGCCTGGGCAAAACTTGTGTGTTCTCTGGCCCCATCCCAGCGTCCTGAACATTTTAGTAGACTTGTGAGCCTGCACGAATGGCTAAAAGCCTTCTGTCCGGCCACATCAGCAGGTTTTATCAGCAATTTCGACATGTTCTGGACCAGAAACCACCTGTATAAACCCGATGGCCTGCAACTCAATCTAAAAGGCACAAAGCTATTAATCACTCAATTTATTCATTACATCGCTTTCAGCTGTAAATGACATGCACCACAGCATGATCCCACCATAGCTTCACACTGCATTCATCACAAGCATCTCCCATTGGGTCATGCTAACTCTATATCCCTTTCCTGCCCTCTCACCATCCCTGTTCTTATTAGGACCAGACACCTTTCACTCAACAACCTCACCCCTCGCACAGTCATTCCATCAAACCTCACTCACATTCCTTGTCTATCTACAGCTCCTCGGACTAAGTCTGTACCATTTAAGATGGCATTAATTAATGCTAGGTCAGTGAACAACAAGCCCTATATTATAAGGGACTTTTTTAAATCTCATGAGCTTGATTTTCTATAGACCTGGCTGAAAAACAATGACAACATCACTATAAATAAGCTCTGTCCTGCCGCATGTAGTGTTATCAGTTCTCCTAGGATGTCCGGCCGTGCAGGTGGTTTAGCCGTTATCTTCTCCAAAAAGTTTGCTTGCCGCTCTGTAGACATTGGTAATTTTAGAACTTTTGAAGCACTGCTGCTTAGAATAGGATCAGCTAATCCTCTCTTTACTTTGCTATGTTATCGCCCACCAGAAAAGTCAAAAAGTGAGTTTTTAACAGAATTTCCTGAGTTTTTATCATCTGTTGTGATGAAAGTCGACAACCTGGTGCTGGCCGGAGATTTTTTAATTTTTTTTAAATGATTTTTATTGAAGGGTAGACAAGACAGACATGAATAATCATCAACAATTCTTCCCTTCAGGTTTTTTTCTTTTTTTTTAAACAAATGATACCCTTTCCCTCCCCCCTCCCGTTCCCTCCCACCCCTACCTTGAAAAGCCTAACAAATACAGGTTCTGTGCACATTCAATTTTTATTCCAGAATGAAAAATACAACAATGAATCACAGCGGCAAAATGTATGCATATATATATACACCATTGTAAAGGATAGGAAAATAGAAAATAAAATAAATACATAAATAATAAAAATACAAAGAGGTACAATGCAATGCAGTACAGTAAATTATAATACGATAAAAAAAAAATGGGGAAAAGACTTGGCCATATCAATATTAAGGAAAACCTAGCACTAAATTCTTCTCTCAATCAGGGGGGAGTGTTTGAAGGTCGGTAAAATAATTTATCAAGCATTGCCATTTCTTATAAAAATGGTCTACGGAGCTCCTGAGAGTAAATTTTATTTTTTCAAGTTTGAGGAAAAAGACAAGGTCTTTAAGCCAGACCTTAAATGATGGAGGATTAGGGGACTTCCAATCTAACAGTATCCTGCGACGAGCCAATAGTGAGGCATAGGCCACAATATCAGCTTGTTTACTAGTTAGAGTGGCGCGGTCTTCCGGGATTCCAAATAGTGAAATTAAGGTAGAGGGTTGCAAATCTTTTCCTAAAATGTCAGACAGGGTTTTAAAAACAGAGGTCCAGTAATTATTTAATTTGGGGCAAAAATAAAACATGTGAGATAAGGGCTCTGCACACAGCGTGCGATTTCTGTTGCGCATCAACATTCCATTTTGAAGTTTGAATGGAAGTCTATGAGAACATCGCATCTCAACACACACGGCCCCGATTTTAATCGCACGGCGAAAATTCGATTCCATTCATTTTGAATGGGACAAAGCACACGGCGTGCGAGTTTTGTCGCACTGTCAAATTTTGCAATTATCGACGTTAACGTTGCTACTCACCCATTTTCGTTTGTCTCCTTTCGTTGATGAGATGTTAAGTGACCGTTATTCTAGAACGAACTGTACTAGATACGAACATCACCATCAGCCAGCCACTACACTTATATAGCCCACAGCTAGAATCCATGTGGAGAATCCATTTATTTGTTGAGTGTTGTTGTTGTGCTAAATGCTCCCATGTATTTTCCCATCAAACACTACAAGTCCCAGCAGTCTAGAGGACAATTGCGGCAACATCCGGCCATGAGACATCCGGCCGCCATCTTTCAGAACATGTACAGAACATGGTACACCCCCTAAATCAGGGGACCCACATATTTTATCACAATATGTCCAGTTGTATCTTGTAGAAATTGTGGAAGCAAGGCAAGCAATATTGGTAGAGCCTATTGTAATCAGCCTGCCTGGTCCGACTACGTAACAATTGAGAATGGAATGTTGAGGTGCAACAGAAATTGCATCGCACGCTGTGTGCATTGGGATGCGATTTTTTATGATTTTCTCATAGACTTCAATGGTGTGAGTTGAAAATGGAATTTTGCGGCGCAACAAAATCGCATCGCACGCCGTGTGCGTTGCAATGGAATGCTGTTGCGCAACAGAAATCGCACGCTGTGTGCAGAGCCCTATAGATCAGCAGGAGTGTTGTTGCAGCGGTCACATCTGTTGTCAACATTTGGGTATATCTCAGCCAGCCTGGCCTTGCTAAAGTGGATACGGTGCAGGACCTTAAATTGTATCAGCCCGAGGCGTGCACATGATGTCGAAGAATGTATCCTATCAACAGCTGCATCCCAAGACCCGTCTGTGAGTTCCGACCCCAACTCAGCCTCCCAGGCTAATTTAGTTTTCAAAAGAGTGTGAGTATCTAATGACATGAGGTGATTGTACATTTGTGAAATTATACCCCTTTGGTTGGGCAAGGTTTCCAGACACTTGTCCCAAGGTAGTCTGGGGGGTAAATGTGGGAAAGCTGGGAACCGGGCCTGAACAAAATGTCTCACTTGAAAGTACCGAAACTGGTCAATTCCAGATAAGGCATATCTGTCTTTCAAGTTCTGAAAGCTAGAAAACACATCAGATTGGTACAGATCTTTGACAGAGTCAATTCCCTTTCTCCCCCACACGAGAAACGCATTATCAATCACCGAGGGAGGAAACATATGATTGTTTGATAGTGGGGTCAGAATGGATGGAGATTTAAATTTGAATTGTCGCCGAAATTGAAACCAAAGTTTTAGGGTGGAAAGTACAATTGGGTTGGACGAATGTTTGGATAGGGACAGCGGCAGAGAAGAGCACAGCAAAGCTCGGAGTGATGTCGACCGGCAAGATCCGGCTTCTAACAAACACCAATTAGTCTGGGGTGCATGCATCCAAAATGTCAGTTTATGTATATTGGCTGCCCAGTAATAGTATAAGAAATTAGGAAGGCTGAGCCCACCTAGCCTCCGGTTCCCCTGAAGCACCGTTCTGCTGATCCTGGGGACCTTACCACCCCATATAAATGATGTGATGGCTTGATTTATAGAACAAAAAAATGATTTGGGGATGAAAATTGGAAGGCATTGAAAGACATAGAGAAACTTAGGCAAGATATTCATTTTAACACATTTGTAGCGGACAATACTATGATGTATGAAGTACATAATTCACCTGTGTGTTTGGTAATGGGGAATTGTGTGCGGGCACTTTAACGCCGGTCAATGGGGTGTGACGTATGGGGTTACAGGTAACATATAAGGAAGTGTTGTGTATTGCTATGGGCGCTATGTCATGAGTTAAATAAACGCAGACAAGGTCGGCTTTATACTGGCAGCAAGTCTCCGTTTCGTTTGTACGCTCCAACTCCTACAGTGGTGACCCCGACGTCGCTTTGGGACGCTTTCCAAGGATTATATTGTTTTGTTTTTTCCAACTATGGATAACGCACCGGCTGCGATGAACGCTGTCGCTTTGAAGTTGCCTGAGTTCTGGGAGAAACAGCCGAAAGTGTGGTTTGCTCAGACGGAGGCACAGTTCGTGCTTAAAGGAATTACCACGGACATTACGAAATACTACTATGTCGTCTCTGCTCTCGGGAGCTCTACAGCAGCCAGGGTTGTGAGTATTCTCGAGCAGCCTCCTGAGCACAATAAATATGGAGCATTAAAGGCGTACTTACTAGAGACTTTTACTTTAACTGAATCTGAACGTGCCCGCCAGCTACTCTCTCTGCCCGGCCTCGGCGATGCTAAACCCTCAGAGTTGATGGATCATATGCTAGCTCTTCTAGGGGATCATAAGCCGTGTTTTCTTTTTAGTGAACTATTCTTGCAACAGCTACCATTACAGGTTCGGGCTGCATTAGCTAATACAATTACTAAGGATAGCCGTGCTTTGGCTAGAGAGGCAGATAAGTTTTTTTCTGTTGGTGTGCAACGGTGCAGCATGGCAATTCGAGGTTCAGCCAGTGTTAACCCATCGTGGCCTGGAGACACAGTGGAGGTGGCCGCTGTGGGCCGACGGCAGCAGGACACAGGCCTGTGTTACTACCATGCACAATATGGCTCCAAAGCTAGGAGGTGCCGCCCCCCATGCAACTTTGAGGCATCGGGAAATGCCAGGGCCGGCGCTCGATAGCTGCCATGAGTGTCGGCCGTTCAGGTAGCTTGTTGTTCATTACTGACACAGTTTCGGGACGGCGGTTCCTCTGTGACACAGGGGCTCAGCTGAGCGTCCTGCCTGCATCACGGATAGAGATCCAGAGCGATAAACATGGCCCCATTCTAGAAGCTGCCAATGGCAGCCCCATCCGCACGTTTGGGATGAGGAAAATACCACTGTGCTTCGGAGGACAGCGTTTTAACTGGGAGTTTATTACGGCTACTGTGTCTACTCCCCTTCTTGGCGCCGACTTCCTCTGCGCTAATGGCCTTTTGGTGGACGTCAAGAACCGACGACTCATCAACGCAGAAACTTTTAGTTCCCTCGCATGTGCACTCAGTGGTACGGGCACGACAAGACTGTCTAGTGCTCTTTCTGCTGCTGATGTGTTTTCCCGCCTCTTAGCTGAGTTCCCGAGTCTTACGGAGCCCACTTTCTCGTCAGCCTCCACTAAGCATGGGGTTGAGCATTACATCGCCACTACTGGACCACCAGTCTATGCTCGTGCCCGGCGCCTGGATCCAGCTAAGCTCGACGTTGCTAAGGCGGAGTTCGACACCATGGAGCGGCTTGGCATTATTCGCCGGTCAAACAGCCCCTGGGCTTCTCCACTACATATCGTCCCAAAACCTGGTGGTGGGTGGCGTCCATGTGGCGATTACCGCCGTCTCAATGACATTACGACCCCTGACCGTTACCCAATCCCACACATTCAGGATTTTTCTACCCGGCTGGCGGGGAGGTTGGTGTTCTCTAAGGTGGACCTAGTTCGTGGCTATCACCAGGTTCCTGTCCATTCACAGGATGTCCCGAAAACAGCAGTGATCACCCCATTCGGCCTTTTTGAGTTCCTCCGTATGCCGTTCGGTCTTAAAAACGCGGCACAGGCTTTTCAGCGGCTGATGGACACCGTGCTTAGGGACCTGCCATTCCTGTTCGTTTATCTGGACGACATTCTTATCGCCAGCGCTTCCATGGCAGAGCATGTGTCGCATTTAAGAACTCTCTTTGAAAGGCTTAACCAGCATGGCCTGATCATCAATCCAGCCAAATGCCAGTTCGGACTGACGTCAATTGATTTCCTTGGACACCGCATCACTAACGACGGGGCAGTGCCCCTGCCCTCAAAAGTGAACGCTATCGTGGATTTTCCACGTCCACTCACAATCAAGGCCCTGCAGGAGTTTTTAGGCATGGTGAACTTTTACCACCGCTTTGTTCCCCGAGCAGCCTGGTTCATGCGGCCCTTGTATGAGGCTCTTAAAGGCAAGACCGCCAAGCACATCATCGGCTGGTCGGTGGAGATGGACGATGCTTTCACTGGGACTAAGAGAGCTTTGGCTAGGGCAACTATGCTGGCACATCCCTCGCCGAATGCACCGATTGCCGTAACCACGGATGCTTCTGACTATGCAGTCGGGGCGGTGCATGAGCAGTGGGTGAAGGGAGCTTGGCAGCCACTCGCTTTTTTCAGCCGGCAGCTCCGCCCTAACGAACGTAAATACAGCACCTTCAATCGGGAGCTCCTGGGCCTCTACCTCGCCGTTCGGCACTTCCGTTTTCTGTTGGAGGCCAGGCCATTCACAGCTTTCGTGGACCATAAGCCGTTGACGTTCGCGATGGCAAAGGTTTCAGAGCCATGGTCTGCCCGTCAGCAGCGCCAACTGTCCTTCATCTCTGAGTTTACGACCGACATCCAACATGTTGCAGGGAAGGACAACCAGGTTGCTGACTGCCTCTCACGGGCGGTCGCCAGTGCGGTTCACCTGGGCATTGACTACGCCCGCATGGCAGGCGATCAGGCCTCTGACCAAGAGGCTCAGGCCCTCAGGACTGCTGTCACAGGGCTTAAGTTGGAGGACGTGGTCTTCGACGACACCGGGACCACACTCCTATGTGACATGTCCACTGGGCAGCCACGGCCCGTCGTGCCCCTTGAGTGGAGACGACAGGTTTTCGACGCTATTCATGGCCTGTCCCACCCAGGGAGGAAGGCTTCTCAAAAACTGGTGGCAGCTAAGTTTGTCTGGCACGGGCTTAGAAAGGACATTCAGAAGTGGGCAGATGCCTGTGTCATGTGCCAGCGTTCTAAGGTGCATCGACATACGAAGGCCCCTCTGGCACATTTTTCAGTGCCGGAAAGGAGGTTTGATCATGTCAATGTGGACCTGGTGGGGCCTTTGCCACCTTCTCATGGGTTCACCTACCTCCTCACAATGGTCGACAGAACCACACGGTGGCCGGAGGCCGTTCCACTATCATCTACCACGGCTGCTGAGGTGGCTCGGGCGTTCGTTGGCACTTGGGTCGCCCGGTTCGGTGCTCCATCTGACGTCTCCTCTGACCGGGGGCCACAGTTCACGTCTGAGCTCTGGAGTGCGGTTGCCGGAGGCCTGGGGATGAAGCTACACCGCACTACCGCATATCACCCACAGGCCAACGGGTTGTGTGAGCGGTTTCATCGTTCTATGAAAGCTGCACTTCGGGCTAGCCTCAAGGACAGTGATTGGGTCGACAGGCTCCCGTGGGTCATGTTGGGCCTTAGGACCGCCCCTAAAGAAGACCTTCGGTCGTCATCCGCCGAGCTGGTCTACGGACAGCCGCTACGGGTTCCTGGGGATTTCGTCCCTAACGCCACGGTCCCTTGGTCGGCGCTCAAACAGCGAGCCGAGTTTTTGGATAAGGCCAAGGCTTTCGCACCTGTACCCACCTCACAGCATGGGCAACCCCAGTCATATATGCCACCCTGCCTGCGAACGGCAGAGTACGTGTTCATCCGCCATGACGCCCACCGAGGGCCATTTCAACCGCCCTATGACGGACCGTTTCGGGTTCTGGAGGCTGGAGACAAGGCTTTTCTGGTGGACATCGGGGGTAAGCCAGATTACATCTCAGTGGACAGGCTTAAACCAGCTCACGTGGATCTGGACCAGCCCGTGGGGTTGGCTCGGCCCCCGAGGCGGGGCCACCCTCCAGCTATGCCCCCACGCCACCGCAAAGCCTCTAAAAAAACACCTTCTGTCCCTCATAAGCAGACCCCAGTTGAACTTTCAGTCCCTGCTCCGGTTTTACGGAGCCGTTTTGGACGGGTGATCCGGGCCCCGCAATGGTGACTGTTCTCAATTATGGTGAATTCTGGGGGGAGGTCTGTAGCGGACAATACTATGATGTATGATGTACATAATTCACCTGTGTGTTTGGTAATGGGGAATTGTGTGCGGGCACTTTAACGCCGGTCAATGGGGTGTGACGTATGGGGTTACAGGTAACATATAAGGAAGTGTTGTGTATTGCTATGGGCGCTATGTCATGAGTTAAATAAACGCCGACAAGGTCGGCTTTATACTGGCAGCAAGTCTCCGTTTCGTTTGTACGCTCCAACTCCTACACATTGTATTTTACCGACCAATGAAAGAGGTAGGTTATTCCATCTTTGGAAGTCAAGCTTCATTTGGGACACTAGGGGGGTCAAATTGGCTTTAAGAAGTAAGTCCAAAGAGCGGGTTATGTTAATGCCAAGATATTTGAAGCCGGGTGATATGATGCGTTTTGTGTAACTATAGGCAAATGCTGTGTGTCTATCGAATATAGCAATACTCATTGTTTAACCTTAAACATACTTTTGAGTGTGGTCACTCTCAGGACAGAAACTGACCACTCTGAGGCAACAGGCTTGTCTGTGTAATTGGAACGGAGCCAGATTTAGACTACGGCTCATATGCACTGCAGCAGGGAACTTGACCAGGGACCAGCATAGGACCTGGGTCAATAGGTCAGTATATTTAGGACCAGCCAGTCAGCTGACCAGGGTCAGGTAGCTGGGTTGTCAGGACAATCAGCCACTTTTGGGAGATGGGGACTTCTCGTCAGCAACCCTACCTAGACTCAACGGAGCCCTGTCTTTGGGGATGATTTGCATGACAAACAGCTGGCTGCTTGATCAGCAACTTTTGCCTATATCAAGCCACTGTAAGATGTCATTCTGTGTGTCTCTTCTCTGCCTGCTGTGATGAGAGCACACCCAGCGCTGTGTGGAATAAAACTTGCATCTTAATTGTCTATCTCGAGCATTAATTAATTATCATAAGGAAGCAACACCCCTCGGTCTCCGCTCTCATCTGAATATTCACCCACTATCAATTGGCGTTTTCGAACAGGATCAGCTTCAAAAGGTAGGAAATATCTAACCATATTGACTATCTTCCCAGCTGTACAAAAAAACTGTATTTTTTTCCTTAAATGAAGGAAAGGGGATGAATTTGATGAGGGGGGCTAATGACTAAATTGGACTAAATATTAAAGTTTGAGTACTGCTGTGTACATGAAGGTCGTTAATTCACATATAGGATAATACGTTATAAAAGGACAGAGCTGCTAGGTGTCACTCTGGAGGAGATATACTGACACTGGATATTGATTAATTCATAGAAGAATTGATTAAACGGAATTGGGCATTCCGTGGGTTTTTATTTATGTTTATCTGTAAGGTACAGAAATATTGAGGTATTTGACAAGAAATAAGGTGAACTGCAGATCACGCTTGAGTCAACAAAGTTAAGGTATAGAAATAAGGTATTGTGTTTATCTGTAAGGTACAGAAATAAGGTATTGTGTTATAGCACAGGATTTGAAACTATGCAGAAGTAGAATGTTGATTAAGATGGTTAAATGAATAAGGTATTGACACGCAAGTGGTTATGGTATGTAATTTGAAGTGTGATTTAAAGAAAGTGTTTATAAGAGGTCAAGTAATGTGGGTATATTCTGTAAAGAAACAGGATAATGAAAGATAAAGGTCAGCGGTAAAAAGACAGTTGTAGGACGACATGAATTTGAACAGAAATGGTAATGGTGTTAATGTTAAAGCTAACAGATTTGAGTGACAAGATTGACTTATTGAGACAGGAGAGAACAGATGAGACGTGGATTTAAATGACCTTGATGAAACGCAATACAACAGACTGAATTAAAGTACATAAGAAGTAATAAACACGAATTGTGTAACTATAAAGCTCTAACGAGACAATTTAGATAAAAGAATTCCCTTTTACTAACATTGTGTGCATTTTAATTAATCAAACATGGGTAATCAAACTTCTAGGACGGCAAATTGTGAGAAACGAACTATTAAGTATAAATCGGTCAGGGATCTGCCACGAATGGAAAGGAAAGCCATTAAGAAACTATTGGAAATTGATCCACACATAATTGATATTCCGATAAAATACACTAATACAGTGACACCAAAAGGATGGATTTTACTTAAATTAGGACCATTCTATGCAGAACCATTTCTAACAAAGATTGCGGAATGGAGTGACGATAATTTCCCAAGTATCGGGAGTTTTGAAAAGAATAAACTAAAGATTATTGACGAATATTTGATATCAAACAAATCGATTGCAGACCCTATATGGGATATTGATTACATGAAAGAAGTCTATCAAGCATGGGTAATAATGTCTAAACAATGGCCTGGTAATATTGTCAGAAAGCAGGAACACAATAGGTCTAAACCTATACCCAAGACACAGGAGGTGGTGAGGGCGTCTCCTCCTATACGGGCTGAGCAGGCTGTGACACGCAGCGTGGTCCGGGTGCAAGCACCACTGCTAAATATAGAAGAGAAAGTCCTGTACAAACCATTAACCCTATCTGACGTATCTGCGATCATAGTTGACGCACCCAAACCCTTGATTAACCCTAAAGGATTCATAAATTGGTATAAAACAATGTTGCTACATGGTAATTTGAATGGCACGGATTTAAGATACATTCTGATCACGTTAATGCCAGATGTTGAAATTGATACTTTGATAAATGCTTGCGAAACTTTGAATGAAAATAATGATGGGCCATGTAGAGGAAAAACAGTTAAAGAACGATTCCCATGGTTTGATAAGGAACACAAGAATACTCACATTGAACAATTAACCAAATTTCTAAACGACCATGCCAGCCAAAACCGTGATATCTCACAAATTCTGAACTCTAAACGTAAGCCTAATGAAACAATGTCTGACTTTGTAATCAGATTCCAAAAAACCTGGAGAGAAAAGGCGAATTTGGAATTAGAGAACATCAAACCTAACGTATTTTTTACAAACATGATTCTAGATGGTATTGGAGACGATGCGAAAAACTTCAAATTATCGACACCAGACATTTTCTCAATGACACCAGCATTGATTGAAAAACGAATAAGGGAATTAGACGCTTTGGGATTGTTTAATAAGCCACCACAAGGTTTGGAGCTTGCGCAATACACGGAACTAGACGGATGGAATGAATACTAAGCATTATGGGTAATGAAGTCTTACGTGAAGCATGTCGAGTGATTAGTTATAGGGAAATCATTGAGTTAAGTAATAATAATCCTTGTATTGATTAACATATTGTAAACAAATGATAAAGAGTGAAAGGAATAACTATTGTATTTTCAGGACAAGCGAAATAGCTTAGTACTAACAGCAAAAAGTGGTAAGAGACGAGTGGTAAGAGACTGCACCAAGCGGCACCAGAGACGACACTCTGAACCTACACTATTAATAGAACTGCCCTTGCAAACAAGACGCAGCCTCTGTGAAACAGACACACAGACGCATTCTTGCAGATAACACATAGAAGTGTTACTCATATACATGTAAATGTAGTTGTCTCTTATTGGAATTATCATACAATTCTGCATTGACTCAGCAAACGTAACATTTGAATTTACTTAGTAAACAGAGACATAGACCATGCATTAATGACTAGTTAATGCTCACACAAGCAAAGAGGAATATGTGACATTTTGATTGGAGGATAATCCCAAACGGACAACACCTGGAACATTTTGACAACTCTTGCCAATTCTATCTCCTGACAGAACCAAGAAAATGCAGAGAAACTGAGCGACGGACTAAAACGGGGGCGCTGCTGAGGGCCAATCTAACAGAAGTGGGGGCGGAAATGATAGTGAACGATTGACGGATGAGGGAAAGTGGAAATCAGATCACAAATGATAATTCTCTGTGTAACTGTAAATGAAAATGTTGTTTTTCTGTTTGAAAGCGGAAACATGATGATGACATGACAGACTACAGACTTTGATAAAGCAATTACACATACGAATATGACAGTACTTCACACAATCAACAGTGTTAATCGGCCAACAGCTGAATGCACGAGCATTACACATTGATGCAACATTTATGATAGAGAACCATTCACACTGACTCAAGAATGTCTCTGATAAATCTACTAAAACCAACGGGTGATTGACTGAGAAATATTGATTATGAGAGAGGGATAGAACATTTAAATGTTCACGACAAATTTAAACCTTAATGCAAAATAAGCTTATACTGTACATAGACCAACGGGGAAGTATCCACGCCATCAGTAATGATTGTGATCAGAATTTTTTAAACATACGGGTAGAATAGAACCTATCTACCTCATTTAATAGTATGCTTATTGGAATTGACTCAGATTGCACATTGACAGTAAATAAACTAAGTATTGAAGACTGATTTGGATATTAATGGGACGGTTCAAGATTTTTCACAACCCACGTCCTAGTTTGATACCCATGAACCTCAAATGACAAATCCTTTTGTTTCCTCTAGGAACATTGATGGAGGACGAGTTAACCATTTTAAGAGAAACTAAAATGTCTGTCTACCTGTACTTAACGATTGTGCAATCCCTGTATCTAAAAAAATGTCTCAGCAGGCAAGTGCATAACTCACTAGATGGGGGGGACCACAGGGAGCCCAACCCACTCTCGAATCTGACGATAGGACCCAAGCGAAGGGGAAAAACGGACACGTATTATGACAAACGATTACTGATTCCAGTACCATAATGATGACTATCTCTGCTATTAACAATTATTCTTGATGTTGTTGTGTATTAAGATTGAAACTAGGACAAGAGATACCGGACAGACGATGCGTGCCGGGAGAAACCGTGTGATCCAGACCTCATTGTGGATAAGATGGATAGCCACAATTGTATCGGTTCTGTATACGCTCTGGGTGTTAACTAACGAAACAGACATTACTTTAACTGAAGACTCTGATACTAATCTTGTTCGCATGCGTCGTGACATCCAGGGATTTAAACCGAATAGCGCACTAGACTCAGTTGCAGGAGTTTGCCAGTTTGTTGAAGATTGTTGTACGTATTCACCACAACAGGATTAAACCTTTAAGATTAGACAATGGGGACATAGCACAACGAAGGGGAGAGAAAAGTAGGGGGTGAGGATTTAGAGTTTCAATAACACTGTTAAAACATTTGAGCAAGCATCATGATGGTGAATGAAATAATTTCTACTGTGAGTCTCTCAATAACACAGCAACAAGACAAAAAGGACGACAAGGCTAAAGACAACAATGGAAGAATGTTCCATCATCATCTCAGATAGTGCCTCATTGCAACCGGAAAAGCATGATGGTCCCTCTGTTGAAGATCGACCTAGGATATCAAAGAACCAAGACACCTAAAGAAACTAATTGACGATATCCCTATTTGTTAAAAAATTTATAATTATGTAACAAACTATGGAAAAACATTTGTTTTAAGTGTTTAGACATAGTAATGAGAAACCTATTTGGATATTTTCTCCTTTAAACAACAAAAGGTTTTTATCCAAAGAAGGTGATTATCCATCAGAGTAGTTTTAACCACAAAGTGACCTTTTACTCATGCCAAGTCAATTGTGGAGTGAGATGTTTGTTCACTTTGTCAGGCCACATGACTGAGGACTTATATTTGTCTATGGGGAGAGTCATTTAATGACGATTCCGGGGGAGGAATGCAAGATCTCAGCCATGTGGAAAGAAAGAGAAATAATTAAAGTTACTGTCCATTAGAGAAGAAAAAAAAGAGTGAGCTGATATGATGCGTTTTGTGTAACTATATGCAAATGCTGTGTGTCTATCGAATATAGCAATACTCATTGTTTAACCTTAAACATACTTTTGAGTGTGGTCACTCTCAGGACAGAAACTGACCACTCTGAGGCAACAGGCTTGTCTGTGTAATTGGAACGGAGCCAGATTTAGACTACGGCTCATATGCACTGCAGCAGGGAACTTGACCAGGGACCAGCATAGGACCTGAGTCAATAGGTCAGTATATTTAGGACCAGCCAGTCAGCTGACCAGGGTCAGGTAGCTGGGTTGTCAGGACAATCAGCCACTTTTGGGAGATGGGGACTTCTCGTCAGCAACCCTACCTAGACTCAACGGAGCCCTGTCTTTGGGGATGATTTGCATGACAAACAGCTGGCTGCTTGATCAGCAACTTTTGCCTATATCAAGCCACTGTAAGATGTCATTCTGTGTGTCTCTTCTCTGCCTGCTGTGATGAGAGCACACCCAGCGCTGTGTGGAATAAAACTTGCATCTTAATTGTCTATCTCGAGCAATAATTAATTATAATAAGGAAGCAACACCTCTCGGTCTCCGCTCTCATCTGAATATTCACCCACTATCACCGGGTTTGGTCAGATTAAATGGTATTTCAGTTGACTGGATCTGTAGGGCAGGAGTGTTAACAGGAAAACATATGCTCTTTTGGATGTTAAGCTTGTAGCCCGAAATAGAGCCAAAGCTTTGCAAAATGGAGAGGATCCCTGGAATGCTTACCACAGGGTCGGTTACATACATAATAAGGTCATCTGCATATAGGGACACCCTATATTCTGTACCTTCTCGTCTAATACCACAAAAAGCAGGGGAAGCCTTAAGTGCAATGGACAGAGGTTCGATAGCTAGGGCAAAAAGAAGGGGAGATAAAGGACACCCCTGGCGTGTTCCTCGTGATAGTGGGAAACATGTAGATCGATTGCTATTGGTGCTAACACATGCTTCCGGGGAAGAGTACAAAAGACGTATCCATTTGCAGAACCCATCACCAAAACCAAACTTATGTAGTGTTGTGAATAAATACCTCCATTCAACTCTGTCAAATGCTTTTTCGGCATCTAAGGAGATGACCGCTTCAGGCATTTTTGATGTCTGTTTAGAGTAAATTATATTCAAAAGTGATCGAATGTTAGAAAAGGAGTGTCTCCCTTTAATGAAGCCTGTTTGATCTTCTGAGATGATATTTGGGAGAACAGTTTCCAAGCGGGTTAGCAGTGCTTTTGCCAATATTTTCACATCAACATTAAGCAAAGATATTGGGCGATAGGAGCCGCAGTTGGTGGGGTCTTTATCCTTTTTAAGCAACAAAGAAATTGAAGCTTGTAAAATTGAAACTCTAAGGAGTGGCTGGCAAAGAACCACGCTCCATGGATTCATCAAAAACATTTAGAAGAAGGGGGGCCAAATTTCCATAAAATTTCTTTAAAAACTCAGTGGGGTACCCATCTGGGCCGGGTGCTTTGCCACTTTGCATGGTCTTAATGGCTTGAGCTATCTCCTCCAGGCTGATTGGTGAATCAAGTGCACTTGCAGTCTCCCTGGTAACCCTTGGGATATCCAGGTTATTAAAGAATGTATCAATGTCTACAGCATCTGTCAATTCGGATTGATACAAAGAAGAATAGAAAGATTTGAAAGTTAAATTAATGTCAGATGGATTAGACAGTAAAGTATTGGTTGAGTCCCGAATCTGGGGAATCATACGGGAGGCTGCTTTTTGTTTCAATTGGTGGGCTAACAGCCTGCTAGCTTTGTCGCCGTATTCGTATATTGACCTCGTATGCAATAGTAATTTTTCAGCTCTTCTTGTGGATAGCAAATTGAATTCAGTCTGCAGGTTCAGCCGTTTTTTGTATAATTCTGCAGTGGGATTGGAAGAGTAGGCGCGGTCCAGATCAGAAATAGAGTTTGTTAAGTTGGTTATTGCAGCTTTCTCTGTTTTGTTTTTGTGTGCGGAAAAAGAGATAATTTGGCCTCTGAGAAATGCTTTTAATGTTTCCCATAGTAGAGAGTGGGAGACCGAATCATCTTGGTTAATGTTAATAAATGTATCGATGGAGGAGGTTATATATTCACAAAAAGTTCGGTCTGATAGGAGGAGGGAGTTAAGTCTCCACTGGGGAGGGTCTCCCTTTGGATTAGCGAAAGATAGGTCGAGTGACAATGGGGCATGATCTGAAACAACAATCGCTTGATAATCTGAAGAAACTACAGCCGGGAGGAGTGATCTGTCTATAAAAAAATAATCTATCCTAGAAAATGAATGATGGACATGAGAGAATTTTTTTTATTTTTTTTTTATTTGGGTTATTAAATCTCCAGGGGTCTACACATCCATTCTGATCCATAAACAAAGAAAAAGCTCTGGACATATTAGATTGTGTTGTAGTACTAGAACTTGATCTGTCTAATGCTGGGTTAATAACACCAAAGATCATGAGGTGTGTATTTAAACCAGGGAGGGAGGACAGAAGCCTGTTGGCAAAACTTGCGTCATCAAAATTCGGGGCGTAGACATTAACGAGCAGCACTGGCGTTTGAAGAAGGGTGCCTACAACAACCATGTATCTACCCTGTGGATCTGAAATAGTAGTGGAAGCAGAGAATTGTATTTTCTTGTCAATAAGTATTGCGACACCTCTGGATTTAGAGTTAAAGGAAGAGTGAAACACCTGTCCAATCCAAGATTTGCGAAGTCTAGCATGATCTGATATACGTAGGTGTGTTTCCTGCAAAAAAAATATTTCCGCTTTTAGATGTTTCAGGTGGGAAAGAACCTTTGACCGTTTTTTCGGACAATTCACACCCTTTACATTCCAGGTGATAAATCTGGTTGGAGTGGCTATATTAGCCCTCCCGATGTTTGGAATATTAGCCATTGTGTAAAAAGCAAGTAGGAGAAAAAAATATACAATAAATGATAAGAAGTGAGAGCACGGAATCACATTGAACGTTCAAGGAAAATAAATCGGCTTTCAAGGTTACCCACCCTCTACCCTCCCCACCCCCCCCCACTTACCAACCCCAAGTCTCCTTCCCCAAATGAAGAAGACAGCAGGTTACTTCTATCCCTTAACTTCCGATGCATCTAACTTGTCTCAATTAACTTGTCTCTAGGGTGGCTCCCTGATTACAAACATAATGTGTTTCCTCCAGTGTGAAGAGTCTGTAAAAAATAAATTAAAAAATCGAATTGGGAGAGCAAATAAATGCTATCTGACATTGCCTAGTGGGACATCAGTGTTAAGAACGGCCTGCAGGCTAACGTAGGGACCAAGGGTCCAAATACATAATATGAAAAAACATAACATATGGATTACTTGAGTAGTAATAGCTGTTTCAGTATCCAAGACCACAACAGGAACTCTAGATTTGAACAAATGTACCGTCAGCACCTTAATAGAGACAAAAAATATAGTAAAAATGAAATAAACAAACAAAGTAAATAAAAATACATCAATAAAAGTAGAGAATTAAGAGCTGCACACAAGCCCCATGCGTGTGTGTATGTGTGCTCAGTGTAGATACATGTGTATCAAATAACAATTGTTAAGCTTATTTATAAATGGGCCTATGGTTGATGTGAATGGGTTTAACTTTGGCGTACTCAATGGGTTTAAATTTGGCGTACTCAATGTCAATATGCTGTAAGTTGAGGCTTTATTTATGTTTTAGTGTTTATGAATCTGCACTACATTTATTTATGCCGTAGCAGCAGATAAGCGAACAGAGCAAAGAGAAGAGAGAGAAAAAAGAAAAAAACAGAGAGTAAGTGTTCTTTTTGAAGCACAGACAGTTATTCCTCCCACCCAGTGGGTGGCGGCAGATTGTGAATAGTTCTTTGTGAAGCCCGGACAGTTATTCCTCCCACCCAGTAGGTGGCGGCATTAGCTCACAAACTCAACCTGAGCAGGATATGTAAACATAGCCTAGCCACATAGCATGACAGCTAAACACAATGCCGGCAAGCTTAAACGTAAGATAAAGCTTACCAAATAGTCATAGGGCCAGTTTCACAGACAAGGCTTAAGCCTAATCCTGGACTAAAAAGCATCTTCAATGGAGATTTTACATTGAAAGTGTGATTTAGTCCAGGACTAGGCTTAAGCCTTGTCTCTGAAACCGGCCCTTAATCATGCACTCGGTATATTACCAGTGCTAGTGCAACACAGACTGCTAGCAGCCAGATTGTGAATAGTAGCAAAATGAGTCCCGATCGCGTTACCTCAACACACCAGTGTGTCTTCATGCGATGTGATGATCGTAGAAGGAATGGGCTTGATCTGGCGTGTTGAAGAATACACGATCCCCGTTGTGTATGACCCAGAGGCGAGCGGCGGGCATCTGAACCCCGAATTTCACCTTCTTCTCATGGAGTTTGGCCTTTACTGCGTTGAAAGCCGCTCGTTTCTTTGCCGCGTTGGCGCTGTGGTCCTGGAAAATGTGGATCTTGTTCCCCCTGAAGTGCAATTGGTCTCCCCGTCTCCTGGAAATTCGGTCCTTTTCTTGGTGGTAATGGAAGCACACGATGAACACTCTGGGCCGGCCGCGATCTTTATCCGGCGTTGGTATTGGCCCGATTCGGTGGGCACAGGACGGGTGGCGTCGGGAAGAAGTCGTTGCCCAGGACCTCAACGAAGAAAGTGGACATGAATGAAATGGGATCCTGGCCCTCCATCTTCTCGGGAATCCCAATGATCCTCAGATTGGACCGTCTAGACCGATTTTCCAAATCTTCTATCTCTTCAAGAAGGTGAGTGTTGTCCGCTTTGAGAGTTTTCAGAGACACTGTGCATTGCTCCATTTCGACCAGCCTGTCACTGTAGTCGGAGAGATGGTTCTCCAAGTCGTCAATGCGGTGTCCATGAGAATCTATAGTCTTTTTTATGCACTCCAGGGAGGACATGATTGGGACAAGGGCTGTGGTCAGAGCTTCTTTGATTAGAATAGAAATGGTTGCGCCCAAATCCGTGACAAGCACGGAGCGAAGTTTCTCCAAGTCCGCGGGCAGGTTGGGGTCGGAATTGTCGGTCATGGCGGCGCCCTGTTTGGTAGCGTGGTCAGATTTGGCAATGGTTGTTTTGTTGCTTCGTAGCCCGTGCATTTGACTAAAAACAAAACAACAAAAAACAAGGATAAACTGTCCCGAGATGTTAAATTATACTGAGAAGTATGTAAAAAGTGTCTTTAGAAGGATATCTCGAGTTAAAGATCAAAAAAGTACGGAGCCACCGTCTCGAGCTTGCTTTCTCCTCACATGCTAAACCGGAAGTCGCTGGCCGGAGATTTTAATGCGCATATTGATAATGCCTCTGACAACTTTGCGAATGAGTTCATTAGTTTTACCCAATCATTGAATTTGACTCAGCATGTTTCTGGACCGACCCAAGACCGGGGCCACACGCTGGATTTGATTGTTACACTGGGCTTGAACATCAATAAGCTATGTATAGGTGAGTTTTTTATTTCTGACCACAAATACAAATACCTTTTAATATTGAATACCAAGCAAACGGTCAGTCAGCTCCCGTACACTCAACTGTAAGGTTTGGGGGGTCGCTCTTATTGTGGAGCGACCCTTTGGCATCCTCTGGTGTTTATGTATGTATTTTTGTCTGTCCTAATTACTGATTGGTACCTGGTGTGTTTTGTTTGGCTGTGGCTATTTATATCCCTCTGTTTCCTCTCTTGTTGTCGGTTGTTCACTATATGTTGCGTTCTTTATGTGTGTACAGGTCTTCGTAGCCTTATCGTTCCTCGCCTGATTAGGAAATAAGTATCGTATGACTTTTGTAAGTACATTGCCCTGCCTTGTTCTATTGACGGCGTTTTTGGGAGACTAAAGCCATCTCTCCTTTTGTTTTGTTGTTTTGTTGCCTATTATTATTTAAACGTTTATCGGAGACTTGATTTCTCCTCTTTTGTTTCACCGCTTACTGGGTGGTTATTATTAATTCCCGTTTGCTCAAAATAAAGAGTACCTTTATTTTTGAATTATACTCCTGCATCCGTCTACTCTGTTTTACTCTGCACCTGGGTCCAAATACATTATCCCATCGTAACAGAACAACCGACCACTATGGACCCAGCAGAGGCAGAGCAGATTCGCACGGTGCTGAATACCCAGGGGGCTATAGTAGCCCAGCAGGAGCGGAACCAGCTGGCGATGTTAGCTGAGATCCAAAAGGAGAGCCACCCCTCCTAAATTTCGTTGTTTGGTACCTGTACTGTAGCAATGACAATAAAGTCCATTCATTCATTCATTCATTCATTCATTCAAAAGCTGACCATCGCCGTGAATAGCCTGGTGGCCGCTCAGGCCAATCCCACTCCACCAGCGGCAGTAGCAGCAGCAGCTGTGCCTCCTCTACCTGCGGTGACCACTTGGGAACCCCGACTACCTCCTCCCGAACGCTATGATGGACGTCCAGAGGGCTGCAGAGAGTTCCTGACTCAGTGTTCATTGATCTTCAGCCTGCAGCCCCTGTCCTTCCCCACCGAGCAGTCCCGAGTGGCCTACATCATCACCCTGTTGACGGGCCGTGCCCTTTCCTGGGCCACGGCCGAGTGGGAGAGTCAGTCGCCGGCGTGCTCTGACGCTACAGCATTCACCCGGGAGTTACGCAAAATATTCGACACCTCCCGGGTGATATCGGGGCACGAAGCCGGTCGGCGACTCACAGCGTGTCGACAGGGGGATCGCTCGGTGGCGGATTATTCCATCGAGTTCCGCACTCTAGCTAGGGAGGCGGGGTGGGCGGAAAATGCCCTGGTCGTACTCTATGCCCAGGGGCTCTCGGAGGCGATGAAGGACCAACTTGCCCTCCGGGAGCTCCCAGAGAGGCTAGACGGCGTAGTGGAGCTCTCGGTGCGTGTGGACAATCGGCGCCGAGAGCGATCACGTGAGAGGGGCTCGTCGAGGGGCGCTCTGTCCCAACCTCCTCCTGCTAGGGAGGCGGCTCGGTGGTTCCCGGAGGAGACCATGGAGGAGGAGGCCATGCAGCTGGGCGCAGCACACCTCTCCAGCACAGAGAGGCGGCGTCGGCTGGACGAGCGGCGCTGCTTCCGTTGCGGTCGCAAGGGTCACCGCTACAGTGCCTGTCCAGGGACCTCGGGAAACGGGGCAGCCCGCTAGTGTCGGGAGGGGTACTAGCGGGTGGGGACATACCCTCGGGTTTCAATGACCCACAAACTTTTTTTTCCGTTAAGGTGCGGTGGGGACACTGTACCCAGCGAGTTCGGGCTCTGGTGGACTCAGGGGCAGCGGGGAATTTAATGCACGAAGGCCTGGCCTGGGGGTGGGGGTTCCTTTGGAAGAATTGAAGGAACCGGCTCCTGTTCGAGCCCTAGACGGTCGGCCATTGGGGTCAGGGATCATTACCCAGCGCACTATGCCAGTACATATCCAGGTGTGAGGGGGTCGTTGGGAACTCATATTTTTTTTTATTGTGGCCTCTCCTGATTGCCCTATTGTGTTAGGTCACCCCTGGTTAGCTTCTCTCAACCCCCGCATTGACAGGTCGACTCTCCCTTGAAGCAGGCTCCGTCACGGTGCGTACTGAGTCTCCGCCCACGACTCTCGCATCCCCGTTGCAGTCCCAGTTCTCGCCTCTCCCCCATTCCACCCCTCTTCCTAATTCCCCTGGCCCTTCTTCCCTTTCCAGCCCCGACCTGACAGGTGTGCCTCAGATGTATTGGGACCTGGGGGAAGTTTTTAGTAAATCTCGGGCCGAGAAATTACCCCCCCATAGACCCTATGACTGTGCCATCGATCTGCTGCCGGGTACTGTGCCGCCGCGGGGACGCCTGTTTTCCCTCTCCCGCCCGGAGACCCTCTCCATGAACAAATATATAGAGGAAGCACTGGCCGCGGGTCATATCCGTCCCTCCACCTCGCCCGCGGGCGCAGGCTTCTTCTTTGTGGCAAAGAAAGACGGGGGACAGCGTCCCTGCATCGATTACCGCGGACTAAATTATATTTCCATCAAAAATCGCTATCCCCTGCCCCTCATGGATACCTGAGCCTTTGAGTCACTGCAAGGAGCGAGGGTGTTTACCAAATTGGATTTACGCAATGCATACAACCTGGTGAGGATTAGGGAGGGGGACGAGTGGAAGACGGCTTTTAACACGCCTAATGGACATTATGAGTATTTGGTCATGCCCTTTGGTCTTCCTAATGCACCCGCAGTATTTCAAGCACTAGTCAACGACGTACTGCGGGATTTGATTGGTCGTTCGGTTTTTGTGTATCTTGACGATATCCACATTTTTTCTAAAGACATTACTCAACATCAACATCATGTCCGTCAAGTCCTCCAGCGCCTCCTCCACCACCAGTTATTTGTCAAGGCAGAGAAATGTGTCTTTCACGCCGACACAGTGTCATTCCTGGGGTTCATTATAACACAGGGGGATTTAAGCATGGACCCTGCCAAGGTTAGTGCCGTGTTAAACTAGCCCCGCCCCTCCTCCTTGAAACAGTTACAGCGGTTCCTAGGGTTTGCTAATTTTTATAGACGTTTTATCCGCAATTTTAGTGCCCTAGCTGCCCCTTTAACTGCCCTCACCAGGTCTACTCTCCGTACGTTCGCCTGGTCCTCGGAGGCGGAGGGCGCCTTCGTGGACCTCAAGCAACGGTTCACCTCTGCTCCGGTCCTTTGGAGGAGTGAAGGCAGTGGCTGGAGGGGGCCGCACAGCCGTTTGTGGTGTGGACGAACCACAAGAACCTGGCGTACATCCAGTGGGCTAAGCGCCTCAATTCGCGTCAAGCCAGGTGGGCGCTGTTTTTTACACGCTTCCAATTCTCCATCTCCGGGGCCGGGGTCCAAAAACGTCAAGCCGGACGCCCTCTCCCGGCAGTTCGATCCGGCGGACCGGGAGGAAAAACCCCACCCCATTGTTCCGGAGGCCCTTATTGTTGCCCCTGTGTCGTGGGGGATCGATACGGTGGTGAGAGCGGCGCTCAGGCGGGAGCCTGATCCGGGGGGAGGACCCCCGGGGAGGTTGTATGTTCCCAAGTCTGCGCGCTCACGGCTGCTGCAATGGGCGCATGCGTCGTCCCTCACTGGCCACCCCGGGGCTGCCAGGACCCTGGACTTTATTCGCAGGAGGTTCTGGTGGTCCACAGCGGAGAGGGATGCGCGCGCCTTTGTGGCAGCCTGTCCTGTGTGTGCGCGCAGCAAGACATCTCGCCAGCCATCAGCGGGGCTACTCCGACCCCTCCCCATCCCCAAACGCCCCTGGTCCCACATCTCCCTTGACTTTATTTCAGGTCTCCCTCCCTCTGACGGGTTCACTACCATCTTGGTGGTAGTGGACCGTTTCTCCAAGGCGGCCCACTTCATCCCCCTCCTCAAACTCCCCTCGGCCCGAGAGACGGCCGACCTGGTGGTGCAGCACATCTTCCGGGTGCATGGTCTCCCACAGGACATGGTGTCGGATCGGGGTCCTCAGTTCGCTTCCAGGTTCTGGAAGTTCGCGACCAGCCTCGGCGCCTCCGTCAGCCTGTCCTCCGGTTTCCATCGACAGTCCAATGGGCAGACGGAGCGCGTCAACCAGGACCTGGAAGGCGTGCTGAGGTGCTACGTCTCCGGCAATCCGGCGACGTGGAGTCGGCGACTGGCGTGGGCGGAATACGCCCACAACACCCTCCTCTGCTCATCCACTGGCCTATCCCCCTTTCAGTGCCAATATGGCTATCAACCCCCCCTATTCCCTGAGCAGGAGGAGGAGGCGGAGGTGCCCTCCGCTGTCGCCGGACCTGGAGGCGGGTGAGGGCGGCGCTTCAGCGGGCGTCGGTTCGGTCCCAGCTTCAGGCCAACCGCAGGCGTCGCCCAGCCCCGATCTTTCACCCGTGGCAGAAGGTGTGGCTCTCGACCCGGGACCTTCCCCTCCGGGTCGAGTCCAGGAAGCTAGCGCCCCGTTTTGTGGGTCCTTTCAAGGTGGTGCGGCGGGTGAACCCGGTGGCGTATAGACTACTACTCCCACCTTCCATGCGGGTTCACCCGACCTTTCATGTGTCCCTCCTGAAGCCCTTCGTCACTTGCCCCATGTCCCCACCACCCCCCCCTGTTCCCCCGCCACGCATCATTGATGGACAGACAGTCTATACGGCAAGAACCATATATTTCTCCAACCTGATCGACCTTAATAAGAATAAGCCTAAAGCTCTTTTTGCAGTTATAAACACCCTGGTTAATCCACCTCCTCCCCCAGTTCCTGTCTACTCTGATAATGAACTATTATAATATAATTCATTACTCTGATAATGAACTGACTGTGAACTGACTGTGAACTATTCTTATCATTTTTTCTAGATAAAGTTAACAATATAAGATCCAAGATAACACCTCCAAATATCATCATTGTCGACCAGCCTCCTCCAGCTCCCTCACTACGCCAGTTCAACACTATCTCCTTAGATGATCTTACCCCAATTATCTCACTCATGAACCCCTCCTCTAGTCCTGTTGACACCATCCCAACCTCACTTTTAAAAGCCGTCTTCAATAGCCTCAGTCCCTACATTTTGTCTATTATTAACAGTTCCATATCCTCTGGGTGTGTGCCTGATCATTTCAAACATGCCATCATCCAACCTCTCCTGAAAAAAACAGGCCTTGATCCTCTAGTCCACAGTAATTACCGGCCAATCTCCAAACTCCCATTCATTTCGAAGGTCCTGGAAAAAGTTGTTTGTAACCAACTTTTACAATTTCTTGACAATAACAAGTTGTTTGATAAGTTTCAGTCTGGCTTCCGTCAGAAGCACAGCACTGAGACTGCACTTCTTAGAGTGTCAAGTGACATCATTATGAGGGCTGATGTCGGAGAGTGCTCAGTGCTGCTGCTGCTTGACTTAAGCGCAGCATTTGACACTATTGACCACGACATCCTTTTAAATAGGCTCCAACAGTGGGTGGGTTTAGATGGGGTAGCTCTGAAATGGCTTTCGTCCTATCTGTCAGGGAGAAGTGTGGCTGTCGCTATCGACAGCTATGTCTCCTCCACATCTCCCTTGGCCTGTGGGGTCCCCCAGGGTTCAATCCTTGGTCCAATCCTGTTCTCCCTCTACATGTTACCCCTTGGTGCTCTTATTAATAGTTTTGATGGCATATCCTATCACTGTTATGCAGATGATACGCAATTATATGTTTCTTTTAAACCAAGTGATCTCAGCAAACTCACCATCGTACATGACTGTATGGCTGGAATAAATAATTGGATGGCACAAAACTTCCTACAGTTAAATGCAGATAAAACTGAGATACTAGTTATAGGCCCCGAGAGTACCTCGAATGAAATTCGGCGGTCCCTCGGTTCATTGGCATCCAATGTAAGTAACACCGCCAAAAAATCTGGGAGTCTTTTTTGATAGCCACTTGAATTTTGAATACCATGTAAAAAAGGTCACACAGTCATGTTTCTACCATCTTCGCAATATCGCAAAAATCAAACCAATCCTTACTTCTCAAGACCTCGAAAAAATCATGCACGCATTTATCTCCTCACGTCTAGACTACTGTAACAGACTCTACTCTATTCTCAGCCGCTCTTCTATTAACCGACTACAATTAGTACAAAACACAGCTGCCAGAATTCTCACTAACACACATCGCAGATCTCATATAACCCCGGTTTTGGCCGCTCTTCACTGGCTACCCGTTAAATACAGAATTGATTTTAAAATCCTTTTAATAACTTATAAGGCATTACACGGGCTGGCCCCTCTCTATATCTCGGAATAATTACAGGCAAAGCCCAATGTGAGATCTCTCAGGTCCTCGGACAAGGGCCTTCTGGTCATACCCTCGACCAACCTCAGAACCAAGGGTGACCGAGCTTTTGTAGTGGTGGCTCCCACACTGTGGAACGCCCTCCCAGTGGCGATAAAGAATGCTCAATCCGTTGATTGTTTTAAGAACTTGTTAAAAACACACCTGTTTTGTTTGCACTTTATTTCATGACATTTTCACCTGACCCACTTCTATAGGTCATTGTTTTCCTCCGTCCAAGCCCACGTCGGTCGCTGTCGCCGGACCTGGAGGCGGGTGAGGGCGGCGCTTCAGCGGGCGTCGGTTCGGTCCCAGCTTCAGGCCAACCGCAGGCATTGCTCGGCCCCGATCTTTTGCCCGGGGCAGAAGGTGTGGCTCTCGACCCGGGACCTTCCCCTCCGGGTCGAGTCCAGGAAGCTAGCGCCTCGTTTCGTGGGTCCTTTCAAGGTGGTGCGGCGGGTGAACCCGGTGGCGTATAGACTACTACTCCCACCTTCCATGCGGGTTCACCCGACCTTTCATGTGTCCCTCCTGAAGCCCTTCGTCACTTGCCCCATGTCCCCACCACCCCCCCCTGTTCCCCCGCCACGCATCATTGATGGACAGACAGTCTATACGGTACGGAGGATTATGGATTGCCGTCGGAGGGGTAGGGGCTTGCAGTTTTTGGTGGATTGGGAGGGGTATGGGCCGGAGGAACGGTCCTGGGTGCCTCAGAGGGACATATTGGACCCGAAACTAATCACAGACTTCCGCCAACTACATTCTGAGGCACCCAGGTGAACGGCAGGTGCCGTTCGTCGGGGGGGGGATACTGTAAGGTTTGGGGGGTCGCTCTTATTGTGGAGCGACCCTTTGGCGTCCTCTGGTGTTTATGTATGTATTTTTGTCTGTCCTAATTACTGATTGGTACCTGGTGTGTTTTGTTTGGCTGTGGCTATTTATACCCCTCTGTTTCCTCTCTTGTTGTCGGTTGTTCACTATATGTTGCGTTCTTTATGTGTGTACAGGTCTTCGTAGCCTTATCGTTCCTCGCCTGATTAGGAAATAAGTATCGTTTGACTTTTGTAAGTACATTGCCCTGCCTTGTTCTATTGACGGCGTTTTTGGGAGACTAAAGCCATCTCTCCTTTTGTTTTGTTGTTTTGTTGCCTATTATTATTTAAACGTTTATCGGAGACTTGATTTCTCCTCTTTTGTTTCACCGCTTACCAGGCACGTGCCGTGAGCTTTTAGATTGGGTAAGCATAAAATATAGAAATACACGTAATTACACATACACGCTATCAGTGAACGCAGTTTCAAGAAAATGCAATTTTGATGCCCTAGAACCCGCTAATAAACGGTAATGTCACTTTGTGATCAGATTACCAAAAAAAACAAAAAACAGTTGCCAGTTTCGACTATAACAGGGGTGCTCATTGTTCAATATTTTTTGAACCAAGATATTTTCAAGTAGCCAGCCTGCTGAAATCTACAAGTCCAGTTTCAACATCGCAAACGCAGTTAACGCACACACGCACAACACAGACACACACCGTTTCCAACCTCCATACTAAACTCACAACACACTTTGTTTTCACACTTTGTCACACAGGCACTTGACATCACATCACAAACCCTCCCTCTCTATCTCTCTCAAACACTTTTGGTTCAGAACCAATGTCACGGACAGCGACATTAGGCCTATCTCAGCGATTGATTAAGCAGCTCTCTCTCCAAACACGACGGCACAGGCCGACATTCAAAGGTATAAGCAGAGGAAGTCTTAAATAAGAAGCCATAACCAGCAGCACAGCAGTACCCAAACCATATAAACAAGCACAGATCGCCACCAGCCTCGCGAATCATATAAATCATATAAACCAGCAAAGAAGCCATGACGTAAATTTAAAAATGATATCTTACCTTTACTTGAAAACGAGGTCCATTCGCCTCTCCTTGCGAAGGAACACCTCTGTCACTTTAGTGTAAAAGTCACTCGCCTGTTGCAGTTTGGAAAGTCTCTCTTTTTCAATTGAGATCAGGGCCAGTGATGAAAGGCGTCCTTGTCCAGTGCGATTTCGAGTGAGGGTCTTCACTCTCTTCAAAGTTGAAAATGACCTCTCAACAGATGCCGTTGTTGCTGGTATGGTTAGGACTAGTTTAATCAAATTTGTTGCCTCTGGAACTGTTTCAGCCAAGTCATGCTGAATGATCCATCCAAGCATCTCCTCAGGTGTTTTCTCCCTCACCTCTTGGATTTGGTAAAGTCCAACTAAATCTGCCTTAAACTATTCTGCCGGGCGAGAGAAAGTAGTGTGAACTTGTGAACTTGAAAATGATAGCCAATCAGTAGCTCTTATCGGAATGAAAGAACTACTCTGATTGGCTGAAAGCATGCTTACCCTGGCCACATTAAACAGCGGGCTGAGGCATCGTAAAAAAATTAAAAAGACATTTTCACGCATTCGAATGTACGCGAGGGAAAGCAGAGAGAGGAGTGCTTATGCAATGCAGAGTAGGAAGTGCTTTACTCCTACAGGTGGCGCTAAAAATGCAACATCAAAATGAATGACTCCTGCTGCGCTGGGACCTAAAATACGACTCTTTTAATGAAAACAAACAAACGGTTACATGCACTTTTATTTTAATATTTTCACGGTCCTTTTTTATTTTTTCGTTGGGTAAGCACTGCTTACCCTGCTTATATGGACGGCACGTCCCTGCCGCTTACTGGGTGGTTATTATTAATTCCCGTTTGCTCAAAATAAAGAGTACCTTTATTTTTGAATTATACTCCTGCATCCGTCTACTCTGTTTTACTCTGCACCTGGGTCCAAATACATTATCCCATCGTAACACTCAACAGCTCCTCTGCTCTCAAATTTTCCTCTGCCTTCGCAGACCTCAGTAATGATGTGACAGTGTCAACTGACACAAATGGCCTGGTCCACCCTTTTATTCATCTCTGCTTGTCTGCCCTAGAATTAGTTGCCCCCCTCAGAACAAAAAATAAATGTCTCAGTGCAGTGTTTCATCCCCATGGATAAATGATGACATCCGCAACCTAAAAAGAGAGTGCAGAAAAGTTGAGCGGCGGTGGAAGAAGACTAGATAGATATAGATAGACTTTATTTGTCATTGCTACAGTACAGGTACCAAACAACGAAATTTAGGAGGGGAGGCTCCCCTGGTGTTTAGGAAAGGAAAAAGAAACACATTTTAGAAAAAGCATAGATGCATAAACTCACAAGAAGGTAAGGAGCTGGTTTACATCAATAGAGGCTATGTACACAATCCACTGTACTATACTGCACAGATAGTCAACTAGGCTTGTCATATTTCACAAGAAAGTATTTTTTCACATTATTTTAAAGTGTCACAGTTTGCAGGCTTGAAAATGTACATGTTTGTGCCTCAGCACTAGCTGCCATACAATCCGTCCGAACTGTCCTGGGCCCAGAACTTAGGCCTTTTCTGTGTTCAGGGCCTTGACGGCCCTGTGGTAGAAGCTGTCCTTCAGCCTGTTTGTCTTAGCGGCCGGGGTCCTGTACCTCCTGTTCGAGGGCAGCTTGACAAAGTGTTCGTGCCCAGGGTGGGTCGGGTCCTTGGAGATCTTGGAGGCCCTCCTGAGACAGCGTGTTTTGTACAGCTCCTCCAGAGAGGGGAGGGGGGCGCCGGTGATCTTCTGTGCTGTTCTCACGACTCTCTGTAGATCGCTTCTCTCCGCTGCCGTGCAGCTGTGGAACCAGTTGGAGATGCCGAAGGTGAGGATGCTCTCCACTGCGCCGTGGTAGAAGGCCACCAGCATCTCTATGGGGACTCTATGGGGACAGTTCACTTAATTCACATGAAGGAACTCCTCACCTCTTTCAACCTAAAAGTTGAGGATGCAAGAACCATATATTTCTCCAACCTGATCGACCTTAATAAGAATAAGCCTAAAGCTCTTTTTGCAGTTATAAACACCCTGGTTAATCCACCTCCTCCCCCAGTTCCTGTCTACTCTGATAATGACTGTGAACTATTCTTATCATTTTTTCTAGATAAAGTTAACAATATAAGATCCAAGATAACACCTCCAAATATCATCATTGTCGACCAGCCTCCTCCAGCTCCCTCACTACGCCAGTTCAACACTATCTCCTTAGATGATCTTACCCCAATTATCTCACTCATGAACCCCTCCTCTAGTCCTGTTGACACCATCCCAACCTCACTTTTAAAAGCCGTCTTCAATAGCCTCAGTCCCTACATTTTGTCTATTATTAACAGTTCCATATCCTCTGGGTGTGTGCCTGATCATTTCAAACATGCCATCATCCAACCTCTCCTGAAAAAAACAGGCCTTGATCCTCTAGTCCACAGTAATTACCGGCCAATCTCCAAACTTCCATTCATTTCGAAGGTCCTGGAAAAAGTTGTTTGTGACCAACTTTTACAATTTCTTGACAATAACAAGTTGTTTGATAAGTTTCAGTCTGGCTTCCGTCAGAAGCACAGCACTGAGACTGCACTTCTTAGAGTGTCAAGTGACATCATTATGAGGGCTGATGTCGGAGAGTGCTCAGTGCTGCTGCTGCTTGACTTAACACTAGAACAGCGACGTTTTTTTACCTACTTTTAGCGCGACGAGGTGTCGAATCACACAACCACTCTTCACAATGGGGGAGTGTGTACTGACGCACAAAAATCGCTGGATGGCGATGTCACACAAGAAGAGAAAATGACAAGATCACTAGGCTACCTCTAAAAATGCATATAAAGTTCCTATGCGCAGAGAAGCAGAGAAGTGGGGAAATTATTAGCACAATCTGATATGAAGCTTGAGTCAGCTGAAAACGAACTACAAATTAAATGATATATATGGAGAGGGGATTGATTGTGACTGTGGGAGCTTTACTAATGAATGAAAGTTGATTATCATTATTAAAAAAAGAATAGTAATAAATATTGCAATATTGTCTTATCATAATTATGAGCTTCACAGTGATAAAGTCTGTTTATTTGTCGTGAAATTCGCCGGTAAAGTCAGCCTGTCAGCCCCTGCAACTGCTATTATATGGAATGGCTGAATATGTTCATTCTTTTTATTTTGATTACATTATATAATTGTATTTGATATAATGACAAATAAACTTGAAACTTGAATGATCTCACAGGAGCGCGTGCATGCACGGTAAAGTGGAGAGGAGATTGATCGGGACTGCAGGAGTTTTCATTAGGCTACTAATGAATGATGGTTGATTATTATAATAAAACAAATAATAGTAATAAATACATTATATACTGTAGGTCTATTATAAATATCCGTTCTTTATATAATATTCGTTGATGATTACATAATCAAATGTAGGCTACTGCAAGGGAGTCTATCTGTGGGAGTCCATCGAGGAAGGCCTGAGAGGAAGCCAGGATACTTAGTACCTTCTCTTCCAGTGTTTGTAGTGTTGCTGTCTTCTCTTGGCACATCGGTCTACTGAGTGCACTTAGCTACCCCTACTTCTGTTGGTTCATTAGCCCTCTTCCCCTCTACGGACCTATATCCCAATGTGCTTTCTCCCTATTCCTGTTCTTTTGACACTCAGGAGGACACCTAGATGCTACACCCCCCCTCGCAACCCTTCCAATCTCATCTACCCACCTTTTTCTACTGACCATGACTTTATCGCCGCAGGCGGTCTCTGGAATTGCCAGTCGGCGGTCCGGAAAGCTGCCGCTATCTCAGCTTATGCATCTCTTATGGCCCTCAATTTCCTTGCTCTCACTGAAACCTGGATCACACCAGAAAACACAGCTACACCGGCAGCCCTCTCTGCCGCCTACTCCTTTTCTCATTCCCCTAGACCCTCTGGTCGAGGGGGAGGCACAGGACTCCTCATCTCGCCCAAGTGGTCACATACTGTCCTTCCCCTGGCACACTTGTCTATATCCTCCTTTGAATTTCATGCTGCTTTCGTCTCCTCCCCGGTCAAACTCCACATTGTTGTCATCTATCGCCCCCCAGGCCAGCTCGGTGACTTCCTAGGCGAGATGGATGGCCTTCTCAGCTCCTTCCCTGATGATGGCACTCCGCTCGTACTACTAGGTGACTTCAATTTCCAATCTGAGAAGCTTCTCTCATCTGGAGTACTTGACCTTCTCCTCTCCTTCGGCCTTACCCTGTCCCCCTCTCCTCCGACTCATAAGGCAGGCAATCAGCTCGACCTTGTCTTCACCAGATCTTCCCACACTTCCAACCTTACCGTTACCCCTCTTCCAGTTTCTGATCACCACTTTATATCCTTCTCCCTTCCCCTCAAAACGTCCTCTTCCCTCTCAGCCTCTAACCACTTAAGACCCTCTCGTCGTAACCTACGTACCCTGTCCCCCATCACCCTCTCTTCTTCTGTCCTATCCTCCCTACCCTCTGTTGAATCCTTCTCCCTTCTATCCACTGATGCGGCATCCTCAACCCTCCTGTCCGCTCTCACCTCATCCTTCGACACCCTCTGTCCACTAACCCTGAAGCCAGCTCGATCCTCTCCTCGAGCTCCCTGGCTCTCTGAAACGCTACATGCTTGTAGACTAGAGCTCAGAGCAGCTGAGAGGAAATGGAGAAAAACTGGCCTTTCTGATGACCTTAACCTCTATCACTCTCTCCTTGCCAACTACGCCTCCTCGGCATCAGCTGCTAAAGCATCCTACTATCATTCCAAAATACATTCTTCTGCCTCTAATCCTAGAAAACTGTTCTCCACTTTCTCTTCAGTCCTTAATCCACCTCCTCCCCCTCCTCCTTCCTCCCTGTCCGCCGATGACTTTGTCACCTACTTTGAAAAAAAGGTGGACGACATCAGCAGCACCTTTTCCCCCCCACCTCTCCCTCCTCCCACTAACAATGCTAACACCCCTTCCAAACTCTCTCCTCGACACTCGGTCTCTGGATTGTCATCTTTTCCCCCCCTCTCCCCCGATGAGATTCTCACACTTATCACATCAAAGCGGGCAACCACATGCCCTCTTGATCCCATCCCCTCCCCCCTTCTCCAATCCATTTCAGCCGACATCCTTCCTTACCTTACCACCCTAATCAACTCCTCCCTATCCACAGGATCTGTCCCAGCGGCCTTCAAAATAGCCAGAGTCAAGCCTCTCCTCAAGAAACCTACCCTTGACCCATCATCTGTCCACAATTACAGACCTGTATCCCTTCTCTCCTTCCCTTCCAAAACCCTTGAACGCGCGGCATCTAAACAACTGACTGACTATCTCCGGAAGATGGATCACTTAGACCCCCACCAATCCGGCTTCAAGGCTGGGCATTCCACTGAGACTGCGCTCCTTGCTGTCACGGAAGCCCTCCACTCTGCCCAAGCTTCCTCCCTCTCCTCTGTTCTCATTCTCCTTGACCTGTCTGCTGCCTTCGACACAGTCAATCACCAGATCCTTCTCTCCATCCTCTCAGACCTGGGCATCTCGGGCACCGCACACTCCTGGTTTTCTTCCTACCTGGCGGGCCGCTCCTACCAGGTGACCTGGAGAGAATCGCTGTCTTCTCCACGAACCCTTTCCACTGGAGTACCCCAGGGTTCTGTCCTAGGGCCCCTACTTTTCTCCCTCTACACCAAGTCTCTTGGCTCGGTAATCTCTTCACATGGGCTCTCCTACCACAGCTACGCAGACGACACTCAACTCTTCCTGTCCTTCCCCCCGTCTGATGTACACGTGGCAACCCGTATCTCAGCATGTCTCGCTGACATTTCAACTTGGATGGCTGACCACCATCTCAAGCTCAATCTTAACAAGACCGAGCTCCTCTTCATCCCCGGGAAAGCCTGCCCTCTCCAAGACTTCTCCATCACAGTGGAGAACTCTACTGTAACCCCCTCCCTGACAGCCAAGAACCTTGGAGTGATCCTGGATAACCGACTATCCTGTGCGGAGAACATTGCAGCAACGGCTCGCTCCTGCAGATTCTTCCTCTACAACAGTGGTTCTCAACCTTTTTGGGGCCAGCGCCCCCCTGTCCACTATCCAGGTCTCTTACCGCCCCCCATCAAAAAAAGTTGGCTTTTTTTCTTCCCTAAATATTAATGTTGACTAATATTCTGTGTTATAATATCATTTAAAAAGCATGTCACTGAATGCCAAATAATAGATTTGATTTAACTGGGCAGTTGGAATATCATTATCATTAGTTTACCAGAGAGCAGAAAAGCCATGTGAATTTGAATAAAAATGCTGTTTATGAGTGTTAAACAAACTCAGACAACTTCAGAGAATACAAACAGACTGTTTTATGATGCTAATATTTATTAATTTTTGATTGGACTTTGTTAACAAAGTTCCAAAGTTCAGAGCACTGCGCTCTGGGACCGCTCAGAGATGGGTGCTCTGACTGAAAAGACGGTTGTAGGTTACTAACGTACCTGTAATAACACCGCTGACAGCTGATCAATCGCAAGCAGAGTAGTGGTTTCCTATAGCAACAAAAGACGCTGACAGCTGTTCGGAGTGCTTATGTGTTCGTTTCCAGGGCATCACATGAGGAGCAACATATCACTAAAAGGCGATCGTATATTTTAGTTTGTAAACGTTAAGACGAACACATTGCAATGCTAACCTCAGAATGGCACTAGGGATAACATCCACAACAACACTTAACAGTAATACTAATACATGTATGTAATATACTGTAATGAACCTGCGAGGGGAAGGGACATTCGTAGCTGATTTCTCCAGGTTAGATTATTGGTAAGCGACAGAGAACTTTCCGGACTGGTTTATTACAATACGATCGCTTTTTTGAGATAGGTTGTTCCTGCTGTGATGTTCTGGTATGGTGGTATGGTATTAGCACTCATTTTAACTAAATTAAATAAGCTGTATTGAAAGGAAGCGAACGCATAAGCGCAGAGGGTAGTGTGTATACGCGGGGAGGGAGTATTTGGCACGACAGGCTTACGTCACCGGCGGGGACATGGACTGAGTATCAAAACTAACATAAGAAATATTCTCTCTCGCTTATAGCCAACAATTACAATGAGCCTACAAACTGAAACACATGTCACTCAAGCATAGCCTACAAGGAAAACACTCATAGAAATTAAACAAGACCGTAAATTAAACAACACCTTATCGCTGTTAGATGAGCAACACAAATTAAATAGCCTATTCCTCATAAATCTTCGCCAACTGGCTAAATCCAAAGACAATCAACTATTTACAGTTATATAGCCTATTCCACTCCTATCCGTGTTCATTTGCGGGTGCTATGCAAGAAAAGGATGGCAAGGGTTGAAACATGACATTACAGATGGGATGAACCGGGGTTCTTTCTATCGTAGACTAGCATAGTATTGCAATTTCTGCACTGTACATGAACTGTCAAGATTCTTCTACAATGCAGCTTACCCCGACACATTGGAAATTATCAAAAACTCTGCCTTTGCTAGCTGAGTTTTTAGCTTCATTTTCTTGTTGACACTCTCACTTTAAAAAAAATGTGGGCGCTGCTCTACGTGTGTCTGCATTAGGGCTGCCACAAACGATTATTTTCATAGTCGACTAGTCACCGATTATTTTAACGATTGTTCGACTAATCGGATCATAAATTACAGCTTATCGCACAATTACTCAATCGCTCTTATTTAACTATCATCTTCTAAATCAGCTTCTAAATTTAGCTTGAAGTTGTTAGTTGTTGTTGTAGGCATGTGCTAACTAAAAATAAAGACAATTAAAATGATTGTTCACTCAAAAATAGATATTTTAATGAACTTTGAAGATTTATTTCTGGCATCACTTGCATGTAATGTAATGTAAAGAGTAGTAGAGAGTGCAAACTGCTGAGTAAAATGAGGTAGGCTAGGCACTAGGCAACCAAAAGAATACAAAAACAAAAATAAATACTTGTACAGGGTACAAAAGTTTTGCTTTGCTTCACTCATCTCTGGCATCAAACATACATTTTAAATGTATTGAATAGTGCTGCAAAATAAAATGAGGTAGGCACTAAGGCAACTAAAAAAGAGCAATTATCCACAAAAAGAAATGTTTGTAGAGAAAAGGTTTGGTCTCAATCAAATAACATAACAAAGAAAAGTGCAGGAGACTGAGCAAAGAAATTGTTTCTCTCCTGTGTGGACTATTCATTCATAGCGAGGAAATGCACATTGGCATCTTGACAAGATAACTATCCATAGTAGAACGCGCCTTCTTAGCACTGTAACGTTAAGACAACATTTTTAGCTATTTGATAAGTATCGCTTTGATGACAACGTTACAGCACATAACGTAAAATAATGTAAGAAGGCTTTTAACATAACGATATCGTTAGCCAATAACATGCTAACTAGCTTACCGAGACGAGCCATCGTCTTCCTCGTCATCTGCCACAACGTGCTTCCTTTTGAGATGCTTGCGCATCATAGACGTGCTGCCATGATATTATGAATAAGCGAGTTCAGCTTTGCAAATTGTATATTTTACATTATTTTTTTCAACGTTGTGGTTGAAATGCTCCCACACTTTAGACGTATGAGGACGGGAAGACATTTCTCCGTTTGTTTTTCCGGGGATGTCACGTGTGTCCCGGATGACCGACACTGCGCATGTACATCAAAGACACTGGGAGACGCTAGCCAGTGGCAGCTTCAGGGAAGAAAAACGAATGCTTATCGCTTATATTGCATCTTGCATATTGCATATTATCCCCTTATTGCAGGCCGGCATTGTAAATAAGAATTTTGTTCTTAATTGTCTCGCCTGGTAAAATAAAGGTAAAAAAAAATAAAAACAAATCAGCTCCAAAAAAACATGCGACGACGTCGATTACCAAATATGTCGGCGACGATTTTGGTAATCGACGTCGTCGCGACTAGTCGACTAATCGTGGCAGCCCTAGTCTGCATCACAGAGCCCGGCCAAGTTCAGAACACTGCGCTCTGGGAGCGCTCAGAGATGGGTGCTCTGACTGAAAAGACGGTTTGTCCGAGCGAAATGACCGTTCGTGCATTTACGAACGTACCCGTAATAACACTGCTGACAGCTGTTTTTCATGAGAAAAATACTTAATGCGCGAACGCCCTCCAAGAACACCTCAACGACCCCCTTTTAAAAATATCTGTTCCAGCGCCCCCCGGTGTTGTCTGAACGCCCCCTGGGGGGCGGTACCGCCCCCGTTGAGAAACGATGCTCTACAACAGTGGTCACCAACCTTTTTATGCCCAAGATCCCTGACCTCGGCCTTGGTGAAGGCAAGATCTACCTATTGAAGCGTTGAGAGAAAAAGACAGCCAATAAGTACTTTAAACTTAATGACGTTTATTTGCCTGTATTTTAATTAGATGCAATGCATTGGTCCAACATTAAAATTGATGCAACAACAAAAAAAAGACTGTATCAAGCATATCAGGCAGCTGTCTTGCTTTAAGAATTGTACATAACTGAAATTCAATTCAAAGTTTGATTATGTCATTTCATTACAACACAAAAAAATAAAGGCATGGAATGATGGAATGGAGGAATGTATGATAAAATCATTTTGTTCATAGTAACGTTAGCTGACATTCTTGACATTTTTACACTTGACTGACTTAATTATTATTCTTACTTATTAACATTGACAAACATATTTACAATTAGCATTTTATAAAGTAGAACTGTAATGTGTACTTTCTCAGTCAGTGCTAAGTGCAGTCATCTTATGCAGCATCACTTTTCACATCAAAACAAAAGTAAAACTAATGTGTACTTTCTCATATTATTATCATTGACAAACATATTTACAAGTATAGCATTTTATAAAGTACAACTGTAATGTGTACTTGTGTCTCAGTCAGTGCTATCTTATGCAGCATTACTTTTCACATCGAAACAGTCATGTTACTCACTCAAGTCAGTGTGATGGTTGTGACTGGATACTGTCTACAAGTGCTTTGTAGTTTGGCTCATAGCTACTGACTGCCAGTCTGAGACAGTCTGTGAGGTGTCTGTCAGTAAGGCGGCTCCTGTACTTTGATTTGATTATTTTCATCTGTGAAAATGACATTTCACAGAGATATGTGGATCCAAAGTAGGCACTCACTCTTAGTGCACATGCAGTGAGAAGAGGAAACTTCTCTCTGCTGACAAGTCCCCAAAAGTCACTGTCCCTTGACCTGGCTTTCAGCTCTATGTCATTTTGTAAATCAACCATCTCCATGTCAACTCCACTTGGCAAAGTAAATACTTGCTGGAATGTGGCTGCTACCTGCTCTATATCAATGGGCACAAATGGGTTTGAGACAAATGCAGCAATATCTCCCATGACATCTAAAGCCGCTTTTCCATATGTCGGCCCGGGTCGGGTCAGGTCGGGTCGGGTCGGGTCAGGTCGGGTCACTTTTGATCTGTTCTGGTTTCCATTATACACAAACCGACCCGGACTAGTAGGAGGAGTAGAGGATAGTAGGCGGAGTTACGCGTCACACGCAGCCTGGCAAAAAGCGTCCGGGTGTACACAGCAACAGCAGTGATTTTTTGGGAGAGAAAGAGAAAGAGAGAGAGGAAGCTATGTACACATAATAAAGTCATGTTTTTTGAACCCTTAAAACCACTGCCTTCACTTGTCTGCTTTATGAACTGTAGTATCATCATCGGGAAACAGCGACAAGACGCGAATCTACCGGAATTTGACACAGCCGGTGTTATTCACAGACAAACACGGTGCCGTTTGCGGGTTAATAACTTCGGTTTACCGGGGTTAGGATAACAATTCAAACGTGTCCGGAAAGAGGAGAAGCCAGGGAATTCAAAAGTTTTTGAATGGAGTCGATCCTCCACTCCTATCACCGTGGACACAGCGCGGAGCGAATTCCCTGTTAAAACCGGCATTTGACTCATGAGTGAATGGTGAAAATGGCTGGACGGCTGCGGGCGAACTCCCGGTTCATCGAGTTTACGGTTAAAGGCATAACTTCTCGGGGTGTCAGCGCGGTGGTTAAGGGCTCAAAATGACCGTAGACAGATGGTGAAGTTAGCAAAGGAGTATTGTGTTTTTTTACCACCTCCACAGCCGGTGTTATTCACGGACAAACACGGTGCATAATAGCGATTTTTGTGTTGTGCTTGTTGTAAATAAAAGTTTTATGATTCATTGAAATGACATTAAACTAAGATAATACGATGGTCAGAATAATTTTCCGAATCTTTATTAATAAGCTATTACAGAAAATGTAGTGACATTTTCCTAGTGAATGTGGTATTTTCAAGATTCAAGAAGGCGGTTGTGAAGAAATAATATGGGATGGGACATGGGATGACGATTGTCCATTGACCAATCAACGGTGTGCAGCGTCACACGTCACTGCGTGCGTCCCAGGTCCCAGGTCCCAGGTCCCTGCTCGGATGTGGTACCTGGGACCTAGGACTGAAGCGACCCGGACCGACGAATGGAAAAGGGGACCGAAGCGGGCTGACCTAGGTCAGCACCAGGTCAGCACCAGGTCTGCAACGTAGTGGAAAAGCACCATTACTCACCAAAACGCCGATTGAACTCTGTTGCCAGTTTGTCTAGGGGAGCACAGTACTGCTCAAGGTGAAAAGCATCATTGTCTTCCAAGGCCTGTGCCATTTTCTCCAGGTTGGGAAAGTGTGTCAGCCTCCCATTCTTTAGGTGAGTGTGGTCCAAACACCGAGCTTGGCTTTGAACCCATTTACTGCGCTTATCATGTGGGGAAGGTGTCGGTCTTTTCCCTGCAGCTCGTAGTTGAGTGCGTTCAGTTTTGCGGTTATGTCTGTCAGGAACCCCAGGTCCAGTAGCCACGCATCGTCTGCCAGTTCCTTGTGCTCCTCGTTCCTTGTAAGTAAGTAGGCCTAAGTAAGTAAAGCTTTATTTATATAGCACCTTTCATACAAGAAATGCAGCTCAAAGTGCTTTACAACAGGAATAAGAACATAAAGTGAATAAAAACATATATAAAAACATATACATGCATAGAATGAATATAAAAGCAGGGGGAAACAGTAAAAAGAAAAGGTAAAGATCTGACTTTCCACACCAATTTAAGTCCTTTGCCTATGAAAATATTTACTACCACTTGCCTTGTCGACAGGAACGTCTTGATCTCGGGCAGCAAGTCGCCAAATCGCTGCAGCACTTTGCCGCGACTCAACCACCGCACATCAGCATGGAGAAGCAGGTCTCCGTAAGCAGCGTCGAGCTCGTCCAATAACGCTTTGAATAAGCGGTGCTGAAGCGCTTTCGCTCGAATCGAGTTGACTAGTTTCACCACCAGTGTCATTACATGGGAAAAGTCCAACACCTTACCAGCCAAGGCCTGCTGATGGATCACACAGTGATAATTGACGAAGGAGGGAAAATCAGGGTCATTACGACACAGTCCAATAAATCCATTGCGCGCACCGCGCATTGCTGGGGCCCCGTCAGTAGTAATCGCCACTAGTTTATGAATGGGTATGTCATTTTCACCGACATATTTTTTGAACTCATTGTAAATATCCACACCCCTCGTTTTCTCCTTTAAGTGCAAAAGAGTGAAGAAATCCTCCTTTGTTGTAGAATCCTGGAAAACCATTTTGACAAATGTATTTTTTGCGAGTCACATAGCAGTACTATTCTCTTATCTGATTGGTCACTTTCATGCAGCATTTGCGACACAATAGTTTGCTCGAGAGAGAGAGAGAGAGAGAGAGAGAGAGAGAGAGAGAGAGAGAGAGAGAGAGAGAGAGAGAGAGAGAGAGAGAGAGAGAGAGAGAGAGAGAGGGGCGCGTGCAAAACATAGGCTCTTTGTGTATTTATAAAAAATAAAAAAAATAAAAAATATTTTTTATTTATTTATTTATTTATCAATCAAAGATCTACAGGGAAAGTCTCAAAGATCTACCAGTCGATCGCGATCGACGGGTTGGTGACCACTACTCTACAACATCAGAAGGATACGACCATTCCTTACCAGAGAGGCAGCGCAACTCTTGACCCAGGCACTGGTCATCTCCCGCCTGGATTACTGCAATGTACTCCTGTCTGGGCTCCCCGCTTCAGCCATTAGACCTCTGCAGCTCATCCAGAATGCTGCTGCCCGGCTGGTATTCAACCTCCCCAAATACTCGCATGTCACCCCTCTCCTTCGCACCCTGCACTGGCTCCCGATAGCAGCTCGCATCAGAGTCAAGACCCTGGTGCTTGCATACCAGGCAGCTAAAGGGACAGCCCCTGCCTACCTGAAGGAAATGGTAACCCCCCAAACCCCTGCCCGCTCACTCCGCTCCTCCACCTCGGCTGGCCGACTGGCCCCACCTCCTCTACACAGCAGTCGGGCTGCCCGATCACGTCTCTTCACAACACTGGCTCCCCGCTGGTGGAATGAGCTCCCCACGGCCGTCAGAACGGCTGAGTCACTACCCATCTTCCGTCGTAGACTGAAGACCCATCTCTTCAGGTTACATCTTAACTGCTCCTCCTGAGACATCTTCTGACCCTCACCACTACGTCTCCTAAAGACACCCGCTTTCCCCTCTACTGTGTCCCTAAGAACTTCTATTGCCCCCCTTGTACTGTTTCTAAGTTTCTCCAGGAAAAAAAAAAAGTTTAGTAGAAGGCGATAGGGAGAAGGTTTTTTCTTCTATCAGTGGCCCCGGGCCCGAGCTAGATTACTCCTCCTGCAACGAATGGTGGATTGCTGATTCACATGCTTAGTATTCAAATGTATTGATTGTAAGTCGCTTTGGAATAAGGCGTCTGCTAAATGCCAAAAATGTAAATGTAAATGTAAATGACTTTCATTACTACTGCTGCGAGAGTTGAGAGAGTTGAGTACAACTGAGTACAACCTTTCTGGTGGGGGATGGTTTGAAGGGCTTGTTGGATGGATTGGCATCCTTTGCGTGGTGATCGGAAACGATCAAAAAGAGATCATTGAGAATAAGATGACCCTCCCCCATGCATCAACCATTACATCAAGTGATTGTAACTCACTTTAGAAACTAGTTCTTAGCCTACACGTTTATTTGTCAAAAGTTGCCTCGCTGGAACGAGACAGGCGCGCTAGACTTATACCCTTCTTCTCCTTACTTTCCTGTCTGTCTTCACTATATCAGTTCAATAAAATGAAAACTATATGAGTGGGACTGCCCCACTCAGAAAAAACATTATACAACAACATTATATACAAAAAATACAATACAATATTATAAATATCGCCCTCTGCGCTGCGGGCTATGTCTTATTGAGTCATCTGTATTTGGAACACGAGTTGACTAGATGGAACGAGATATATATGAGATATACTGTATATGGTACATTGCAGTCGCACGCGCTCGTCCCGCTCCAGTTCTAGTAGATCATTTTATTTGATGTACACATTTCACAGCAAGATAATTCCGATTTGTGGCAAGAGACAGTTTATTCACCCAACAATTGTTTGACAAGACACTACCTCTAAAAATGTTCCAGAGAAACGGGGACAAAGCAGAGAGTCAGCTGCTCTGTCAGCTTATCACCTTCGGTTTTTGTGAACGGGACGATCAGAAAGAGATTCGTTTACCACAAAACAAGGAATGCAAAATATATTTTCACTTTTCACAACAGCTATTTTCATTTCATTTATAATGTGCAGTAAACAAACAAAATAATTTATACACTCTGCAATTGGCTACTATACAATGGTGCCAAAATCAACTATCCAAATATGAATCTGCGTATATCTATGTAGGCTACAACCTTGTTGTAGCCTATTATTATCATGGTCGACATGAGAATTGTTGGCTACTTCATATCATAACTGAACATTCATATATATAGCCTATTGCATTATTTGAAAATTGACAGCGCTGTACATAGTGTCATTCAATGCACAAGCACGTAATTTCAAACGATTTTGGTCGACAGCGAAATACATTATCAATATCTTATTATCAATTGTCAATATACTCTCTCCCTTCTTCTCCTTACTTTCCTGTCTGTCTTCACTATATCTGGGACTGCCCCACTCAGAAATATCCGTTCGTTATATCGTTGATGATTACAGGCATAATCATCGCCGACATCATTTTATTTTATGTACACATTTCACGGCAAGAGACAGTTTATTCACCCAACAATTGTTTGTTCACTGCACAACATGAACACAGTGAGGATTCAAACAAACAAAATAATTAATACACTCTGCAATTGGCTACTACAATGTTGCCAAAATCAACTATCTAATGTTCGAAAACGAATCTACAAATATTAATCTGCGTATATAGGCTACAACCGTCTTGCCTGTTGTGTATTATTATCATTGCCGACACAGGTCTAATCATAACTGAACATCTGATAATACGGTGAAGGGCAGTATTATTCATCTTTACTTTATTGGGTGAATAAACTCAATATGAATGATTGTACAGTTGTCTATAGGCAAGAATGGGCTGAAACAATGACAATTACAGTCTCGCTCAAACTGTAGCGAGATTAGGAGACTACTAATTGTAAATAGTAATGCACAATTATGGTTATTACTGGTGGCCTGAGGTGGTCCAGTGGTCTAGCACCGTGGTCTACAGTGACGTACAAAAAATACATTATATACAATATTATAAATATCAGTTTGTTATATAATATTCGTTGATGAACTACTTTGTTGCGGTAGCTATGCATGCACCACACAACTTGATAGGTACATACTGTGCACAGTGTGCAGTGTATCATTCATAACTGTACATAGGCTACACATATCATAATATCTTATCACTATTTCATGGTACTTGGGTGAAAAAAAAAACTCAGCTCCAACAAATCTGAAGGGATTGGGAGACAACTGTACAGTTTATGATTTTCATAACTGTCTGTACATATACATATCTTATGTATCCCTATTGCTATATATAGCCTATATATAAACACATTATGTAACATACTTATCAGTCTTATCGACTATATCTAATTCAGCACTAAAGCCTGAAGTTTGAGCACAGTGTGTGTCCCCTTGCTACCTCTGCTGATATAAAAGAGAATTGCAGCCGAATTCCAAGGCAAATACACAGACACACACAGAAATACTGCAAAATCGCTTTATACTAACTCGATTTTGAAAATGTAAAGATGCTGGGTGGTAGAACGCACATATCTAGGAAAAGTCATGAAAGGAGGGTCCTGACATTTGATCGAGTGCAAAGGTAGATTTTTTTTTTTACTCACTGGTGCCCGATGACACCTCACGGCTTTCCTAGTGTTAAGCGCAGCATTTGACACTATTGACCACGACATCCTTTTAAATAGGCTCCAACAGTGGGTGGGTTTAGATGGGGTAGCTCTGAAATGGCTTTCGTCCTATCTGTCAGGGAGAAGTGTGGCTGTCGCTATCGACAGCTATGTCTCCTCCACATCTCCCTTGGCCTGTGGGGTCCCCCAGGGTTCAATCCTTGGTCCAATCCTGTTCTCCCTCTACATGTTACCCCTTGGTGCTCTTATTAATAGTTTTGATGGCATATCCTATCACTGTTATGCAGATGATACGCAATTATATGTTTCTTTTAAACCAAGTGATCTCAGCAAACTCACCATCTTACATGACTGTATTGCTGGAATAAATAATTGGATGGCACAAAACTTCCTACAGTTAAATGCAGATAAAACTGAGATACTAGTTATAGGCCCCGAGAGTACCTCGAATGAAATTTGGCGGTCCCTCGGCATCCAATGTAAGTAACACCGCCAAAAATCTGGGAGTCTTTTTTGATAGCCACTTGAATTTTGAATACCATGTAAAAAAAAGTCACACAGTCATGTTTCTACCATCTTCGCAATATCGCAAAAATCAAACCAATCCTTACTTCTCAAGACCTCGAAAAAATCATGCACGCATTTATCTCCTCACGTCTAGACCACTGTAACGGACTCTACTCTATTCTCAGCCGCTCTTCTATTAACCGACTACAATTAGTACAAAACACAGCTGCCAGAATTCTCACTAACACACATCGCAGAGCTCATATAACCCCGGTTTTGGCCGCTCTTCACTGGCTACCCGTTAAATCCAGAATTTATTTTTAAATCCTTTTAATAACTTATAAGGCATTACACGGGCTGGCCCCTCTCTATATCTCGGAATAATTACAGGCAAAGCCCAATGTGAGATCTCTCAGGTCCTCGGACAAGGGCCTTCTGGTCATACCCTCGACCAACCTCAGAACCAAGGGTGACCGAGCTTTTGTAGTGGTGGCTCCCACACTGTGGAACGCCCTCCCAGTGGCGATAAAGAATGCTCAATCCGTTGATTGTTTTACACACCTGTTTTGTTTGCACTTTATTTCATGACATTTTCACCTGACCCACTTCTATAGGTCATTGTTTTGTTTTATCTCTTGTTGTGTTATTGCTCTTATGCCCTTATGTGCCTTGTGTTAACTTGTTTTTACCTGATTGTTTTTATGTGATGTCCACTGTACAGCACTTTGTAACATTGTTTCGAAAGGTGCTTTATAAATAAAATTTACTTACTTACATATATTCCCAAAATGTGTCCAGTTTACCAAAATAATCCGTTTATATATCTGATCTGATGATTTTTGCGTCTTCTGTTCGCTAGCTGCGTTCGTAAATTCGCCCTGGAAATCTGATCATCACTCATGGAATGTCCAATCAAATTAACTGGTCCCTTTATGACGTTGCACCCAGTGTGCGCTCCGGCGCTCTCAGAGCGATTTTACGAACGCACCCTACGTTGCTTACCTTCGACAGAAATATCGTAACATAATTACAACACGTTGTAAAATGATTTGGGGGGGCCAATATCTTTATCTAGCTCAAGTAACTAGCTTACTATATTGTTGTCTTAACAGTTGGTAAAATAACATGATTAAAATAAATATATATGAGCAATAACATATCGTGGGCTTGCTGCAGCAAGCACAATACAACTTGTCCGTCTGAAGCTACAATACTGGGACCCTTCGTGACTGGGCTACAAGCAGTCAAATACTAGGCGAACGTGTGTGTAAGACACAAATAAACTTGGGTTTCATGCATTTCAAGTGGCATCTTTGTAATCATGACGACTAGCCTGGTCTAAGAATGCATTTCACCATGTTGAATGATGATGAATGGTCTTTATTGTCATTGCTATAGTACAGGTACCAAACAACGACATTTAGGAGGGGTGGCTCCCCTGGTGCTAGGAAAGAAAAAAGAAACTAAAAAAAACAAGAAGGGAAGGAGCTGGTTTACATAAATAAAGGCTATGTACACTATCTGTTCAGCTCTCCCTCTAGTTAGCTGAATGGTGAATCTTCTGCTTGCTCCGGCAGTATGGGTGAAATGATGAGACTTGACACAATTCGATTTGATTTCCTTCTTCCTCTATTAAACAGATTGTAAAACTGAAAACACATTGATCCATTAGTACATGTAAATAATTAACAGGGAACGAACTAACAGAAAAGATTCAACAAACTACACAATCATTCAGAGCTCAACTTACCAACTCCCATCTCGCTCTATACTGTCATTCCGTTTTCCCTGCCACCCAGATTACCTCCATTAAGCCCGCCCCCATTTCTATCTAAGCCAATCACTCTCTGCATGCATACTTTTACCCAATCAAATGAATCAAACAATAAAATAAACTCCCAATCAAATACCCTCCCATGGATTAGCCAAACACCTCCCACTTGGTCCATTGGTCCTTTATAACTAAATGGCCCACAACTTTCCCTCTCTTCAATACAGTCATTTTACTGCTCCTCCACGGGAAGCAGCACGACCACCCGCCTGACGTCTCGGTCGAGCGTTGGGAAGAGATCGCGGCCTTCGCTCCTTCTTCGTCCTGAAGCCCCCACTCCTAGAGCAGGCTGGCTTAGGCAAGCCCTCACTCTTACGTCCCGAACCAGCCCCTTTTCGTCTGGCCTCGCTTCCACCACCCGCCCCAGGCGGAATTGCCCCCTTAGGGCATTTTGGTCAGCCAACCAGACCACGTCTCCCACGGCCACATTTCGGGCTTCTCTGTGCCACTTGGTGCGGATGAAAAGCCCGGGCCCAGCCAGTTGACTCCACTGTCGCCAAAACCGTCCCACTTCTTCCTGGATGCCGAGGCTAACTCCGCTTCTTGTCTCCCTCGGGCGAATAGCCTCCCACTTTGCGTCTTCTGGAGCCCTCCTGCAAAACAACCACTGCCTAACAGCTCGCCGGACCCACCCAACTACCCGAATGAGCCTGCCTATTTCACTGAAGCATTCTGGCTCAATCAGGTCCATGAGAGCAGCGCCCCAGAGCCTCTCCCTCTCATGCTCGAGGTCCCTGGAACTCCCAACCGGTGTGGATGTCCCCTTTGCATTTGCTTCCTCCTCAATGGCGCATTTCGGGTCCAGCCCCTTCCTCGTCTGAGCGCGTGTTACAGCTGCAGTGAACGCTTTCCGTTGCAGCATGCTCACGCTGTCTCGAGCACTTGCAGCCACCTCCCCCGCGGATTTCATGTGCCACTTCTCCACTGCCCACGCCAGGAACTCCGGACCATTCTGCCAGGTCGAGCCTTCTCCCAAGCTTTCCGGCGGGCAGCCTCGTGTGACGAGGTCTGAGACATTTAGATCTCCGGGGATCCACCACCAGTCGTCAGTAGGTCCAGCCCTTTGGATCTCTCCGATCCTGTTCGCGTAGAATGTTTGGTAGCCGTAGCTTTCCTTTTGAATGGCCCCCATGACGGTCTGGCTGTCCACGAAATGAAACCATCTCTCCACGCCCAGTCGACCTTGCTTCTCCCAGAAGCCCTTAAGCCTGGATGCGATTACGGCCCCACACAGTTCGGATTTAACGACATCCCCCTTCTGAGTTATCGGCGTCAATTTGGCCTTTGACTCGACCAGCCTTACAGCCACTCCCCTGGATGTTTCCTCGCTCAGCTGATCAGGCAGCACCAACACCTCTGACTCTGGCTCCACATTGGCCCTCGTTTCTGCAGGCTGGCCCTCTTTGCTCCTCCCACTTAGACCCGACTGGATCCGTGGTTCCGGAGCGAAACCTCCAGCGCTGAGCGTCCTCTCGATTCCCTTCGTGATGCTCCTCAGCTCTCTCCTGTCGCCATGAGACGCTAGAATGTCGTCTACATAGGTGTCCTCCTCAAGCGCTCTCCGCTCTTCTCCTAGGTGGGCGAACTCTGGCAGCCCTGCCGTCTCCCTCATGGCCAGCTGGGCGATGCCTCCGGCTGGCTTGTCCCCGATGTTGACGCGGGTAATTGCGTAGGTTTTGATCTTCTTTTCCTCTGCGAGAGTCATCTCTTTCCCGCCCGGCTGACAATTTCCGCAGCGACACCCTCCGCATTTTGGCTCGCACGCGGCGCCGATGCTATCCCAGCTCCACCAGACCCCTTTGCTGCTTGCAGCTGTTCTCCCGGTCTTTTCATGACCTTGCGGCTTCTGGTCTCCATCCTCTTCTTTGGCGCTGGGCGTCTTGCAGGGGATCTCCTCAAATTTTACTGCCTCCGTTCTCAGAGAACGCGCAAAGTGCGTCTGGGAGTTGTGTGCGGATCTTTCCCAACTTTCAAACAGGTCTGGGTGCGTTCCTCCCACGGTCTTCCCCAGAGGCCCGTCCCACAGCACTAAGTCTCCCGTCCTTCTTATCCACCGTGGAGCGAGTCGTCCCTCTCGGTGGCTGATCAAGAGCTCGATTTCCTCAGGTCGAACCAGCTCTTTCTTCTCGACCCCAGGGAAGAACTTACAGAGTCGCTCTGGACTGATGACCTTGTCTGCACGAGCGATTGTGTCGAGCCCGTAGCATACCATCTCGTGGGGACTCCATCTGTTGTTGCTCCACGCCCTGACCTTTAGCAGGTATTTGTTAGTCTTGACCCTGACCTTCATTCCACCGACCCCCTGCACAGTCAGTGTTACTTGCCTCCGCTCCAGTTGGAGCCGATCGGCGGCCCGGTTGGTGATATAATTTGTGTCGGAGGCGAGGTCTATGAGAGTTCCCAGGGCATTTCCTGCTTCTGTTTTGACTATCAATGTCATCATTAGTACTGGATGTTCCTCTGGCCCATTCTCCGCGAAGAGACCCCCGCCTTCTGCGCCCATGCTCAGCGTCATCGAAGCCTTACTGGTGAATGCGTCCTTCACCCTCCTTTCCTGTTCAGGGTTGAGTCCCAAAGAGTCCAGGACTTCCCGTTGCTTATCAGAGAACCCTGGCCCTGTCTTCTTTCCCTCATTCCACTTGGGACACAGAAGGTAGTGATGGCTCGCCCCTCCTTCATTCTGCTTGCACATTCTGCACAGGTACCGGTTACTACACTCCCCGTCGGCGCCGTGCATGCCCAAACATTTCTGACAGGCTTTGCTTTGCCTTGCTATGGCTCGTTTCTCTGCCAGACTGACACTCTTGAACTTTTGGCAGAAGAATATTTTGCCACCGTGCTGATCGCTTCCACAGATGTCACACTCTTCTCTTCTTTCCGAGTTCCTGCCTGTGACTGGTTTCACCTCGATGTTCCTCCTCTTCTTCATCTACCGGTGAGTCTTTCTCCGTGGCCCTCGTGAATGCCCTCTTCTCCCATCTGACTGGCCTCTCCAGTGTTCCCCCAGAGGTCTCCGTGGAGCCTCGGATTCGAGCCATCCCCTCAAGGATTACTTCCTGCCTTTTCAGAAACAGAAGAAGAGCATCGAACCGCTTGTCTGGGGCGACTTGGTTTTTGGGTTTGGTTACAAAGGCAATCCAGCCTTCCTGCACACGATCTGGCAGTTTGCTCTCGATGGCCTTAAGTACAAGTGGGTTCTTCATAGCGCCCACTTCTCCTAAGTCTGTCAGGTCCATGAGGGCTCTTTCCACTGCCTGAATAAGGTCGATCACTTTCCTCGGCTGGTTTCCTTTTACCGCTGGTATTCTTTCCAATTCCTCAATAATTTGCAGCGCGATGGTTGCCTTGTCTCCAAACCGATTCTCCAAAGCTGTGAATACGTCTTCCGCTGAGCGGTAGCTCGAGAGTTTGAGTTCCTCGAAAACCTTTCGGTCTATGCTCTCGAGGAGGTGGAGTTTCTTCACCTCTGGCGACCCCGATGGGTCTCCCTGCTGCTGCAGGCTCTCCCAATCTTTCCGCCAGCGATGAAAATCTCTCATACACCCGCTGAACACGGGCAGCCTCGTTGGAGGGAGTTTGATCTTGGAGATGGCTCCAGTGCGGTTGCCTCCATATGTGGCGCTCTCCAGCCCTGCCTCCCGGGCTTGTTCCCATGCTTCCCGCTGAGCCTCCAGTAGTTTGGCGCGCTCTTGAGCGGCTATTTCTGCTGCCTTTAACTCAATCACGGCCGCCTTCTGCCTTGCCTCAGCGATCTCTTCTTCGGCCCCCAATTTCACTTTCGCTGTCTCCTTCTCAAACTCGGCCACGCTATCAGCTGACTTCAGTCTTGCCTCAGCGGCTTTCCTTTCCAGCTTGGCAATAGCTTCTTTATTTTCTCTATTTGTCGCTCGATCTTTGGCCTCTTCTTCGGCGAGAGCGTCGGCCCTTTTCCTCTCATCTTCGCCGAGAGCGTCGGCCCTTTTCCTCTCATCTTCGGCGAGAGCGCCGGCTCTTTTCCTCTCATCTTCGGCGAGAGCGTCGGCCCTTTTCCTCTCATCTTCGGCGAGAGCGCCGGCTCTTTTCCTCTCATCTTCGGCGAGAGCGTCGGCCCTTTTCCTCTCATCTTCGGCGAGAGCGTCGGCCCTTTCTCTATTTGTCGCTCGATCTTTGGCCTCTTCTTCGGCGAGAGCGTCGGCCCTTTTCCTCTCATCTTCGGCGAGAGCGTCGGCCCTTTCTCGATTTGTCGCTCGATCTTTGGCCTCTTCTTCGGCGAGAACGTCGGCCCTTTTCCTCTCATCTTCGGCGAGAGCGTCGGTGGCCATTTGCTTTGCTGCGGCGGCCTTGTCTGCCATTTTGTCAGTATTCTCCTTCTCAATTCTTCCAAATTCAGTCACATACTTTTCCCAAAGTTCATCCCTTTTGTCCTCCAGCTCCTCTAGTGACTTTCTCGTGTTGCACGCCTCAACTACAGGGATCCACTCCCCCCAGCTTGATAGCAGACTTCGCGCTTTGATGATGAGGTTCTCTGTGAGTGTGCTTCGTTCTTTACAAACGTCGTGGGTTGCCTCTTCTAGACTGATCCTCTTCGCGCCTTCGTGACTCCGTTCTGCTCGTCTAATTGTGGATGAAAGTTCGATTCCCGCGAACCTCGTCCACATGTTGGCCTTTAAGACGTGACCGACCTGTTCAACCTTCTGAGCTCTCTCCTCAGCGGCATTGGTGATGTCTTGAAGAAGCTGATTGTTACCTGTCTCAGGTTCCTGACTTGTTTTGGCCTGCAAACCTTCCTCATAATTGTCATCTGCAGAGCTTAGGTCTTTCGCGTTTGACAGGAGCGCTATCCACTCGCGTTTCATGTCATCTTTGCCCATCAATGCCACTGACCTGATGATATGGCGATATCCTCTCTCAAAAGTGACTGCCAACTTTTCCCTTTCGATCTTTAGTGCCTCCATTCTGCCTGTGACTCAGAAATAACTTGTGTGTACCTGTTTCGTCTTTCTATCTTATATCTTCAGCCCTCTCTGACTCCCTGAGCTGATTTACGCTTGTCCCTGCACTTCCCTACCTAGTCTTCGGCAGCGGAACCAGGTTCACCGTGGGGTCATCCCAGGGATACTGCTAAAAATAAAATAATAAAGTGGGAGAGGATTTTCCTCCCCCCGACGACTTAATACCCAGGTACACACAAACCTATTTTAATGCAAACAGTCAATAGAGTCACAGAGAAGAGTGCTGGGTGTGGGTAGCTCTCTGGGTAGCTGCTATTAGCTCGCAATTCCTTTCTTGGTGGGTCTTGTAGGTTAGCCTAGCTGGCTGTGGATTCTTGCAGTTGGGTTAACCAGTTGAAGCTAGCCTGGATTATTTCTCTCCTTGCCTGCCTAGCCAGCTGTAGCTTTGAGTGCTATAAGCTCTACCGCGTGCCTGCTGCGTTGTTGTGACAACAGGGCTAACGCTAGCTTAGTTTGCTAATGCTACGCTGGCTAGCAAGTGGCTAGTTAGCTACAGTTGCGGGCGCCACGGCTTCGTTGCCGGCCTAGTTAGCTGTAGCTTTGAGTGCTATAAGCTCTACCGCGTGCCTGCTGCGCTATTGCGACAACAGGGCTAACGCTAGCTTAGTTTGCTAATGCTACGCTGGCTAGCAAGTGGCTAGTTAGCTACAGCCGCGGGCGCCACGGCTCCGTTGCCGGCCTAGTTAGCTGTAGCTTTGAGTGCTATAAGCTCTACCGCGTGCCTGCTGCGCTATTGCGACAACAGGGCTAACGCTAGCTTAGTTGGCTACTCTACGCTAGCTAGCAAGTGGCTAGTTAGCTACAGTTGCGGGCGCCGCGGCTCCGTTGCCGGCTGGCGGCTGCGTCACTAACCTGACCAGACTTTAGCTTGCTCTTATCTCCGGTGAATGGATCCTTGTCCTCCCGGAGCTTCTGTTGCGTCCAACCGTGCTTGTTTTTCTTAGCTATCTGACGGTCCGTCCTCCTGCGGTCGTCAGCGGGTGTTTTACAATTGTTCAGCTCTCCCTCTAGTTAGCTGAATGGTGAATCTTCTGCTTGCTCCGGCAGTACGGGTGAAATGATGAGACTTGACACAATTCGATTTGATTTCCTTCTTCCTCTATTAAACAGATTGTAAAACTGAAAACACATTGATCCATTAGTACATGTAAACAATTAACAGTGAACGAACTAACAGAAAAGATTCAACAAACTACACAATCATTCAGAGCTCAACTTACCAACTCCCATCTCGCTCTATACTGTCATTCCGTTTTCCCTGCCACCCAGATTACCTCCATTAAGCCCGCCCCCATTTCTATCTAAGCCAATCACTCTCTGCATGCATACTTTTACCCAATCAAATGAATCAAACAATAAAATAAACTCCCAATCAAATACCCTCCCATGGATTAGCCAAACACTATCCACTATACTATACTGTACAGATAGACGACTAGGGTTGTCATATTGCACATAGTGTTATTGCACATTCATTTAAAGTGTCGCAGTTTGCAGGCTTGAAATGTACATATTTGTGCCTCAGCACTACACCTGATTATAATTTTTATTTTTATTTTTTCAGTCCAGCAGCTGCCATCAATCCGTCCAGACTGTCCAGGGCCCAGAACCTAGGTCTTTGCTGTGTTCAGGGCCTGAATGGCCCTGGGGTAGAAGCTGTGCTTCAGTCTGTTTGTCCTTGCGGCCATGGTCCTGTACCGCGTTTTCGAGGGCAGCCGGGCAAAGTGTTCGTACCCAGGGTGGGTTGGGTCTCTGGAGATCTTGGAGGCCTTCCTGAGACAGCGTGTGTTGTACAGCTCTTCCAGAGAGGGGAGGGGGGCGCCGGTGATCTTCTGGGCTGTTCTCACGACTCTCTGTAGCGCATTTCTCTCCGCGGTTGTGCAGCTGGAGAAACAGTTGCAGATGCCGTAGGTGAGGATGCTCTCCACTCCGCCGCGGTAGAAGGCCACCAGTATCTCCTGCTTGTTGTGTTCCTTCCTGAGGACTCTCAGGAAGTAGAACCGCTGTTGTGCCTTCTTGATGGTGGCTACTGTGTTGTTCTTCCAGGACAGGTCATCCTGTATGTGCACCCCCAGGAATCGGAGGGCTGAGACTCTCTCCACGCTCTCTCCGTCGATGAGCAGGGGCTGGACCTCAGACTTTTTCCTCCTGAACTCCACGATGATGTTAATTCCCAGTATAGTGAAAATACCACCGCTCATCCGTGATCAGACTTAGCTGGGGTGCTGCAGCTGAACAGTATCAAATAGAGTGCAAAAAAGCAGCATCTGCACACTCAAATCTGTGCAAAAAACAAGGTTTATTGCAAGCTTTCGGTCCCCAGGCTATCGGACGATGTAAACAACAGCTGTATGACAAGTTTGTATGACGCAGTTTGACGAGGCTGAAAGCGCACAGGGTTGCCAGATGGGATTGACAATTTACAGCCTAAACTTTCTATAACCTCAAAATCAAGTAGCCCATTCGGCGGTAACCCGCCCCATCTGGCAACCCTGGACGCAACCCTGCAACCCTTGACGCGAAATGCATTTTGGGGATTCTAGTATGCCAAAAGTGTCCATCGTAACTGACTTCAATTTTCCCGGAAGTAATTGCTCGCCTACTAAATTTCTCGCATACTCAATTCTCAGATACTGTACAGTGTGAACGCACTACATACTTAAAATCTACGTCATATCTAGTATGAGTAGTATGCTAGTATGCTATTCCGTACACAGCCAGAGTGCCGCCCTGTGTAATCAGTCGAGTGAGTGTTACAGCTGGCAACAGAGGAGGAGGAGAGCAAGACACGGGCACCTGTGACCGGTAAGCTATTTCAAGAGAATAGGCCGTGACTGAACAATTAACCCCACTGGTTACAATAGCACTTTTCCTGCAAATGTTGTAGCTCAAAGTGCTTTAATTATTTAGTAATTTGAAGGCAATATTAAAAAGATGGGCTTTTAGTCTTGACTTGAACATATGTGCTGTGGTTGCATCCCTAATGTAAACTGGCAGTGAGACCCAATCTGGAGCATAAAATGAGAATGCAGCCTCATCAAATCTCTTCTTTTGTACATGTGGTACACAGAGAAAACCAGCGTCAGAAGACCTGAGAGCTCTATTGGGCTGATATGCTAGCAGAAGACCTGAGAGCTCTATTGGGCTGATATGCTAGCAGAAGACCTGAGAGCTCTATTGGGCTGATATGCTAGCAGAAGACCTGAGAGCTCTATTGGGCTGATATGCTAGCAGAAGACCTGAGAGCTCTATTGGGCTGATATGCTAGCAGAAGACCTGAGAGCTCTATTGGGCTGATATGCTAGCAGAAGGTAACAGTCACCATAAGACATGTAAATATTATCTGACCTGTCTGCACCAGGCTGACCTCTGTACATAATGTTTACACACTTCTCATTCAGTTGTATTCATATATTCTTTAAACTGCAACATCCACGCTTTTCTTTTTATATTTAAAGTTATTTAACTGTATATTGTATCATATATATATAACATGTAACATGTATATATACACATCTCTGTTCAACCATGATGTTATTGTAGTCCTACATGACATCCTTTTGGGCTTTGGCAATGTGAACGTATGTTTCCCATAACAATAAAGCCCTTTAAAATGTAACAAGATAATACATAGACAGATACATAGACAGACAGACAGACTACGGGTTGACTAACATGGATGTCATTATGTTAGACAACATGCCAGTATGTTAATTATGAACACAAAGTGAGTCTGTGTTGTACGTTGTCAGACAGTAGAAGAGTAGAAGACTTTAATATAAACCAGAGGAAGGCAACAGCAGTTTAACCATGGCAGGTACACACACACACACACACACACACACATTATCACACACACACACACACACACACACACACACACACACACACACACACACACACACACACACACACACACACATTATCACACACACACACACACACACACACATTATCACTCACACACATACATACACATACAGTACATATACACACAAACGCACGCAAGCATACACACAACACTAACACACAAACAGACACAGACACACACACACATACATACACAAATAAATAATAATTATTATTATTATTATATTCTCCTGT